>NC_069662.1:152199263-152502498 GCF_027244095.1 Hemicordylus capensis
TTTAAGTTTCCTATGGTATGGCCCTTTAGGCTGCTGTTTACCTAAGAGGACGCTTGCAATGTTAGTTATGCCCACCTGCTCAGCTGATGAGGCAAGATGCCTAAGCTCTTCAATTGCAAAGTGTGAAGAATCAGAATACAGAGTGACCTAACTTTCAGGGCTGTTGTAAGGATTAGTTAGATAATGTACTTCTGTAGTGCTTTGAAATATACTATATGTATTGGATAACATATTGCACAGCATTCTGCACACGTTTTAATGGTAGGTGTGCACAGTGGCAGAAGTGCACTCTTGCACAACCAGAAAATATTGTGCAAACACAGCCGCATGACTGTAGGCCAGTATTTCCAATGGCTTGCAATTGTGCATCTGTGTTTGTGCATTTTTTGCAGTTGTGCAAGAGCAGACTGGCGCATCTGAACGCACTTTCCATTACAACGTGTGTACAGAATTTTGCACAGGATGTTAGCCACTGTTGCTTCCTGCCTCACCTTAGGCCCATTCACATGTCACGTTCAACACTCATACAATGAGTGTACAGTGTGCACAGGTACAGATCTGTACAGAGGTACTGTCATTCACATGTTATGTTGAACACAGGTAGAGAAGTACACTTCCTATCTGTACCATGCTTTTGGAGGGCTGTATTCAGGATCACTTTTAAAATGAACACAAGTACAGTCATTCACACAAACAAGTGTACAGACATCTGTATACTGGTACAGCATAATGTATGGATGGGGCTCTTTGGGCTTTTACCTCTGGAGAAGAGGCTTAGATGATGAATGTGATGCATAGATCCCATAGCACACAACTATTTATTTCCAAAGGCCTTTGGGGGCAGGAATTTCCTTTTGCATGTGGAGGGGGTCCTCCTCACCAAATTCGCCTTTGCAGGTGTGGCCCTTTGAGCCACTGAACCAGTTTGAACTGGTTCAATTGAACAGACCAGACTGGCCAGTCAGGTGATTTGACTGAACTGGTTTGCAGACCAGCAGTTTGGTTCAAATTCAGTCAGATTTCAACTGAAATTTTGAAAAAGTGAATTTCAGTATTCAGTCCAAGGAGAAACATATGAGAATTTTCAAGAGAGGCCAAACAAGTTGCTATAAGAAAAGTACAATTTCTCCAGGGGTTGCTGCACACCCCTAGCTGCCAACACATATTAATATAACAATGCAGTAATTTGTCCAGATATCTTTTCCTTAATTTGCTATATCAGTAAGAACAGAGCCAGTATTAAGGAATGGAAATCAACATAAACAATCCCCTGAAGCAGGCAACAGGGGATTACTAATACATAAAGCACCAAATTCACATAAGATAGTCTCCAGCTATCTTTCCCCACCCCCCGAAAAGCTTAAGTGTGTTCTTTGTTATAAACTTCAAAATTTGACAAATATGCCAGAGATAAAAGAGATATTTAATTTGGGTCAAGAAGTTAAAAAGGGGTAAGGGAGGGGGAAAATCAGTGATTACAGAGCCCTGTAATTTGCAAATGTATAATCACATTATATGTCTCTTGTCTGGAAAAGCCCTAGAATTGAAGAGTGTGAAATCTAAATGGCATAGGAGGGGCTCCTGCTGTGGTATGAAATGCCAAAGAGTAAGAAACTTTGGCCAATTCCATTTTGTTTCTCAAGTAAAGGTTAAGTCATGGATGATCCTTCAGAAGAGGGGTGGGGAATATGTCATCCTGCATTTGGGTGAAGGTTAAGTGGAAATGTGGAAACATATTCTTCGCTGTTCTTGGGAGCTGTCGCTACGATGTCTGTTTAAATGCTGTTTATCAGAAGTCGTTACAAACGCACTTTAATTGCTTTCTCCCAGTATCTGTCTGCTTAGTTACAGCACCTCACTTTCTGCAGGTGTCCTGTTGGAGATACCAAGGTTCTGGCCTCATCAGTCTCCTGCCGAGACCTTTATCAGTTGCAGGCAGTGAGTCTTCTGATTGGATTAGAGATTGATTATATACTAATCATGCCATCTTGACAGGCAGAGAGGCAGCTTGTGGTCAATGGGATCTTGTAATCAGCACTGGGGTAATGAGATGCATGCAGCTGGGCTTGTTGAACAGCAGGGTTTGACACACAAACCAGAGCTATATTTGGAAAGGGCCCGCTTGCATTGCAGGGATTTCAGGGAAGAAATGGATAGGTGATTTGCCAGCAGAGGCACCAAGTTTTTAAAAGTATCCCTCATAGCATCAAGGCTGTAGTTCCGAATGATAGGATCTGCAAAGTGCAAAGGGCTTCCCCAAGTAGGGGCGGTCCTCTCATGAGGCAAGGTGGGGCAATCACCTCAGGCGACAGATTACTGGGACACCTGTAGGGTAGCAAGATGCCACCGCTCCACCATCATAGCAGCTCTTTAGGATCGACCTGACCCTTGCAAGTTTTGTAAAGAGCCTCTCCTTACACTCCTTGCAAAGCCTGCACGAAGCACAGAGAAAACCAGTGGCAACGTTCCTCTGCTCTGTCCCCACTCCACTTTCAAAGCTTGGGGTCTGTTTTGAATGGTGGCTGCCCCCCACCCAAGGTTGTGGGGCAAGGCAGCATTTGGTGCCGCAATATATTGGGTCATCCCCTCATTCCAGGAAAGTACTCCAGAAGTGACTGAAGCTTTTCACATGGATGAGACCCATGTTTTCACAAATGCTTTTTCATAAAACGTGTTATGGCATCTTTGTGGATATTGACTCCCAACCCACACAGCCTAGATTTGGCTGATCTACACATGTCTCATAATGAAGTGACAGGTCATAAAATGGACTATACCACTTCAGGCTACAAATGGAGATAACATTTTTGATTGCCTCCTATGTACAAAAACTCCTTGCAAATAGAAAACTAGCATATCAGAGGAAAGGGTAAACACTCCTTACCTTCTGGGCTGTTTTTGTTTTTGTTTTTGCAGGGAATTATAAATGTACGGGGACATTCAAAAACATGATCAACTACTTGTAGCTGGAAGTGGTAAAGCCATTCTTCAACCCTAGTGTTCTGCTAGATGCAGAATGTCAGTTATCATCATGTGGGTCAGGACAATAGCTAGAGTTGCCAAGTTTCAACTCAGAGATGCCAATATAACCTTCCATAGTTCCAATGCAGCAGGAGATGTTGACATTGGTATGCTTCTCCCAGCTCCCACAGCCGACCCATCCACTATATGAACTAGGCAGTCACCTAGGGCACCAAGTGGGGAGAGGCCTGAGTAGCCTGAGTCATGTGCCACCCGTGTGGGCACCCTGCCTCCATACAATCATGTTGCCACATCACACAGCGATGTCATTATAATGCACCACAGCAGACCAGCTGTCCGGAAACAGCTGCCAGCTGCAGGAGTCGGGGCGGAGGCAGCAAGTAGAGCAAGTGTGTGGGCCAGGTGGGTGACAAAGAATGCCTGTCCAATGGGAAGGGCAGGGGTAGTCAAAGCCAGGCTGTGCCTGGGGCACCACCAATTCTTGAGTCGGCACTGCCAGTTCCTTTCTTGGTCCCTCTGCTTACCCTCTCCCCAGGTCCTCTAAGAAATCCAGAAAGGCCCAAGCTACTTCCAGCTTCTGAGGCCCCCAGCCATAACAAAAATTAAAAATGACAACACATGAAAAAAAAAAATAAGGCACTAAAATGAATGAGACTCTGAGGCGAGTCTCACGATCAGAGAGACTCGCCAGAAGGGGGGTTGTGGGGAGAGCGGGCTTAGCCCACTCTCCCTGCAGACAATCAAGCCGCCAGCCCTGGGTGGCCAGATCGGCCACCCACGTGACTGCTGGCTCCGTGATGGAAGGCAGGGGCTGCAGGGATCGGGGGATGCGCAGAGACCCCTGGGTCAGGGGGCTACTTGTGTTGCCATCACCGCAGCAACACACGAGCAAAAAGAGGAGGTTAACCTCATCTTAGGGGAGGGATATTTAGGGCAGTTAGCTGATGGGAGCCTGCTGCAGCACACGATCGTCCAGTAGCGGGCTAGGGTCCCTTAGCCTGCTTTTGGGCTTTCATGAAAATCGCCTCGTAATTTGATTTTTTTTAAACACACAAATGCTTTTCTGGTCTTCTTTCTGTGTAAGCGCACTAATTATCGAGGGAAAATTGAGCTTTTGTGCAAGATTGCAGTTGATATTAAGCATGGCGAGCCCATTCAAATGCTCTTGCCCCGCAACTGAACGGTGATAAGTCCTTTACCTGCTTCAACACGTTGAAGGTGCATTCACCTGAAGCTTCTGATGGAAGGAAACTGACAAAAATATGCAAGGCAATCGAGAATGTGTGTCACATTTTGGTCCGATAGGAATGCTCATTTCAAAAGTTGCAAAACCTATCAAGTGTCAAGAAAGTAACACATGTCTAACTCTGAGGGGATTTTAAGCTTGAGGCCCAAGCCATATGAACACTCTGGGGGCCCCTCTGCTTGGCCCTCCTTCCCCCCATCTGCTGAAGCAAGTGGGAATAATTTTGCCCCTCTGCAGGTGGGGTAGGATATGTGACAGGATCCAGGAATCAGTGGGGCAGTTGTTGCATCACAACAGCCTCTCCTGTTACCTCAGCCCTATGAACTCCAGACTGTAGCCTTGCTGTCCAAATGGTTGAAAATGTGATTTTTCACATCCTCTCTCCACGTCCCCAGTGGTCACAAGGCATGGTGTCGAGTTTTGTAGTGCTCATGGTGTGAGTACTTCCAGAAGTAGTGGCGGGGTGCAGAAAGCCACTTTTATCCCATGGCAAAAGTAACATGTAATCCAGCCCTTTACAGCTTCCAGACTTCCCCAGATCTCCAATTTCCATTACATTCACTCTGCATTTCTTAATCCAGGAAGTGCTCTAGTATTCTTTTATCCCCACAATATTTTAAACTTTATGGGCACGACTGAGATGGCTTTTTTGTGCAGTGCAGTGATAAGGCTACAAAACCCATGATGCAGTGTGACTGAATGAAACAAGAGTGCGCAAAAACACCCAGGGTCTTTTAATTGCCGCAAACAGGCTTGGAGCCTGGCTAGATGCTCCTCCTACTCAGTTGTGAGAACCAGCCTATCACATTATTAAGCGCACTGGGCAATGGGTGGCTGACAGTTCCCACTACTCCCCCCTCTCCCTCCCTCCCTCCCTTCTTTTCTTCCTTCCCGCCTTTCTTTTCTTTTCTTTTCTTTTCTTCTCTCTCTCTCTCTTTCTTTCTTGTGAGGGAGCCAGATGGTAGCTGCATATGGCTAGAAAGGATGGAGGACAGGCTGTGGCAGGCCAGGTGTATTCTGGGAGATTTATAAAGCTGCCCACAGCAGAGTTTAAAGATACTAGCTCAGGGAAAAAGCCAGGAGTGAACTGGGGGTGGAGCAAGGAGATGGTCTGCTAGTTCAAGGGTGTGGCATGGCTCGCCCACTGTGTCATGTCAGCTTTATTTTATTTTATTTTATTTTATTTTATTTTATTTTATTTTATTTTATTTTATTTTATTTTACATTTATATCCCACTCTTTCTCTGAGGAGCTCAGAGCAGTGCACATGATTATTTTTAACCTCATAACAACCCTGAGAGGTGGGTTAGGCTGAGAGATACATGACTGGCCCAGAGTCACCCAGTGAGTTTCATGGCTGAATGG
Organism: Hemicordylus capensis; assembly: GCF_027244095.1. NCBI lineage: Eukaryota > Metazoa > Chordata > Lepidosauria > Squamata > Cordylidae > Hemicordylus > Hemicordylus capensis. The sequence continues at coordinate 152,204,857 of NC_069662.1, forward strand.
GGATTCAAACTCAGGTCTTCCTGGTCCTAGTCCAACACTCTAACCACTAGAGCCCCTGGTGACGCAGTGGTAAAACTGCCGCCCTGTAACCAGAAGGTTACAAGTTCGATCCTAACCAGGGGCTCAAGGTTGACTCAGCCTTCCATCCTTCCGAGGTCGGTAAAATGAGTACCCAGAATGTTGGGGGCAATATGCTAAATCATTGTAAACCGCTTAGAGAGCTTCGGCTATAGAGCGGTATATATATGTAAGTGCTATATATAAATGTAAGTGCTATGCTATGGTGGGCTTCTCAACTGACATATATACTGTATTTACTCATATCACCTAGCTGGAGGAACATAGGAAGCTGCCATATACTGAGTCAGACCATTGGTCCATCTAGCTCAGTATTGTCTACCCACAGTGGCAGCGGCTTCTCCAAGGTTGCAGGCAGGAATCTCTCTTTCAGGAAGGAACTTGGAGCCTCAGGTGCTCTTCCTAGAGCGGCTCCATCCCCTAAGGAGAATATCTAACAGTACTCACACATGTAGTCTCCCATTCAAATGCAAAGCATGATGGACCCCTGCTTAGCAAAGGGAACAAGTCATGCTTGCTACCACAAGACCAGCTCTCCTCCTGTGCAAGTTCTGCTGTAGTATGGGAAGAATGTTCAGTTTCCTTATGTACTTCAGGCCAGGCTGATCAGAGTGCAGAGGAAAATTTTATCATACCTGGCTTAGTGAACAAAACACCTGACATCAAACTTGAAGCAAGAATAGTGCAAAGCTAGTGTGCAAAAATGCCTTGCAGTTAGCAACATTGGGGGCACGTCACTTAGTGCTCGCTTTGGCAGCACATATACTAAAATTGGAATGATACAAAGAAAATTAGCATGGCATGTCACTTAACTTTGTCCCATGGTACAGAATATCTGCAGGAGTTGATGCTGGAGTATGTAGTTTCAGTTTTGCAGAGTCCTGGTTCACACAATCATTCGAATCTAGGTTTAGTGTGGGTTACCTTGCCATGGCTTCACACAATAATGTGAATGTTGGTAACCCACATTAAACCTAGATTTGAACAATTGTGTGAACCAGGCCAGAGTGCAGCTCTTGGTCTTAGCCTCCCAGCCCTATGGAACGGTGAGCAAAGGTGCTCCTACATAAGTGGGGTTAAAAACTGGAGAGGCCTGGCATTGCACGACATAGCTAAACATCCCTTCATGAGTATACAGTATATTTTGAAAGACATTTTACTACGATATCTCTAATCAGAGAGAGAGAGAGATTTCACCATTTCTCTCAGCTTGTAAACATTTGCAGGTAGTGATTATCGCATGCCCTCAGCTTGCAGGCTATAATTACCCAGCATACTATTGCAGTGAATAGAACTCTAATCATGAAAGAAGGCTATTAAGCTCCAGAAATTTAGGCAATATTATTTTTTCCCCAAAAGAGAACATGCACACGTACACACACACACGCACGCACATGTAGTTAATGAATACCACTTTTTATTAGGCTTGGCATAGCTTAGAAATGTGCTTTTCTGCTTTAATTCTCCCAAACTCTACATGGTATTATTATTCCATGTTACTTCTAAGTATTATCTGGCTTCCACCTTTGTTACGCATGAATCGTGAGCTGAAGTGGCTGAAATTAATGGGTCTCATCATTTTAGAAACTTGGTATAACAAAAGTCCTTTCCGGGCATCTCAAATGAATGTTCAGTGAGGATATATGAGAATGCACCCTATTGCCACACCCCTGACACTGGAACACCCACTGAGCATACATGTGGACTTTGTGTGCAATAGGCCCTCAGTTTATACAGCTGAATGCACAGAAGGCTTCTCCACATGATATGGAACTCTGTTCAGTCCGGGTGTGTACAGAACCGATTCCAGCAGCTCAGTTCAAATTCGAACTGAATTCGAACCTGACCATGAGCTGGTTCGAGTTGCTGGTTCAATTCAAGGGTCCAACAGGGATGAACCGTTCTGAACCGGTTCGGTTTGATTCAAGGGATATGCTTTTAAAGGGGAATCCAATGAGGATTCCCCTTTACAAGCAAAGGAGGGAACCTTCAAAATATTTCTAATGGCGGCCGTGGAGGGAGGCGAAAGGACATCTTACCACCACTGCCAGTGGTTCCTCTGAAGTCCAGTCGGGGACCAGTGCTCCAGCATGACCTGGTTCTGGCCTCCACACATGCACAGAGGCTGCAACTGGGCCGCGCTGGATAAGCGGACCTGGTCTGAACTCTAAAGGAGTCTTTTTTGGTGAAGCACTTCTGTTGTTTTCCAACTCTCTTTTGCTGTGTCCCCATGCAAGCTCAACTACCTGGTAGTCCTTAGAATGTGGAACTTCCCCCTTGGAGGTGGGGGAATGATAATATTGCACCCTTACACAACACACCTTGGCCTCTTACAGGTAAACACAAATGGCCCGCCCAGGGTGTGGCTAGTGGATACATGAAAGGTGCCTAATCCCCTTCCCTTTCACTGAATGCATGGGGGGGAGTAAGGATAAAGAAAAACTTCCTTCTATCTCAGACAAGAACCTAGAAGCTACCTTTCCCCTAAAGATACCACATAGGCAAATCCCTATCCATCTCTAAAATTCACCCTCTATGCCAGTGGCTGGCAACTGGGCCAGATCCAGTTTATAGAAAGCCACCAGCTAGTCTCCTGAACAAGAAAGTAATACAGGAGATCTTATTCGCAAAGAACCCATTAAAGACATCACAGCAGAGCAACCCCGGGGACTGATTGGAAGTAGAAGGAGGAGAAACCAAACATCTCATAACCCGGGATAGCTCCGCCGAGCGTGAACCTGCAGCTGCAATGCGCGCAGACCAGAATCTCTTTTTCACTGCGCGCACTGCCACCGCATAAGCCTGCAATGGGGTCACGTGCTGAATCCTGTCAGATTCGAACCGAGTTCTCCTCCACTTGCGCTCTAGTCGCCTACCCAACCGCTTCAGCCCCCGCAGCTCCTCAGTATTCCAAGGGGCCCTTTTTGCAGCAGGTCGGAAGGGACGTTTAGGAGCAATCGTGTCTACTGCCCTGTTGAGTTCCCTGTTCCAGGTTCCCACCAGGGCATCGACAGAATCACCGGCCGCACCAACGTCAAAATCCTCCAAGGCCTTTTGAAATCCCACTGGGTCCAGCAGCCTTTTCGGACGGACCATCCTAATAGGTCCACCACCCCTGCAGGGGTGGATTGCAGCTGTGAGACCAACCTTAACCAGGTAGTGGTCCGTCCATGACAATGGGGAAACCATTGGATTCCCCACCCACGGAACACCCCCCTGATCCAAACAAAAGACCAAATCGAGTGCATGGCCGGCAACGTGAGTTGGTTCAGAAACTAGTTGAGATAGGCCCATAGTTGTCATGGCCGCTATGAACTCCTGAGCTGCACCAGACAAGCCAGCCCCAAAGTAGATATTGAAGTCCCCCAGCACCAAAAGTCTAGGAGACTCCAACACCAACTCCGCGACCAGCTCCGTCAGCTCAGTTAGGGAGTCAGTTGGGCAGCGGGGTGGACGGTACACCAACAGAATCCCCAATCTATCCCTAGTTCCCAGCCTCAAAAATATGCACTCAATATAAGTCAGCAGTCTCACAGGGGCCCTAGTAAGGGAAATGGTATTCTTATGGACCACAGCCACTCCACCCCCCCCCTGCCCACTTCCCCTGGCCTGTTCCACGACAGAGTAACCTGGTGGGAGAAGCTGAGCCCACACGGGACCACTCGCCTCCCCCAACCAGGTCTCCGTTATACATGCCAGGTCAGCTCCCTCATCCACGATCAGATCGTGGACAATTTTGGTCTTATTCTGAACTGACCTGGCATTGCAAAGGAGCAAGGCCAGATTCTGTGGGTCGTTGGAGCTGCTCCCCAAGGCCGAAGAGTTGACAGAACAGTTGGAAGTGGAAACAGTTATTAAATTACTGACTTCCCTTCCCCTGTAACGGCCAGCTGCTCTGCCAGCGCCAATTCTTCTATTCCCCACCACTACAGTAATAGCTGCCTCTGAACTGCTAGGCACACCCCCAGCACCATCCCCCCCAAGAGAGCCCAAACACATGTCTGCAAGAGGCCTGGCCCAACCCAACCCAACTTATGATCATGGAAGCAATTACTGTAAGCATGAGTGGGCTACGCCGCTGATTGACACAGTGGGGGCAGGACTTCCTCTCCCTTCATCCTGCACAGCTACAGTGGGGCAATTATATAACATCTGGATGAGGCTCATGTGCCTAAAGACCCAAACTACATGTGAGCTGAGAGTGCTCTGATTAGTGTCCAGACCCCTTTTTCATTATTGTTTAACTGAAATATGGCTGCAGAGAGAGAAGGCAATGGTCAGTGTGACTGGAGCAGCAGCACAGAAAGGAAAGGGGTGTTTAATCTTTTCATTACGGGAGAGAGGCAACTCTAGAATAACTAGTTTGAAGGGCTGCAAAAAACAAAGAACATCTTCTTCGCTATGAGCCCCATCACCCATTGAGGTAATCTGGAGAGGTCTGTCTGCAGTTTTTACCAGCTCGTCTCTTGGCTACTCAGGGACGGGCCTTCTCTGTTGCTGCCCCAAAACTCTGGAATTCATTTCCTGCTGAAATAAGAGCCTCCCCATCTCTGACAGCTTTAAAAATGTCTTTAAAGATGCATTCGTTCAACCGAGCTTTTTACAATAAATACAACGGATATTTATATGCCTCTTTGCAGCAAAAGTTCCCAAAGTAGTTTAGATAGATAGGTAGGTAGGTAGGTAGATAGATAGATAGATAGATAGATAGATAGATAGATAGATAGATAGATAGATAATGGTTCCATGTCCCCAAAGGGCTCACAATCTAAAAAAAGAAACATAAGATAGGCACCAGCAACAGCCACTGGAGGGATGCTGTAATGGGGATAGATAAGGCCAGTTGCTCTCCCCCTGCTAAATAAAGAGGATCACCACTTTTAGAAAGTGCCTCTTTGCTCAGTTAGCTGGGGATAGTTTTAACTAGAACTGTGGGTTTTAATTGTTTTAATGTATTTAATTTTTGTCTTAATTTGTTTTATATTGTTGTAAACCACGTAGAGATGTAAGTTTGCGATGGTTCACAAATATAAGATAATATAATAAATTATAATTAATAGGGGAGTGAGGATTTTTGCTATACATTAAATACTTTTAGAGGTAAAGTGATGCTTTTTGTTAGTTTATTTTACCTTATTAATGAAGCTTCCTTGATATTTTCAAACTTACTCAGAAAATGGGCCAGATTCCTCTCTTTCTGGATTAGGCCAAACCTTCCAGTTCACTTGGCAACCACTTCACCCTGCTTCATGGAAGGGTTGCCTCTAAATGTGCCCACTCAAAAGCTCTCCAAGCAGCTGCCGCTATCACCAGGGTAAGCTTCTTCCAATCCCTTGTGGGGCTTCCCTTAACAGCTGTAGTTTGGATTCCTCCCTGGCTGCTACACTGCTGGCTGCCATGTTCCTTTGCCTAGAATACAATGGCCCTGGCCATTGCATCCCTGCGTATAAAAGTGAAGGCATTGTATGAGCCCTTTCTCACTACTGGAGAAAGGGCCCAAAAGGGGCGAGGAGAGGAAGCCTTCAAAAGCTTACCTCCCCTGCAGAGGATCCTCTTGAAGGGTCTGGGAGTGGAGATCATACATCCAGATATGCAGCTGCCTCCTCAGGTAGTGTGGTGGGTCAGGGGAGCTGGGAGCATCTCCCCACCCACCCTGGAACTCCCATAATGCCCTCTGATAGTGTGTAAGGCATTATGGGGATCTTTTTTATGCCAGTCAGGAAGCCCACAGTCTCCAGCTCTTGCTCCCTTAACCTCATTTTGCAGGCGGGTTCCAGAGGTGGGCTTGTTGCCGAGAGGCTCCCAGTGGTTCCCATGCACAGGCAAAACCAAGCTGGGCTTCCTTAGCCCAGTTTCACCCACCTATGAAAACAACCTCCATAGGTAAAACAAGATGGCGGTGGCCGCCATATCTGCCCCCACCCCAGCTGCTGTGAACGGGACCTGCAAAGGCAGGCAATGGGATGAGGACCCTCATGAACCTGCTGCCAGCACAATGTCTGATGACCCCTTTCCCCAGTGCAAACTTAGGTTCACAAGCCAAGAGAAGACTGGAAATCAGAACAAGATGAGGAAGCCGAGCCATTAAAATGATGTTGGCAGTGATCACTACTTCCTAACAACATCGCTGAAGGTTAAGTTGAAGGTTGTCAAAGGAAGAAAAGGCGCTCATCGCTTAATGGTCCGCTGATGAAGTGACAAAGAACAATTTCAACCCGTGCTTGTGAAATTGGTACAATGTGTCATACCAGGCTGAAGATGAAATGATATGGAAGGAGTTGCTGAAGAGCATAAAGTGGCAGATTCACAGCTGACGGGGGAACAGTGGAGGGTGTTTGACTCGGCGGCTGGAGGAGCGAGTCGGGGCGGAAGCATGAACAAACAACCTGCAAGAAATCAAAGTGGGAGTTAACAAGGCAGTATGCTAACAAGCACAGTGGAATCATATGAAATGCTTGATGGGATAACAGAATCTGAACAGCAAGAGCAGACGAACCAGCAAGGAATTCTGTTACCATTTCCACTGTAAAGCACTTGGGAGTAACTCACGCATATTGTTAAGGTTTGGGCTTAAAATCAATAAGCTCGAGACATTCTGGGTTGAAATTCTCCAGGCCTTCTTCATTTGAGAGGTGTTAAGCATAACCAATGGGACTGCATTATGAAGGAGAACTGCATCAGATACAGTAGATAGATAGTTACTAAGGCCATTCACACAATCAAAAACTGTTTCCTACCTGGGTTTGGGAGCTGTGTGTGCTCCCAGTTTTCAGTTGTGTGGAAGCAAGGAAGGAGGAAAACTTGGGAAGAAGTAATGTTGTGTGAAAGCAAGGTAGGAGGAAAACCTGGGTAGCTGGAGGAAAACTCTTCTACCCAGGTTTTTCTCCTATCTTGCTTCCATACAACCGATAATAGGGAGCACACACAGCTCCCAAACATGGGTTGAACAGTTTTTGATTGTGTGAATGACCTGAATGTATTTAACTGAATCCAAGACTAGGTGTTTTCCAAGTTCTTTGACGTTAGAAATCAGGGGGTCATCTTAAATTCAGAATTCTCTTCCATTCAGGTAAATATAAGTACAACCTATATTTAACCTCTATTTTTAAGGGCTCATCTTCAATTAAGGGTAAATATGCTCGGTTGACAGATAAATAAGTAATCACAGTGGGCTTCGGATGCAGGGGAAAGCTCTCCCTGGCTCTCCAGAAAGTGTCAGATGTGTGGGCATTAACATGTAAAAGAGACTAGAAGCTTCTGCAGAGCTGCTGCTGTGAGAGCTTGACAAAAATGGAACAGGTTCAGAGTAGGGCAACAAATTGGGGGGCAACAAAGATGGCCCACTAGAACCAATGGGATGAAATGACAAGGAACCAGATTTCAGCTAAACATCAAGAAAGAGCTGCTGCTCTACAGTGAAGCAGTCTGCCTTGTGCAGCAGTGGGCTCCCCTTCACTGGAGATTTTCCAACAGGCTGGGCAACCATCTGTCAAGGATGCTGTAGTGGTCCCTTCCAGCTATGGTTCTAAGGAAGATGACTGTGGCCATAACTGGATTCCCCCCAAGCCCAGCACTCCCAAAGACAAGGAGTGAAATGACCTAGAGGGAAAGGAGACCCAGCTGGTGGAAGTGTGGTTTCCATAGGTGGTCTCTGGGCAGTCCTCTTGGCGGCGGCAGTGCCCCTCCCAGTATCTGCTATTGCCCCCCTCCACCAGAACTCCTTCAGGACAATAGTATGTAAAGATGTAGCATTGTTTGGAGGGGAATTCGGAAGGGGGGGGGCAGATGACAGTCACCAATCACCGACATTTCGCATGAGGTAGTCAGATTATGTGTCAGAAATGATTATTTTAGGGTTTTTTTCATTTGCTTCTTCTGCTTTATTTTACTTTTATGTAATAGTCTCTCTCTCTCTCTCTCTCTCCACACACACACACACACACACACACACACACACACACACAGAGGTAAAGTTGTGCCATCAAGTTGGTTTCAATTCCTGGCGAACACAGAGCCCTGTGGTTGTCTTTGGTAGAATACAGGAGGGGTTTACCATTGCCTCCTCCCGCGCCATCTGAGAAGATGCCTTTCATCATCTTCCAGCGGGGATTCAAACTGGCAACCTTCTGCTTGTTAGTCAAGTCTGGGGAAAATACCAGTGGGGATTGGAACCGGCAACCTAAATCTGTATATTTGACCAAAGATTGCAATAAATTGAACTGAAATGGCAGCCACTAGCCATCACGAGGACCACAGCTGCCGCCACCCATACATTTTTGTGCCCCCCCCACCCACCATTTCACTCTCACCCATCCCCTAATAGGGAAAGAGGCACCTTTTAGTGGTGTCTCTCATAAAGATCAAGGAGAGGGCAACTGTCCCTATTCAGCCCACCATAATGCCCACCCAAATGTCTGTTGCTGGTGTTTTCTTTAAGTCTCTCATAAAGTACCTTTTGGAACAGGTAGCTTTGTTCCCATTTCTTTTGCTGTATGAATGGATTTGAGAACCTCTTTGTTGATGAAAACCATAATAATAATAACAATAATAATAACTGTTGTCAGCAAAAACATTCAGATATTTATTTAAAAAGCAATGAGTATGTGCAGTGCACAGTTAACAATCAATGGTGAGACACTTGGACAGGTTAGCATTAGAAGAGGTATTTTCCAAGGGGACTCAGTATCCCCTCTGTTGTTTGTAATCACCATGACTCCACTTTCACAAATACTAAACAAAACAGGCCTCGGATACCAAACATCTAAAACATCAAGGAAAATAAACCATCTGCTGTACACTGATGATCTGAAGTTGTATGGAAAGTCCCAGTCAGAAATTGAATCACTGCTAAACACTGTCCATATATTCAGTAGTGATATAGCAATGGAGTTTGGACTAGACAAGTGTGCTGCATTAATAATGAATGGGGGGGGGGGGGAGACAAAAACCAGAAGGAATAGAACTGCCCAATGGAAGCAACAAGAACCTTGAAGAGAAAGAACATTACAAATACTTGGGCATTCTCCAGGCTAACACTGCACACACTGAAGTTAAAAGAAAAAAGGGGAGGGAATACATCAGGAGAGTTAGAAAAATACTAAAGTCCAAACTCAATGGCGGGAGCACCATACAAGCCATAATCACCTGGGCTATACCTATTATCAGATACAGTGCAGGAATAATAGACTGGACACAGGCAGAGCTAGAGACGCTAGCAGAGGCGTAACTATAGGGGGGCAGGGGGGGCACGTGCCCCGGGCGCCATCTTTTCTGGTCACGTGGGGGGCGCCGCCATGACAATTTTTTTAAAAAAAAAAATTTAAATTTTTTGTTAATACAAATGTTTCCTGCTCAGTGCAGCAGCGCTGCAGCAGTCAAGGGAGCGCGTCGGTGCCCCCTTCCCCACAAGTGGTCCCTTCCACGCCGCCTGCGCGCCCCCCCCCCCCGCATTGCTTTGCTGGTGCCTGGCGGCCAGTCAGTGGCCTGGCTTGGCAGCAGTGGCGAGCACTTGTGAGGAAAAACCTAAGTATAATGTAGTATGTTGGGGGGGCGGTGGGGGGGCGCCATTTCAGTGCTTGCCCCGGGCGCCATTTTCCCTAGTTACGCCTCTGGACGCTAGATCGTAAGACCAGAAAAATCATGACCATCAATCATGCTCTACACCCCCGCAGTGATGTAGATACGCTATACCTCCCTCACAGCTCAGGTGAAAGAGGAATGCTGCAAGTCTATCAAACAGTAGAGAAGGAGAAAAGAGGCCTTGAAGAATATATCAAGGACGTGAAGAAGATGCCCTTAAAATGGCCAGTAACGAGAAACTATTCAACACCAATGAAAGAAAGCAGGCCTACAAGAAAGAACAAGTCAAGAACCGAGCAGAAAAATGGAAAAATAATCCACTGCATGGTCAATATTTGCACAATATAAGTGGAAAATCAAACATCACCAAGACCTGGCAATGGCTTAAGAATGGCAACTTGAAGAAAGAAACAGAGCGTTTAATATTGGCTGCACAAGAACAGGCATTAAGAATAAATGCAATAAGAGCAAAAGTCAAAAAATCAACAACAAACAGCAAGTGCTGCCTTTGTAAAGAAGCAGATGAAACAGTGGACCACCTAAACAGCTGTTATAAAAAGATCACACAGACTGACCACAAACAAAGGCATGACAAGGTAGCAGGGATGATACACTGGAACATCTGCAAAAAATACAAGCTACCTGTAGCCCAAAATTGGTGGGACCATAAAATTGAAAAGTTGTAGAAAATGAAGATGCAAAAATATTATGGGACTTTTGACAACAAACAGACAAACATCTGCCACATGATACACCAGCTATAACTGTAGTCGAGAAGAAAGAAAAACAAGTCGAAATAATCAACATAGCAATACCAGGGGATAGCAGAATCGAAGAAAAAGAAATATAAATAATAACAAAATACAAAGAACTACAAATTGAAATTGAAAGGTTGTGGCAGAAGAAGACCAAAATAATCCCAGTAGTAATTGGCGCCCTAGGTGCAATTCCAAAAGACCTTGAAGAGCACCTCAACACCATAAGGGCCACAGAAATCACCACCAGCCAATGACAAAAAACAACTTTACTGGGAACAGCCTATATTCTGCGATTATATCTATAATAATAACAGCAACAATACTGATAATAAAATTCAGCCATCCCAGGTCCTTGGGAAGGACTCGATGTCTGAATAAAACAAACCAGTCAATAGCTGGTTTCTGACTGTGTAAAGAAAAATAATAATAATTATTATTATTATTATGACTGACATGATGAGGAAAATGTCTCAAAGTCATCCCACTGAAATTAAAAGGTCAAGTTAGAACTAATAATTTAATTTAATTTCAGGGGGATGATGCTGAGTAATTTGCCTCCTCATGGAAGATGATGTTGATGATGATGGCTTTTACTTTTAGGGTGAACTTTACTCAAGGTGGTCCCATTGAAATTAAAAGGTCAATTTAGGCAATGCCTAACTTTGATTAATTTGCCTCAGCATGTCAGCCAATGATAATATTGGTTCCCCCCCAACCCCCGCCTCAACACACACATTTTGCCACCTTTGACTAAGATGGCAAAATTGTTGAAGTAGTAAGTGGTGGTAGCGGGGGGTCATAAGCAATTTGCCCAAGGCCATCCAAATAGCTTATGTGGAAACCAAGTCAAATTCTGCAATCAAATTCTGCAGTTCAAAGACAGGTTCTACCAGACCTTTCAAACACTCTTCATTACGATCTTACATTTGCTCCATTTTTTATTTTTATTTTTGGTCAGGCTGTCACAGAAGCAGCTCTGCAGAAGCGTCTAGTCTCTTTTACATCTTAATCCCCACACATCTGACACTTCCTGGAGAGACTGGTGATGAGATCCAGGCAGCCGCCAAGTCGCCTCTCACCGCCTGGTCTGGGTCCCACTGCTGTCAGTGGGACGTCCTTGAGTGTTTAGCTGCAATTCAGCAGCAGGCCCTGTGAGACTCCTCCTTTGAATTTTCTAGGCCTTCAAACTAGTTTTTCTTCCTTGTGCCTCTTCTGCTGGAGCCAATAATTTCCTCCCCAGAGATTGGATGTCCTAGGATAAGAAACATACTCAAAACATCCCTACATAGGAAGTAAATTATTTATATCTAGATGAGCAAAAACAAGTGAAAAAAGCCACCAGGCTGCTTTTTAGACTGGGAAAATGTCTTTCGGGAATTCCAGTTGGGATGGAGGTGTATCTACAGAGGCAGATACGATTGGCTTAGATGGGAATAGTTGTCACAAGAGGAGGGCGCACATGAAAGGGGGTTACTAGTAATGTAGGGATATGGAACGTGGTATTGTGAAGGCTGTTCACATCTTGATTCAAAGGATAACTTCAGAGTGATACACAGGATCAAACATTCAAAGCAGCCTTGAGGATGCCCTAGTCCAGGCCTGCTCAACGTAGCCCCCACCACCACCAGCTGTTTTTGGACTACAACTCCCATAATCCCCAACTACAGTAGCCAATAGCCAGGGATTATGGGACTTGTAGGCCAACATCTGCAGAAGGGCCATTGTTGAGCAGGCCTGCCCTAGTCAGAGATCTGTAACAAGGCAGGACTTGTATCCAAACTGCATTTAGCAAATATTTAGGTTGTGACTGTATTTAGCAGAGCTGTGCAGCTGTCGTTCAAGCAGCCACCCTTCATCTCCTTTTCCTCTCTCCCCACTGTGATGTCTGTTAATCAAAGATGTATGACAGGAGATTGCTGCACTCTGTTCCATTTTTATTTATTTATTTTATTTTATTGTTAAATTTATATACCGCCTTTCATTAAAAACAATCCCAAGGCGGTTTACAAAAATTAAAAAAAAAACATAATAAAAATGACAGTTAAAAGTATTAAGCTAAAAATATAACAACAAATCTGATTTAAAATATATAAAATACAAACATAAAAACTGTACACGGCTAAAAACACACAGAAGCAGCAATAAAACAATCATGTAAAGGCCTGGATAAAAAGCCAAGATTTGACAAGCTTTCTAAAAACTGTGATGGAGTCCGAGGAATGAATGACCACTGGGAGAGCATTCCAAAGTCTGGGGGCAACAACAGAGAAGGCTCTGTCCCGCATGCACGACAACTGAGCCTCCCTCATTGTTGGCACCTGGAGCAGAGCCCCCTCAGATGATCTCGTCAAGTGAACAGCAATCCTTGGGATCATGTGGCCCCTCAGGTATCCTGGGCCCAAACCATTAAGGGCTTTAAAGGTCAAAACCAGCACCTTGAATTGGACCCAGAAACACACTGGTAACCAGTGCAGCTCTTTCAAAATAGGTGTGATATGATCACACTGGGCAGCTCCAGATAGAACCCTAGCTGCCGCGTTTTGAACAAACTGAACTTGTGGAAGCAGGGGAAACATGGAGCACGTGGATCATCTTGGGCACGTCCCTGGGGCAGGAGGGAACACAATGCTGGCTCTGAGTTTTGGGAGACCCTCCTCATCCTTACCAGGCAAGTGAGCAAGAAAGCATGTGGTAAGAAGGAGCAACTACTCCCACCGCCACCTACTCTGAGAATGGAGAAGGCTGGGGAGGAAGCAGCAGGGGTAGAGAGCAGTTGTAGGGGGCTCCAAATGGTGGGCCCTTCCGGGATGATGGGATACCATGATCTTCCTGAGGAGACCAACTATGGAATGGGGCCACGGCTGCAATACACTTTCTGTGGATTCAGAAGCAGCAGCTGGGCCAGAATGCTGCAATCAGCTGCTGGAGCTTTCCCAGACAGTAGGCTTTAGCGCGGGTTTTCTGCAAGGCTTTACTGTGAGTTTGACATTGCCCCCAAAACCCAACACAAAAAGTGGATTTTTTAAAGCTCTGTTGATAAATTGGGCTACACTCCAATGTGGGATGAAAAACCAGGATTGTGTGTGAAGTGCTCCCTGACAGCTCACAGGGACTTCAGGGTAAATTTGGCCGATATGTGAATGCACCCAATCCATTCTGGAGGAGATGTGAACTAAAAGTTGGGTGTGAAAAACTTCCTGGTGGGAGGAGGCTGGAAGGATCACATGACTCCCTTACTACAAGAAAAGCCTTGACCCAGTCCAAGAGGCACACCTTCTCCTTCTTCTGATGATTTTTCGCTCTGAAGCTGCCAGATGTTTGGTGCTTCATACCAGCTGTTTCAAATGATGTTTTAACGTGGCTGTTGAAATGCCCTTTAGATTATTTGCTTGTAGGTTTAAAAAAATATATAGGGTGGTTGTGTTTTAATTTTGTAAGCTTCCTTGGGCACTATTTTAACATTAGGGAAGCAAGGGATAAATATTTGTAATAAATATTTATGTACAGAGGAAGAAAAAGCATCCAAAGGAAGAGAAGAGGATTGTAATGGGAACACTGTGGGAGGCCTGGAGCCACGAAGGGCATCCACCTCTTTGGGACTTAGATGATGGAGTAATATTGAAGGGGAGGCCTAGAGTGCTTGCCACCCCTCAACTCTGGCCTGATGCTTGGTGTTCATACATTTCTGCAGCAGTGGCATGTTATAGCATGGATTTTGGCCCACTTGCAGTTATATGACTGTCTTCAGATTAGAACTTTGGGTATAGGTACATAGTAGCTATCTTATACTGCCAGATTTGGAAGTGATGAAAAGGGACCCGTTTCCTTCCCCGAACTCCAATCTGAACCTTTGATTCAGAGTGGAGTTTTGCAACCGTAAATCTATTTCTGTGGCACCAGCATTACTTCTGAATGCTGGCATTGCAGTTTCCCCCTCATGGAACTACAGTTGAGGGAGGAAGCTCCTCCCTCACTCTGGCTGCCATTGGCTGCTAGAGCTGTCCTTCATTAAAGAAGGAAACTCTGGCAGCCAGTTCCCTTAGCAAGACTGCAGAGATGATTGATTGATTGGTTTATTGGTTGGTTGTTGGTTTGTTGCTTGATTAAGTGCCATCACGTTGGTGTCGACTCTTAGCGACCACATAGATAGATTCTCTCCAGGATGATCTGTCTTCGACTTGGCCTTTAAGGTCTCTCAGTGGTGCATTCATTGCTGTCGTAATCAAGTCCATCCTCCTTGCTGCTGGTCGTCTTCTTCTCTTTCCTTCAATGTTTCCCTGCATTATGGACTTCTCAAGGGAGCTGGGTTTTCACATAATGTGTCCAAAGTATGATAGTTTGAGCCTGATCATTTGTGCCTCGAGTGAAAATTCTGGATTAATTTGTTCTATGATCCATTTGTTTGTTTTCCTGGCTGTCCATGGTATCCTCAAAAGTCTTCTCCAGCACCAAAGTTCAAAAGCATCAATGCTTTTTCTATCTTGCTTCTTCAAAGTCCAGCTTTCACATCCATAGAGTGTCACAGAAATGGAAAAACCATGGTCTGAACAATTCTAATCTTTGTAGAAGCAGACACATCATGGCATCTAAATATCCTTTCCAAGGCTTTCATTGCAACCCTACCAAGTGCTAGTCTGCGGCATATTTCTTGACTGCTGGATCCTTTACTGTTGACGGGTGAGCCTAAAAGGCAGAAGCTATCCACCTCAGAGATCAGCTCTCCATTTCATCCAAATGCAAATATTTATGCACCGCTTTTCAACAAAAGTTTCCAAAACAGTTTACATAGATATAAATAAATATCTCCCCGCCCCCAAAGGGCACACAATCTAAAAAAGAGACATAAGATAGACAGCAACAGCCACTGGAGGGATGCTGTGCTGGGGATGGAGAGGGCCAGTTACTCTCCCCCTGCTCAATAAAGAGAATCACCACTTTTAAAAGGTGCCTCTTTGCTCAGTTAGCAGGGGCATACCAAATATACTGACCACAAGAGAGACGTGCGTGGAACCATGGGTTCATTGGACCCACAGTTTGTTATGTCCAAAGGCAGCCATCGAGTCAGACCGTTGGTTGCTCTAGCTCAGTTTTGTCTACACTGACTAGCAGTGGCTCTCCAAGGTTTCAGGCAGGAGTCTCTCCCCAGCCCTACCTGAAGGTACTGCCAGGGAGTGAACCGGGATCATCTGCATGCAAAGCAGACGCTCTACCACTGAGCTACAGCTCCATCCACATCCCCACCCCCATCCCCCGGGTGCCGGTTTCCAAAGCTTTGTCTTGTCAGTCCTCAGATGTCTTGCCAGATTTACAGATCACCGTGTTATATCACTTTAGTGGTGAACAACTCTTCAGGGACACCCAGCAAGAAGAATATTTTATTTTCTAAATATGATTTGAGTTTAAGTTCTCATAAACTTGCTACTGTAGTTAATCTTGACTTGTTCTTCCAATATTTCCTCGCTGTAGAAAATGCACTTTCCTTCCAAATTCAGGGATGTCACACAGTACTTCCCAGTAAATGCCAGGAATATATTTTCTGCCTTCACATAAAATTACGTAAAATGAGGTTCCTCAGATTCCCCATTCCTTCTCCATATTTATTGTAAAGGAAGGTGATACCATCACATTGAGGAATAGCGAAGGACTTCAGAACTGTGCTTTACATTGCTGTTTCAAAAGATGAATGCCATTTCTCAGAAGTGTAGGAAATGGGTACAGCCGTAACTTATTCTAAACATGCCATTTGAAAATTATTATTCAGTGGTACCGTTGTAATGAAACCAAACCTACACCTTTAGTTTAGGAATCATAGATTATGTATAGATTTTCATCGATCAGATATGAAATGAACTTCAAGGTACTCCTGGGAACTCCTAAGGCTTCCAAGTGGATTGTAAGCTAACCATTTCTCTGAAAGGAGTGATAATTTAAAAAACACCAATGGATAGATAGAAGAATGCCAGCAAGATCTAGTTATTGCACAGTGTGTGTGTGTGTGTGTGTGAGAGAGAGAGAGAGAGAGAGAGAGAGAGAGAGAGGGCTGGGGGTGAGGAGTTAAAAAATAACCTTGATTTAATTTGCTTAAGTGTGAGAGTGGGGTGGAAATAAAATGTGCACTGGTTCTAGCAAATGGAAGGATATGTTAACTCAGTTAATATTATCCCCCAGGGTTCCAGCAGAATGATAATCCGAAAGGTTATGGTGCACGTTGCTCAGCAAACCTTACAAAGAGTCTCCCCAGACACATTGTATAAACCTAATATCGCTTGCAATGTGTGTGTTTAAGGACTGAGCAGACTTACCTTTTCCGTGTATCTCCCTTTCCCCTCTCAAATACTGATGGATTTGTTATGGGAATAAAATAGCAAAGGGTTAAGGAGAAGAATCTGCCATTTATGAATAATGTTCTGTAATAACACAACATATTAATGCATGTATAATCTCACTTCAAATAAGTTTACTGAAATGGGGAATTACTGGGAGAACAAATTGTAAGGGAAACAGAGGGAGGAAAGAGGCAACTATGCCTTAAGGGGCTTTCACACATTTGTTCTGAGCCTTCAAAGACAAGAGTCTTCTTGGAACATTATCCAAACTGGATATCGTTGCTGACATTCTCCGCAACAAATGTGGGTGGTACAGATCCTGTCCAGGAACATTTCCAGACAGGGTCTTTTGCTCAGAATGGAAGGTGTGTGTTTGCTCACCGGCCAGATTTGTGCTGAAGTCTGTGTGAGATATTGGGAAGCACACAATTCGGGTTTTTCATTGTGTATTAGAGCATAGCCGGATTTATGTCTAGGGTAAAAAATCCACTTTTTGCGCCAGATTTTTTGGACAAATTTGAACTCGTGGTAAAGCCTCGCAGTAAACCCACGGTAAAGCCTGCTATTTGGGACAGCCCCATGCTGCTGCATGGCTCTACATTCCCCGCCGATACTGTTCCACAAGAGGGCAATATCACACCTATTAACTGTGGCGTGCATTCCCTGCTGCTTCCAGAATTCCCAAGGACACACAACAGTTAATGGTGTTCAAAGAGGTTCTAAGGCCTATGGTGGAGCCAGTGTTTCTTCTCTCCCACTGCCATTACCCACCATCAACCTGTTTGTAGTAACTGGGACTAAACCTCACCTAATGTGGCACACAGGGACCATTTTCTGAAGCAGAAGACATCTTCTCAGAGAGATGGAAAAGCACAGCAGGAGCTGTGCTTAGTGAGAAAATGGACACGGTCCCCATGACACAACAACATGAAAGAGGCAGACGGAGACAGAGGTTCCAAAATGATAACATGCAAGACTGGTTTCAGGAAGTCATTCTCATGATGTGCCTATGCTCCAAAACATCAAAACCCCTGGGAACTCACCCAAATTAGAAAAGAAGTTTTGGCCCTATTCAGACACGACACTGTACATGCATATATTTATTTAGTTAGTTAGATTTATATGTCACCATACTCCCATAGGACTAAGGGCGGCTAACAAACAATAACATATACAGCAACACAATTCTATAAAATACATCTTACATAATGTCATAACCCCAGCACCATACAGTACTCATTCCACATGACATAGTAATCATGGATTACAAGATCACTCTACAACCAGCTATCTCAGCAACAGAACACCCGATGGAACATTTCAGTCTTACATGCCTTACGGAAAGCCAACAGATTGTGGAGAGCTCTGATATTATCCGGGAGACCATTCCACAGAGCCGGGGCCACCACTGAGAAGGCCCTGGCTCTCGTTGATTGCAATTTAATATCCCTAGGGCCTGGGATCACCAAGGTATTACTTGTGGCTAATCTCAGGACCCGGCGAGGGACATATCGAACAAGACGGTCCTGGAGGTATGGAGGGCCCATACCGTGTAGGGTTTTAAATGTTAAAGTTAATACCTTAAACCTAACCCGGGACTCAACCGGCAACCAGTGCAGCTGAAAGAGCAAAGGTGTCACATGTGCTCACCAAGGCACTTTAGTAAGGACCTTGGCCACTGCATTCTGCACCAGGTGCAATCTCTGAGTTAGGCGCAGTGGCAAACTCACATAAAGCTGGTTGCAATAATCTAACCTAGAAGTGACTGTCGCATGGATCATAGTGGCCAAATCTGGACCGGACAGATAAGGGGCTAACCGCTGTATTTGGCATAACTGAAAAAAGGCCTTTTGAGTGACCTCCATGATCTGAGCCTCCATATTCAAAGAGGCAGTCTGTATACATGTACATGGTTTTTGTGTGGATGGCTGTACATGAGTTCATATCAGAAGTGAACCTGAATACAAGCCCCCTCAAATACAATGTGAAGATGGGATGTATATCACTGTACATGTGTTGAACATAATGAGGCTGCGTATTGGCACCAGTGGCCAGATGGTGACCAACAGGTTCTAGGATTTGAAGACAATAAGCACACACCAGGGTAAAAGTAAAGTTGTGCCATCGAGTTGGTGTCGACTCCTGGTGCCCACAGAGCCTGTGGTTAACTTTGGTAGAATACAGGAGGGGTTTACCATTGCCTCCTCCCACACAGTATGAGATGAAGATCCTTTCAGCATCTTCCTATATTTCTGCTGCCCGATATAGGTGTTTCCCATACTCTGATATAGGTGTTTCCCATACTCTGGGAAACATACCAGCGGGAATTCAAACTGGCAACTTCTGGCTTGTTAGTCAAGTCATTTCCCCACTGTTCCATTTGGTGGCTTCTCACACCAGGGTAAATGCCAAATAAGATTTATTAAATAGAGCTGAGTAATACCTAAAAAGTTACAGAACAAAAGATATACTATATGTCCCTTCTGCTCATCAGGAACCCCAGATGACAGCAGAAAGAACCCCTGGAGCCGGATGGCTGCATCACACCTTCCCAGGTCTCTAGGTCTATGCCGAGGTTAAAAATACTAGGGTGTCCTGCTGCCTTTTCATACTTTTACAAAACTCTTAAACAACACCTGGAGATGTTCTGGTGGTGCACCTTATTCAATGGTATGGATGAGACCCAAACCCTTGAACATCTGCCAAGGACTTTCCAATCAAGATACTGTCCTTGGCTGCACACCTGTCTATCCTCCCTTCTCCAGGTGGTCAGCTAGGGAGTATGTATGGCAAACCTGTCAAACCAGCCACACTCTTAAATGCGGTTAAGAGAGTGAGTGCTCCCTCTCCTGGGAGTGATTTGCACTTGGCTTCAGACTTCGGGGTAAATGTTGAGTGAAGCCACTTCGAACTACACTTGCGGCATTGAGGAAAGCAGCCCCTCCCCTCTGCTCTCAATTTTCTTTTGAAACAAGTCCACATGCAGGCATCAGTGTTTACCTTCTAGCCAATGGGAGTGGGGGGGGGAGCTCCCCACAGAGATAGATCTGCATTTCTGAAGAGAGCATGCCTCTTATCATGCTAATGATTCTATGTCATAAGAACAGCCCTGCTGGATCAGGCCCAAGGCCCATCTAGTCCAGCATCCTGTTTTGCACAGTGGCCCACCAGATGCTTCTGGAAGCCACAGGCAGGAGTTGAGGGCATGCCCTCTCTCCTGCTGTTACTCCCCCGCAACTGGTACCCAGAGGCACCCCGCCCCCGAGGCTGGAGGTGGCCTACAGCCCTCCAACTAGTAGTCGTCAATAGACCTATCCTCCATGAGGTTATCCAAACCCCTCTTAAAGCCATCCAGGTTGTTGGCCATCATCACATCTCGTGGCAGAGAATTCCACAAGTGGATTATGCGTTGTATGAAAAAGTACTTCCGTTTGCTGGTCCTAGATTTCCTGGCAATCAATTTCATGGGATGACCCCTGGTTCTAGTGTTGTGGGAGAGGGAGAAGAATTTATCTCTATCCACTTTCTCCACACCATGCATGACTTTATAGACCTCTATCATGTCTCCCCGCAGTCATCTTTTTTCTAAACTAAATAGCCCCAGGTGTTGTAGCCTAGCCTCATAAGAAAGGTGCTCTAGGCCCTTGATCATCTTGGTTGCCCTCTTCTGCACCTTTTCCAGTTCTACAATGTATTTTTTTAGATGTGGTGACCAGAATTGCACGCAATACTCCAGGTGTGTCCACACCATAGTTTTGTATAAGGGCATTACAATATTAGCCATTTTATTTTCAATCTCCTTCCTAATGATCCCTAACATGGAATTGGCCTTTTTTTTTTTTTTTTACAGCTGCTGCACATTGAGTTGACACTTTCAATGAGCTGTCCACCACAACCCCAAGATCCCTCTCCTGGTCAGTCACCGACAGCTCAGATCCCATCAGCATATACTTGAAGTTGGGGTTTTTCATCCCAGTGTGCATCACCTTACACTTGCCAACATTGAACCGCATTTTCCCTTTTGTCGCTCACTCCCCCAGTCTGGAGAGATCCTTTTGGAGCTCCTCACAATCCATTTTGGATTTCACTACCTGGAAGAGTTTGGTATCATCTGCAAATCTGGCTGCCTCGCTGCTTACCCCTGCTTCTAGATCATTTATGAATAAATTAAAGAGCACCGGTCCCAGTACAAATCCCTGAGGGACCCCACTTCTTACTTCCCTCCCTCCATTGCAAAAACTCTCCATTTATACCTACCCTCTGTTTTCTGTTTTTCAACCAGTTAGCAATCCACACATGTACTTGTCCCTATATCCCATGACAGCTAAGTTTCCTCAGGAGTTGTTGATGAGGAACTTTCTCAAAAGCTTTTTGGAAGTCCAGGTAGACTATGTCAACTGGATCACCTTAATCCACACACTTGTTGACACTCTCAAAGAAGTCCAAAAGGGTGGTGAGGCAAGATTTACCTTTGCGGAACCCTTGCTGGTTCACTCCCAGCAGGGCCTGTTCTTCTAGGTGCTTTACAATTTTATCCTTGAGGATGCTTTCCATCAATTTGCCTGGAACGGATGTTAAACTAACCGGCCTGTAATTTCCAAGATCACCCCTGGATCCCTTCTTGAAAATCGATGTTACATTTGCTACTCTCCAGTCCTCTGGTACAGAACCTGACTGCAAGGATAAGTTATATATTTTAGCAAGGAGGTCAACAATCGTCAGTGCCTCTCCTGTGTTCTCAGAAAACGTAGCTTAAAACCACCATTTTAAAAATCCGAAAATACCTTGAGATAAGCTAGAATTTGCAAGACAAAGACCGACTTGTGTGTGGAGTGGGTCCAAGAATCTCGACGGGACTTCGGGGTAAGTTTGGCTGGTGTGTGAACACACACACACTCTCTCCCGAAGGAGATTCGGGGCAGAAGCCCTGTGTGTAAAGCCTCCAGGTGAGTTCAATGTATGAGAGTGAGTGCTCTCTTAACCCCATTTTTCTGATTGTCTGCCAGTCCCATTGCTTGCAGCCAGGGCTGGGAGACTGTGGGGCTCCTGGCCAGCATCAGGGGAATCTTGCACTTGTGCAGTGCATTATGGGAGTGCCGGGGGCAGGGCAACAGCTCCCGGCACCCTGACCCTCTGCACTGCCAGAGAAGGCATCTGCACATCTAGGTATGTGATCTCCACGCCCAGACCCACAGAAAGGGTCACCTGTGGGGGAGGTAAACATTTTGAGGCTTCCTTCCCTGCCCCTTCCAGCGCTTTCTCGTGGATAATGAGAAAGGGTTCAATGTGTGACTCAATGTAGGTGCATACAGATCAGTACATGCATATGCTAGACACAGATTGTATGTGTTGAATAAAATCTGTGGACAGGGCTTATGAAAGTATTGTTTCCATTATAATCAGTTAGTTACTGTCACTAGAGGAAGGCAGAGAGGGCATGACCCTTCTTCAACCTAGGTTTTAGGGTAGCATGCTTTTGTGTCATGTCTCTCAGCTGCATCAGGTGGCATAGATGGTACCTTCTGCCTGGATGCCTCCCCCATCCCTCACTGGCTGATCAGGTATCTAAGCTTTGAAGACCCCATCAGAGGAATTGTATTTGTGAACTATTACAAATATATCAGTTTCATAAGTCTAGCAATACATACACGTGCCCATATGGGTTTTAGCAAGCCGCTCTCTTTAGCCTCCTTATTGATCATGATTTCTTGATCATAGTCCCCTATGCCTATGCAGACATTTAATCTAAATTCACACTATTGTCAAAAAAAACCCCACAACCCACCCAAATCATATAGCACCATCCAATGGTAAGCCTTTCCCTGATGCTCAGTTTATCAGACTCTGTGGACATGAACTGCACATCACGTGGGCTCCATGGTGGAGACCACAGATGTTGAGTTCTGAACATTTGGGGTACAGATGCCCCAACCAGTTTGGTGAAGAGCATAGCAGTCACATCAGCAGCCTCCTTGTGACTATGTGTCTCGCGTCTTCCTTGCTTTATGGAGCAAGAACTTGCAGCCTCCCTGAGCTAATTAACATGCATCTTCTGAACAGGCACATAAAAGAGAAGTAAGAATAGACTGCAGCAATGACAGATCGAGGGATTTTCCCCTGCTAAATTAAATCTTGACGAAGTTATAAGGTATGACGGAGTGGATGGCCACAACAATAGGAGTGACACCTTCCACACATCTGCGTAGCAATCCATCCTCTTCACTCACAACTTGGAGGGCCATACAACATGTCGGTGCTTTTCCATTAGGGTCCACAGATGCCCTGCTCACTGCAGCTGTAACTGTATTTGCTTCTGACAGTCAAGGGAGCACATTATGTCACATTGCGTTGGCTGCATTTGCTCGACATTCTCATTGCATTCTATGTCGCGTCCCATCATATATACATTGCATCATTCCCCGTACTCCGGTGATTCTACCTAACAAGATGCCTCTGGCAGACATGTCTCACTGTGACATATTTCCCTTTCAATCAGGCCTTTATCCACTTAGGCCCCCAATTTTCCCAAAGACAGTTCCCAGCCCTGCAGGAAAGAGAAGCACCTGCAATATCCACAGGGTAGATGGATGCTTCTTTTCCACTACAACAATTGTTTTCGAGTGACTCGAAAAAGACAGCCTGTTGGTTATTATCCCTTCTGTTGTTTTATAGCACTCTTCTTTAAAAAAAAAAATAAAAACAAAAAGATCTCGCGACAGCAGGGCCACCGGTACTGAAACTAATTCTGTACTGACACGTCTGCTTTTATAGCTAAATTGATTTTTCCCCTTTTCTAATTCCTGTATTTACTCCCATTACAAAATGCCACCAGGACTCCCACCTGAGTAATGCATCAGACAGCTGTGTAAAGAAGCAGAGTGTTCTTGGGGCCTTGCAGAACATGGCCTCAATAAAACAACAACAACAGGGAGATAGTAATGAAAAGAAAAGGAGAGGAGAGGGAACAGTGGAGGGAACTTAGATGAGATGTCTGTGGGTTCCCACCCCACACCAGTACCGATAAAAATAGGAAATGATAATTATGGATATTTATGCCATAGTGGTTTTCCTGGTACTAATTTTTATAGGAACATAGGAAGCTGCCTTATATCTAGTCAGACCACTGGTCCATCTAGTTCAGTGTTGTCTACACTAGGGGTTCCCAACTAGTGGTACTCCAGATGTTGCTGAACAACAACTCTCATAATCCCCAGCCACCATAAATTGTGGTGATGGGAGTTGTAGTTTAGCAACATCTGGAGTACCACTGACAGGCTTGGGCCTATCCCTCTGGAGTATCACTGGTTGGGAATCCTTGGTCTACACTGACTGGCAGAAGCTCTCCAAGGCTTTGGGCAAGAGCCAGTCTTACCTGGAGATGCCAGGGATTGACCATGGTACCTTCTGGATATGTGCGCAGATGCTCTTCCACTGAGCTATGTCCCATCCCCTAAGAGAAACATCTTACAGCACATGTAGTCACCCGTCCAAATGAAAACCAAGGAGACCCTGTCTATCAAATGGGACAATTACTGCTTGCTACCACCTCTCCTCCTCCTCATACAAGATCCTAGGTTTCTTCTCATGAAGGAGGTGTGGGTGAACTTAGCAAACACAGACAGATGGCTTTGACCTCTACAAAGACATAATATAAAAAAAGAAGGAATCAATGTTTGAGCAGCAGTCAGTATTTTGTGAGACAATCAGGTCCCAACCCCCCAAAAGAATAACAACAAATATTTATATACCATGCAGAGGCCAAGTGCACAGGCACGTGGGCTCCATAATGGCTGCCGGACTGCCAGATGAAGGCTGAAAACAGCAGGAACAAGGCCAGCGGGGAACCTCCATGGACCCCACCACCGCCTCCAGGAACTCCCCCAAGGGGAGTAAAGTTTTTTAAAAAATTAAACCCAAATGGTCCGTGAACCCCCCTGGACTGAACCGAACAGGGGGAGGGGTCAAGGGGGTGCTGGACTGAACTGGCCTGGTTCGGTTCGAGGCTGGTCCATCCTCAAACCAAACTGGGCCAGCCAGTTCCATGCACATCCCTAGCTTCAACCCAACTTGGAGAAGTTGGACCTGACCTCATTTACTCAAGCTTTGGTAACAGCCAGATTGGACTACTGCCATGTGGGGCTACCCTTGAAGATGGTTTGGAAGCTTCAGCTGGTCCTGGATGCTGCTGCAAGGATGCTCGTGGGCACAAGTCACTTTATGAGTGTCACACCCATCCTGTGGCAGATTCATTGGTTACCAGTCCGCTTCCAGGATAGATTCAAGGTGCTTGTTTTGACCTTTAAAGAGCTACATGACTTGGGTCCAGGATACCTGTCAGACCGCATCTGCCCATATGTACCTGTTAGGGCCCACCACTTGGCACCTCAGACCCTGCTTATGGCCCTGCCACTAACAAAGATCTGGATGGCAGGGACTAGAGACAGGGCCTTTTTGGTTGTGGCCCTTGGTTTTGGAAAATCCTCCCCAAAGAGCTTTGCCATACTCTCTCCCTCAGTGTTTTTAAAAAACAATTTAAAAAATCTTTTAAAAGAGGCTTTCTAATGTTTTATCTGCTGCTTATATCTGGTAGTTTTTATAATTCTCAGTTATCAGCTTTTTATTAATAACTTTGAATTTTAAACCTTTTTTTTTAAAGTAATTTTTAAATGTGGTTTTAGCCTGATCTTTTAAACTGTTTGACTTTATTACTCTTTTATTTTACATGGTATCGATTTTATTAATGTTGTGAGCTGACCCAAGCTGTAGTGTACTGGAGGGGCAGGGTAAAAATATTAAAACATTTTAAATATTTTAGAACATTTTCAATAGATAGATAGATAGATAGATAGATAGATAGATAGATAGATAGATAGATATTGAATGAAATAACTGTGCCCCCTCCCCCAAAAGTAGAACAACAAACTGCCTTTTTGGTCTAATTCCTTGCTTCCTTACATCTAGCACTGGTTTCAAGATTACATCACTATGCTTGTATCTTCAGGATGTCAGCACTAATATGGAGAAGGATGCAAGAGTGACACTCCTTGTGGCATCATGGCTGCAGTTTGTGAACAGAAACACTCTCATCTATGAGGCTGTGTGTGGGGGTGATAGACTGAGACAGAATGAAATTTGTCAATGGACTAAGGCATACTTTTCACTGAGGTGGTAAACCTGGGCTGTACCACTTCTGTCTGCAGATAAGTTTCACAGCACTAAATGTTATTCCATTTTAAAAACAACAACCCTCCACTTAGAAATTATTTGCCATACCTTGAAAATATATATATATATATATATATATATATATATATATATATATATATATATATACACACACACACACACACACACACTCTCTAAGGCTAATCCCATGTGTGGCAACTCTCGCGAGAGTCACGAGCAGAAGCACCTGATTGGGCAGTGGGGATTCCATATGCAGATAAAGAGGAGGAGCCTGTTAGAACAGAAGCACCGTGGTGATTGGACAGTGAGGATTCCATATGCAGATAGGGAGGAGGAGCCTGTGAAGGTTACGGTCATTTGGAATGCAACTGTTACTGGTCAGAAGATGTTCTTGATTGGAGAGGAGAGGAAGAGAGAGGGGGAGGAGGCAGGGGTCTGTGAAGAGATGGGTCGTGAGGGAGGAAAGAGTCTCTTCAGAAGAAGGAGGCTGCCATTGTGTGGATTAGATGAGGAAACAAGATAAAAAGATTTGTTAACTCAGGAAGGTGGAGGGGGGAGAAAGACAGAGAGAAAGAGCAAGTGGAGGAGAGAGAAAGAGATAAAAAGAAAGGAGGGAAAGAGAGAAAGAAGGAAGGATGAAAGACGGGCCCAAGCCTGTCAATGGCCTGAGGGGAATGAGCAGCCATGGCGGTGGCGGCAGCAAGAAAGGACCCATTCAATCACTGATGCTGTTTGAGGCTACCGAGGCCATTGGAGGAGGGAGGCAGGCAGGCAAGGCACAGTCCTCGGCCTGTCAGCGGCCTGAGGGGAACGAGCAGCCATGGCAGTGGTGGCAGCGAGGAAGGGCCCAGTCAACCGCTGTTGCTGCTCTTGTGGGGAGGAGCAGGAGAGCTGCTCGAGTGAGAGAGGGGAGGTCTCTGGGGATAGGGGGCTGCAGCTTAGCCAATAGGTGACAGCAGTACTGCAGCCACGACCAAGAGTGGTGAGGGGGATGGAAGCAACAGGATGGAGGAGGAGCAGGAGTGTGGCTCAGGTGAGGGTGGAGAGATCTCTGAGGAGAGGGGGGCTGTGGCAGGGGGTGAGGGGAACAATCAAGTACTAGCGTGCAGATGCTCTGCTTGGGTTAAGCTAGTCCTTATCTATAAAACGCTTGGTGTCCGTCCGTGGACGGACACCAAGCGTGTGTCCGTGCCTCCCTGGCCTCTTCTGGGCATGCGCGAAGCGCATGGCCAGAAGAGGCCAGGGAGCCAGGACCGCCAGCACCCGGCGGCCATCTTGGGCGGCCAGAAGTGGCCGCCCCGAAGAAGCCGGGTAAGCGGCGGCGGGGGACACTGGCCGAGGCGGCGGCAAAGCCGCCGCCTCGGCCAGAGGAAAAGACGCGGCCAAGGAGGCGGCAGAGCCATGGCCGAGGCCTGGCCGTGCTGCCGCTTACCCGGCTTCTTCGGGGCGGCCACTTCTGGCCACCCAGGATGGCCGCTGGACGAGGCGGCGGAGAAGAATGCGGCGGTGGGCCCGGGCAGCGGTGGACCAGGCCGGAGCCACGGGCGGCGGGCCCGGCCGGAGCCGCGGGCGGCGGTGAGTGGCGGACCCGGCCAGAGCCGCGGGCGGG
Source organism: Hemicordylus capensis (assembly GCF_027244095.1). Lineage (NCBI taxonomy): Eukaryota > Metazoa > Chordata > Lepidosauria > Squamata > Cordylidae > Hemicordylus > Hemicordylus capensis. Next base: position 152,232,393 of record NC_069662.1, read on the forward strand.
AGGGGTAATGGCGGCGGTGGTCTGGAGCCCAGAGCTCCCCTAGCGCCCGTTATCCAACGGGCTACAAAACCACTAGTTACTAATAATCTGTTTACGTCTGTGTATTGGGCGGGGGGGTTCCATCATCTCAGCCTCACCTGCAGCCAAAAATGGCATAGTCCAAGCAAAGGTTTTGTTGTACTTGTTGTTGTACTTGTACAAAGATGGTGGTGGTAGTGATGATGTTTCCATCCATATACATGGCACTTTACAAAGAATGGGAGAACAAAGAAAGTGCCAAGAGAAAACCTAGATCAAGACTGAGAAGGCAGGCCCCTGTCCCAAAGGATGTATGATCTAAAAGTGGTTTGCCACTTCAGTAAGAACTAAGTCTGTCTGCAAATTCAGTGAACAAGACTACAGTTCTAAATTCCATTTAGGAATTCACTTGGGATCAAATCTAGAGAATGGAGCTCATGAGCAGAGTTGGTGCCTAAATCTCCCAACTGTTTTAATCGCAGCAGCTGAAGTTTGTAAATGAGACACATTCATCTGCAGGTTTTTAGGTGCGCCAGAACCTGGAAAACAGAGAAGATCAATTTTTTAAATGTCCCCCCCCCACCTTAAGATTTTTTACCGTTGATGTTCTAGATGTTGAAAGGATGTGTGGAAAGTCTGGGGAAATAATTAAAGCTAGAGGGGCTTTAAACAATCAAGTGGTGAGATTTCAATAAGTTCTCACGACCACTTGCCCGCATGGCAGGGAGGGTGGGTGGAGGGTCTGGCTCCTCCCTGCCTCCCTGTAGACAATTCAGAGGTTCCTCAAACCTCCACTGCTCATGTGCCCACATGAACATAGAGCACTGGCAACAGAAGTAAAAGCCTAGCTGGGTCCTCCAGGGACCCAGAATGCAATGCGTGTGCAGCGGAGTGCCTACGCTCAGTATAGCAGCCTCTCCATTCTGCTCGGTCACTGCTTCCACCCAGCTCACCACCTAAAATGGTGGCAGGCTGGTCAGGAGCCCTGCTACCCTGGGCGATGGTTCACATGATTGCCTACTGAGGTAGAATGAACCATCAGTTTGTTCTGCCCTGGTAACATGCTGGCTAGAAATGTTGGTCTCCAGAGCTCTGGAGCAACCAGGACCAGAGGGCTCCTGATGGTCCAAATGACACGAACTGCCTGGGTAACCCTGGCGAGGCAAACCTGCCACTTCGTGTTGTGTGCATAGGCTGAGAGCCTTGTATATAACCTTTGCTCTACTTCAAGTCTACTATTCTCAGGACCTTGCCCTTCTCACTCAACCAACTGCCTTAGGGATGTGCATGAAGCATTCCGTGCACATCCAGTGGGGGCAGAGAGCGGTTACTTTAACTGAAGGAAGGCAGGTCTTACCTGCCCCTCTGTTGCTCTTCCACCGGCCCCTGCCACCCCAGCGCGGCACTGTTTGTATTAAGCAGCCAGGCTGTCTGTTTGAATAAGCCATGCTGCTCTGGCTGCATCAGTTCCCTATTCCCAGCAGCCTTTGGGCAGCTCTGGGCAGGAAATGGCATCTGAGTATGAGTGCAGACGCCATCTTCAGTGGTCTGTATGGTGTCGCAGAGGGTCAGGTAAGATCTGCCTTCCTCCAGGTAAAGTGACCAACTCGCCGAAATGATTTGGCTGCAGCAGCTCAAAGCATTTTGGTACTTTGAAACAGAAGTGCCGAAACACTTCAAGCACATCCCTAAGCTGTAGTCTTTGGAAAGTTCCACCTTTCATTCCACCTCCCCCCGCCAAATTTCAAATACTTTGAAGATCTAAATTTGAAAGAAGCAGACAAAATGGTGGAACACATAAGCAAATCTGCTGAATCTATTTGCGAATGATTGGTACTTCATTAGTACTTTGGAGGGTGGGAAGCAGAGTACCCCCATGCCAGTAAATTCACTCCAAGGATAATTGTACCAGTTAGCTTGGAATGTAAATCTTCTTTCTTTTCTTTTCTTTTTTTAACCTATCTCATTACACAGCCTAGTCTACAACATTGTTGGAAATGAAAATAATTATCTAGGGGAAATCAGTTTTAAACATTTCAGGCAAGGTCTTTTTTAAAAGGTTACATATATGTGTACGAAAGCAGTTTTTGGAGTACTTGTAGAGAATGTTCGCGCTTAAAATTAATTAAACGTGACATCTTTTCATCTTTTCAAATGAATTCACAGTGAATTGCTGTGATTAGAGAGTGCACTGGGTGTGAGCTGGTTCTCTTCAAGGTTGTTTTATTTATCACCTTGTTCTAGTAAATGTGTCTATTTATAAACTTAAAGAACATAAGATTTATGTTGTAGGTTCTGTATTTGGATCAGGGCTTACATTGCATTAAGGATGTGTCAATGCAAGGGCTTATTGGCCAAGGATACCTTTCCAGACCAAATTCAAATCTAGTGAGCTGGACATGATGGGAGTTGTAGTCCAACAACATCTGGGAGGCCCAAGTTTGAGAACCTCTGGATTAGACAGATTTGTGAAGGACAGTTATTGGTCATGTGAGCTAAGAGGAGCTTCCACGTTCAGAGGCACTTTTACAAATGAAAATGAGCAGTCATTATGTCCAATATAGGTTAACTCACCATACAAATCTCCAAAACAAGTTCAATGGGGGATTCTTTACCAGTTGTTATATAAGAATGTTTTAATATAATAGTGATAAAAGTGTATGATATGAAAATAATGTCCAACTATGCAATAATTATAAAACTAGATCAGTAAAAATATAACTATAAATCTCAATAAAACTAATACAAAATGATCATTGAGATACTCTCCATGTTAAACTAAAAAGTCCAATAGTTCATTACAAAATTGCCGATGAAACGGAAGATGTATGGATGAATGTTCCCAGTATTATACTTTAATTGAAAGATGAAACATCATGCCATGATTTTGCTAGCACCTGACCACTCGTGTGTTGTTGCCAGACATATTTTGTCTATATCAAGTCTTCTTCAGGGGCAATTATCTACTGTTAGTCTCCACCCAACATAAGGTTTGGACCACTGTTGGCTTCTCCCAAAGGCTGAAGGGAGAAGCCAATAGCAGTCCACTGCTGTTACTATTATATTAAAATATTCATATATAATATGTGGATTTTTTTTAATGCTCTGACATTTTGCTGAATCCGAACAAGGTTTTGATTTCTTTTGGATTCCTTACCAGTTCACATCAAATTTACCCATGGAAATGATGTCTGAATGAATCTTCTGGATCCATCTTAATTGCCTATGCTAGTGTTGGGGATGACCGAGGGCATAGCTCAGTGGTAGAGCATCAGCTTTGCATGCAGAAGGTCCCAGGTTCAACCCCTGGCAGTACCTCCAGGAAGGTCTGGGAGAGACACCTGCCTGAAACCTTGTAGAGCCACTGCCAATCAGTGTGGACAATACTGCACTAGAGGGGCTCAGTAAGCTCATTCACATTACCTTTGGGGGAGCTCCAACCCCATCTACACCACATGAGCAGAACCTTCGTTCAGGTCTGCAAGGCAGTCATGGTAACTTTTTCCTGCCCTGCCATGGAAAGTTCTCCAAGACCACCTCTGCATTCCCAGCATGTTTTGTACTGCCAGCAGAATGAGAAAACTTTATGATGTCAGCAGAGGCGCTCTTCCAAGGTCTGGGGGATCTTCAAATGCCTGGGGGGTGGGGTCCTGCCACCACCCTGTGCCTGCCCTGCTGCGAGACCCTGCCGCGCCAAACCACCACTTTTCTGTAATTTTAGCCGCCATGTGCATGCCAGGGAGTGGGGGTGAGCTGAGCCAGCCTCCCCCACTGAGGAGGCAGGTGGAGCAGCTGCCAGGCCTGTCCATCTGGCCCAGCAGCCCTTGAAAACTGTGAGGTGCTCCAGCACACCTGCACATTTGGAATAGATAGTCACAAGCCCACTGTTGCTGCCGCCATGGGTGAGGGAGGCCTGCTCGGCTCACCCAACTCACCCTCCACTCCCCGGCCACACACATGGTGGATAAAATTACAGAAAAGCAGCGGTTTGGCATGGCAGGGCCTTGCAGCAGTGGGGGGGGGGGGCTTGCGGTCCAGGTGCCAAAATTACCTAGGTGCGCCACTGGATGTCAGTGGTTGCCATCCCATTGGCCATGAAGGAGCAGGAGGCAAACACAGTCCTGCCAAAGTTGCTCCAGCTTCAGGATCATAGAGTTTGCTGTGCAAAGGAGCATGTCCCTTAATGATAGCTGCTCTGGCTACAGAACTCTATGGCCTCTGTGCAGGGGAGGGCCGACCAGACACCATTCGACCAGGTAGAAGAGCTGCATGAGTTCTCACAACCAGAAAAATCAGAGAATCAAGGTACAGGGTCTCTTCTCTCCTCCACCCTCAGTTAAAAGCTGAGAAGGAAAGCTGGGTTACCCTGCTTTGATCAACTGAGGCTGAAGGGATTTGTGTGAGTTCTCGTGATCATGGAGATGTGAGTAACCCAGCTCTTACCCTGATTTTAATGGCCGTGTGAAGCAGCCTAGTATAAGGCAGCTTCCTATGTTCCTAACCTTTTTAGCCGCACAAGCTCAAAGTATGAAAGTTTGTGATGCTAGCATGCACTATAGTACATCCACTACCCCCTGCAAATTGCTGGTGGTTTTGACCCCACTCTGCAGACCTCTGGAGCATGCTAAAAGAAAGCATTTCACATGGCACTTAAGTCATGTATGGAATTTAGTGCCATATAACGTGGTGATAGCCACTAGCTTACAGTAGTTAGCTTTAAAAGGAGCTAGACAAATTTATGGAGGACAAGTATATCAATGCCTACAATCTACCTCCAGGTTCAGAGGCAGTATGCCAGTGAATACCTGATGCTAGGTGAGAGGTACAGTAGGTGAGAGGTACAGTAGGTGAGAGGTACAGTAGAGAAAAGCTATTGCCTTCATTCCCTAGATGAACTTCTGTTCTGATCCAGCAGAGATCTTCCTTTGTTCTCTTATTCACAGCTCTGGAAAGGCAAAGAGGAAGCCTGACTCTATGCCAGGGCTGCACAACTTTGGCCCTTCTGCAGATGTTGACCTACAACTCCCATAATCCCATGCAATTTACCACTGCATCTGGGAATTATGGGAGTTATAGTCCAAAAACAGCTGGAGGACCAAAGTTGTGCAGTCCTGTTCTATGCCATTAATCGACCAATAGGCCCTCCTGTTCTGCCCACTAGTGTCATATACTTCTTCTTCCTTTACACAGATGGGCCATTTCTGCTATATCAAAAGTAGAACCACTCTATCATGGTCGGGTTCACACAGTCGTTCAAATCCAGTTTTAATGTGGGTTCCCAACTTCTCAGCATTCATGTGATTGTGTGAACCAACACCAAGATGGTATATAGCCCAAGATGAATCTGAGATTCTCACCTTGGTGCGGGTTCACACAATCCACATTAAATCTAAATTCAAACAATTGTGTGAAGCAGGACATTGTAATAAAATTATTCATGGCAGAAGGCTAATCTGATGAGCTGAATGTAATAACTACAAACACTGGTAGGTCCCCACCCCCCTCCCCCTCCCCTGCCTATTTTAACCAAATTGGTTTAAACATCTTAGATGCAACGTAGACAAGCTGAACATGCTCCAGGAACATGCTCCACTTCACCAACAGGCTGAAAAAAGCAGAGCCTAATTTTTAAATAATTAGCTCTTTTCGTTTTTAAGATGTGAACATCTGCAAATCAGAACTTCTACGCGGCAGGCAAAGTCAACCTCTCTGTGTACCTTCAAAGTGTAGGAACAGATGCTGCTTACCATTACCACGCTCCAGCATTTGGAACACGTTATTGGCAGCATGCGCTTTCTCGATTGAAAAATACAAGTAGGAAAAGCTAATGCAGAGTGACAGCGAGTGAAGAAATGCCATCTGAACAAAACTGTTGAGCTGTGAAGCTTGCTTATTTACAGAAGGAATGAAAAAAGAGTTACCTTGCTTAATACTTGAGGAGGAGGAGGAGGAGGAGGAGGAGGAGGAGGAGGAGGAGGAGGAGGAGGAGGAGGAGGAGGAAAGAGAGACTGAGTTGTTTGAGCTAAAATGAACAAAGAGCAGTCGCCACGTTAACCAGCAGCAGCAAGAACACAGAAAGAAAAATGGACAAGTGTTTGATGGATGAACAGTGCCCCCTCCCAATAATTTTTAGGCCACTAACTACAAGTAGAGACTAATGATTTTTTAAAAATCAGTGGAAGATATGCTGCATTGACCCTTTAATGCCCAACTGCTTGCACAGAATTCTGGCATCTTGTGCATGAGTGCTCTTGTGCAGCAGTGCAACGGCTCAGTTGCTAAGCAGACAGAGCATTGCGCAATATGTCAGGCACCTCTTTTAGAGATTCTCAACTGGATCATTACAGCTGGGTTCTCACAACCACAACAAAAGTTAATCAGGCACGGAGCAAGGCTGGCGGCGGCCCGTGTTTGGCCACTGCCACAGCCCCCTGGTCCTGCCCCCCCATGTCTGACGTTGGACGCGGCAGCGTGGTCTCCCTCCAAAATGGGGCCACGTGGCCCTGTTTTGAAGGGAGGTCGGCCCATGCGACATTGGAAAGCATGGGCCAGAGCAACTCCCCCTGCCAATATAGCATGGCCCCATTTGGGAGCGAGATTGGTCCCGCTGCGTTGGCAGCAAGGCCAGGAGTGGCTCTCCCTCCCTTTAAAGGCAGGGAGAGTTGCTTCAGCTCGCACTGCCAATGCAGCGTGGGCTGATTTCGAAATAACACCCCCCACGTCTGGTGTCAGAAGCGGTGAGCGTGTCGGGGCCATGAGGCATAGCCCCGATTGGCGGTGGTCTGGGTTCTTTGAACCCATTTGCCCAGTTGTTGCTTTGCTCCTGAAGTTAATCATGATTAGTGAGCTGAGAGGAGCTAATTGTGTGAACACAGAATTTCAAGGCAATCTTGGTCAAACTGCTCCCATTAACCAAAATTTAACAAGGACAGATAATGAGGATTGAATTCTACAGGGGCAGAACAATTTTCACAATCTCCCCTTCCCTCTAAAGCCCACTATGCCTCCCCACAATATGTCCCTGTAGATTGTCTGACCCTCAGGGCCATATTTTCAAGAAGCACAGTGGGCTTCAGAGTGAAGGGGAGATTGTTGAAAATCATTCCTCCCTGATAGCGCCAACACAGTGTTACCTAGATGTCAGCCCATATTTATATATATACAGTAGATGGATGGAAGTGATGTGGACAAAATACTGAAGATAAATTAGAAGATTGAACTAAAATACAAATACAACAAATATTTATACACCACTTTTCAACAAAAAGTTTCCAAAGCGGTTTGAAGTAAAGTAAAGTTGTACCGTCAAGGTGGTATAGACTCCTGGCAACCACAGAACCATGTGGTTTTCTTTGGTAGAATACAGGAGGGGTTTACCTTCTCCATCTCCTGCGCAGTATGAGATGATGCCTTTCAGCATCTTCCTGTATCACTGCTGCCCAACATAGGAGTTTCCCATATTCTGGAAAACACACCACCGGGAATTTGAACCAACAACCTCTTGCAACCTAGGCAAGTTACTTCTCCACTGTGCCATTAGGTGGCTGGAAAGCAAAGGGATCATATAACACCAGTTTTGAAAGAACTACACTGGCTGCCGATATGTTTCCGGGTGACAAACAAAGTGCTGGTTATTACCTATAAAGCCCTTAATGGCTTGGGTCCAGGCTATTTAAGAGAGCGCCTTCTTTGTCACAAACCCTGCAGCCTGTTACAATCTTCTGGAGAGGTCCAGTTACGGTTGCCACCGGCTCGTTTGGTGGTGACCCAGGACCAGGCTTTCCCTGTGGCTGCCCCAGGGCTTTGGAATATGCTCCCTGCTGAAATAAGAGCATCTCCTTCTCTGTTTGTTTTCAGGAAGAACCTCAAGAACCTCCTGTTCTCTCGGGATTTTAATTAGAATTAATTTTAATAATTTTAATAATTTGTTTTAATAATTTTTAATACTATTGTTTTTATTGTGTCTTGTGTATTTTAAATCAGTGTTGGGTTTTTTAGCCTACTTTCCAGTAGGCTTATGAGATTTCCTGGCATTCTGTGCATGTGTGTCCGTGTATCCCCCACATCAACTTCGCAACATCTGGACTAATATGAACCAAATCGGGCACAGTTGTAGGGACACACAGGGACACCTCAATGGCATCACCCTGATCCGAGATGGCGTACATGTAAATTTTTGAGGTGCAAGTGGGCTAAGCTGTGAACTGCCTAACTGATTTGAACCAAATTTGCTACAGCTGTAGGAACACATAGGGATGACCTAATGGTGTGGTGTGTGATGACATCATCCACTCCAAGATGGTGGCCGTGTGAACATCCGAGGCGCAAGCGGGCTAATTTGTGGACTGTCTAACCAATTTGAACCAAATTAGGTACAGTTGCAGTGAGTGACACACAGGGACAGATCAATGTTGTAGTTTGTAATGATGTCATCTATCCCGATTCAAGATGGCGGATGTGTAAACATCTGAGGCACAAGTGGGCTAACTTGTGAACTGCTTAACTGACTTGAACCAAATTTGCTGCAGCTGTGGAGACACATAGGGACACCTCAATGGTATAGTTTGTAATGATGTCATCTACCCTGATCCAAAATGGTGGATGCATGGGCATTTGAAGTGCAAGAAAACTAACTTGTGGATCTCCATTTGAACCAAATTTAGTCCAGTTGTAGAGACAGTGAAAGGAAAGTTTTTTTTATTTATTTATTTATTTATTTATTTATTTATTTATTTATTCATTTATTTAATATATTTCTATACCACCTAAAAGGCAAGTTCTCTGGATGGTTTACAAAACAATAAAACAACCAATAAAAGTTTTCAACAATTAAAATTTAAAAAGCTAAAACTATTAAAACACAGTTAAAACACAATTAAAACAGTATCTAATTAAAAGCCTGGGTGAACAAATGTGTCTTGACTGCCCTTTTAAAAGTTGTAAGAGATGAGGCTCTTATTTCAGCGGGAAATGTGTACCAAAGCCTCGGGTCAGCAATGGAGAAGGCCCGTCCCTGAGTAGCCACCAGATAAGCCGGTGACAGCCGCAGACGGACCTCTCCAGATGATCTCAATGGGCAGTGTGGTTCATAGCAAAGAAGACTTTCTCTTAAATACCCAGGGCCCAAGCTATGTAGGGCTTTATAGGTTATAACCAAAACCTTGTACTTTGCCCAGAAACTTATCAGCAGCCAGTGTAGATCTTTTCAGATGGGAGTGATATGGTCTCTCCAAGATGATCCAGAGTCCAACTTGGCTGCCGTATTCTGGACTAACTGCAGTTTCTGGACTACATACAAAGGCAGCCCCACATAGAGCGCATTGCAGTAGTCAAGTCTGGAGGTGACCAGCAGATGTACTACTGTTCTGAGGTCATTTATCTCAAGAAATGGACGCAGCTGGCATATCAGCTGAAGCTGATAAAAGGCACCTCTAACCACTTCCTCAACCTGGGACACCAGGGAGAGTTTTGTGTCCAGAAGCACCCCCAGATTGTGTACCTGTTCCTTCTGGGGAAGTGTGACCCCATACAGAACAGGCAGATCAAAAACATCTCCCGAGTTCTGACCCCGCACAGTAAGTACCTCCATCTTATCTGGATTCAGTCTCAGCTTGTTACTTCTCATCCAGCCCATCACTGCCTCCAGGCAGTCATTTAGGGAGGTTATGCCAACTCCTGATGATGTTGACATGGAGAAATAGATTTGGGTGTCATCAGCATACTGATAACACCCTGCACCAAATCTCCTGATGATCTCTCCCAGCGGTTTCATGTAGATGTTAAACAACATTGGAGACAATACGGAGCCCTGAGGGACACCATACCAAAGTTCAGTTTTTGAAGAACAACAGTCCCTGAGGGACACCATCTGGAATCTGCCTAAGAGGTAAGAATGGAACCACTGCAAAGCAGTGCCTCCCACCTCCAGCCCCCTTAGATAATCCAGAAGGATACTATGGTCAATAGTATCGAAGGCCGCTGAGAGATCCAAAAGGACCAACAGAGTCACACTTCCTCTGTCAATTCCCAATTGGAGATCATCCATCAGGCCGACCAACGCAGTCTCCACCCCATAGCCCACCCGAAAGCCCACCGGTCTGAAACAGGTCTAGATAATCAGTTTCCTCCAAGACTGCCTGGAGTTGGGAGGCCACCACCCTCTCAATTACCTTGTCCAGCTACAGAAGGTTGGAGACAGGCCTATAGTTGCTCAGCTCTGAGGAATCCAAGACAGGCTTCTTCAGAAGTGGACTAATAATTGCCTCCTTAAGGCAAGGAGGCATCCTGCCCTCCCTCAGAGAAGCATTTATGATCTCTACCAGGCCTTCTACAACAACCTCCCTGCCAGATAGTATTAGGCATGTTGGGCAAGGATCAAGAGAACAGGTGGTAGGCTGCATCGCTCCAAGCAACTCGTCCACATCCTCAGGAGTCACAAACTGAAACTGATCCAGCCTAACCACATAAGAGGAGTTGCTGGGGATGGGATTATTAGTTCTTACTAGAACAACTCGTTTAATATTTTAAGTCTTGTACACCACCTAGAGATGTACATATCAGGCAGTATAGAAATATGATAAATAAAATAATAGATAGATAGATAGATAGATAGATAGATAGATAGATAGATAGATAGATAGATAGATAGACAGATAGGCTCCCTGTCCCCTTTAGATTGTCACAATCTAAAATAGAAGAATAAATAGATGCCAGCAACAGCCACTGGAGGGATACTCTGCTGGGGATGGATAGGGCCATAAAGAGAATCATCACTTCTAAAAGGTGCCTCTGCTCAGTTAGCAGGGGATGCTCTTATGATAGTTGATGTGATGGTCTGTTCACACATGCAATGATTCCTTGTTGATGTGTAAGAGATGAACATGAGAACCAACCTTGAGTTTAAAAAAATGTGTCATACACCACCTAGACTTAGTGACAGATAAACCCAAGGAAGTATATTGCCTTATGATTCCTTGAGCTATGAACATTTCAGAAATCTTACATCTTCCATGCCGTTTAGAGGTTGGGTCCTTGAGAAATGTCTCTTCATATCAGATCATTCTTAGTTCTTTCAAAAGTGAGTCTGGACAGTCTTCAACTCTTGGCAATTCAAGGTGTCTCTCCCTCTCATACTGACAGAAATACGCTGCCAGTCTCCATTGTGAAATTCCATGGCTGGCTTCCATCAGCTTTATTTTTAAAATCTTCTCAAAATAGCGTTTGTCTCGTTTTCATTTATGAAGATGTTTTGATATTATTACAAGTCTTCATCCCCTGCTTCAGACAGGGTTTGATTTTGGTTCTTTCAAACATTCCACATGTTCTTGGGGAACAATTTGGATGATGAATTCCTTTGCAGATTCAAGAATACTCCCACCTCAATAATATTTTATTTTTGGTAGTAGTGGTGAGATCTTTTTGTGTGTGTGTGTGTGTGTGTTGTTTTTTTTAAACTCCTCCCTCCCAAATCTGGGGAAGTCCAAATGTTTTTTCTCAGAACCCAGCTGTGCTACATTCTCAGTTTCTTTGAAAATGTGAAGGCGTCTTCCATATTTGTATTTACCAGGGGCATAGCTAGGGGAGAGGGAACCCATGTTCATCCCTCTCTCTGGTGGCCCCCCCGAATGAGGGAGATAATGAAGAAAATAGGGAGGGATGGAGCTGGAGGGCCCTCAGGAGCTGGGGACCCTTGTTCTTTGAACCCTTTCACTCAATTATAGCTACGCCCCTGGTATTTACCCCTGGGAATGGCAAAAATGGTCTGCTCCTCACAACCTGTCTGGGGGGGCAGGCTTTTTGCCCCAGCCTTTAGAAAGGCACAAGGCATGAGTTGGCCAGCCATAGGCTGGAGGGCCATCTAGAGGCGGGGCTTGGGCTGATGATGCTTCTCCCAGACCGCCCCAAACTCAGTCCTTTCTCAGGAAGCAACAAGAGAGGATAGTTCTTGTTGCTTCCCTGGAGCTTATAAGGGCCTGCTGGTTCAATTCTGGCTTGAACCAGGATTAAAGCTTCCCAATGGTGTCTGGCAGCATTGGAAGTGGCCTGGGAAAATGGAAAGAGGCAACAGTGACTCCGTCACTGAGAGAGGCGGTTTGGAGTCTGTGGGGGAAGGGTGGTGTTCCCCTCTTCTGCCCCCTTATTGCCCGACATGGGCATGGGTAGGGATGGAAGGGTTGAATTCAGGGTTGGTAGGAGGGGCCTTCCACCAGCCAGGGTTGGTGGGAGGAGACTTCACGGGCACCTCCTTCCCCCGACTGGGTGGGATGCCTCTTACTACTATGAAAATGTATATACTGCTCTTCAACCAAGGTTTCCAGGTGGTTTACACAAGAAAATAGATGATACACAAATAAGATTGTCCCCTGTCCCTAAGGGGCTCACATTCTAAAATATGGGGTAGATACCAGCAACAGCCACTGGGGGGATGCTGTGCTGGGGTTGGGTAGGGCCAGGTGTTCTCCCCCTGTTCAATATAAGAGAATCACGTTACAGGTGTTTGTTTGCTCAGTTTGAGTGTTATTTGCTTGAACAGACACTTTGGAGGCATTTATTTGAGAGCCCGTGGCGTCTTCATCAGTGTGGTCATTGTCAGTGTGCCCGCTGTTCAGGTCATCACGCAAATCACTTGAGTCTCCTAGGATTGTGGTTTTAGTTGGGTCATATCTTCTGCTATGTCTGCAGCACAGTACTCTTCATTGCTAGGCACGTCCTCTTGTTCACTGGCAAAGTGTTTTTCGCATGCTGACCCTGTGGGCGAAGCCCAACCCCGACTGCTGTGGTTATGGAGCCTTGGCGAGCAGAAGCCCAGTGAGCTGTGTGGACATCGCTTGCTCCAAGCACTGGGGCTGCATAGGGCAGAAAGATTAGAACCTTGCTGTGTTTCAGGGAGTGGGTGGGGCTGTTTGGCCTGCCCAGGAGCTTCCACACACATAGCTTCCATCTCTCAGGAAATGTTGAGCTAAGCCACTTCAAATTACACTCGTGTCATGAGGGAAGCAGCCCATCCCCTCTGCACTCAGGTTTTCTTTTGATGCAGGTTCACATTGCATTCCTCCTGTTTTCCTTCTAGCCAATGGGGCGGGGGAGAGGGAGGGAGGAAAGAGCGAAAACCTTAAGCAAGCAGACTAATATTGCTGAAAAAAGTCAGCTTGAGCAAACCACAGAGGTTTTACTTTTGCAACTAGAACTTGAGTTTGCTTCCTGCAGCTAGGCAAGCCAGCTTGATTTGCATTTCGAAGGAGCTATATCTGCATTCCTAAAGAGTGTTTCCCTCTTATGTTAATGATTCTACGTCAGTGCCTCTCCCTATTTTCTCCAGCATTTCCAGAAAAATGTGCTTAAAATCAGCATTATAAAAACTCAGAAATACATCGGGACAAACTAGAAATCGGAAGAGAAAGCCTGACCTTCTACTCTAAGGTGCAGGGCCTGTGGGATTCCACCCAGGACTTCAATGTAGGGCTGATGGGGGGAAGGATGGTCGCAGAAGCACCATCCTCAGCATGATTCCAGGCAGTTCATCATGTCCGAGATACTGGAATCTATTTTGGGGTTTCCCCAATATTGTGCTCATCTCCTCATGAGCTGGCATTCAACCTCATGGTTGATGGCTTCCTCCTACCTGCTAATGGAATCAACACCCTCTAAGGCTTTCTGGCTTGGGGATGGCAAATCCTTCAGGTTTAGAAATATTTGCTAACCTTATTTTCCTGTTATGCTGGTCAAAGACCGAAACAAATACTATGCTAACCGCATATAGGTCTGTCCACTGTCCTCGCCTTTGGGTCATGTGAGGCATGTTGTGTGTGAGGGCATGGGAACCCTAAATGCCTCACAATTATATTTCAACTCAAGCCAACATCCCATCATATTTCACAAAAGAGGCAGGCAGAGACTTCATCAAGCTCCCCCATCTTTGATAACAATGTGGCTATTCTTTAACACTGAAGACGGGAAATTACACTTCCCTGGTGTGCTACAGTTATAATGTGGTTCTAAAATGGTATTTCAGTTCAGATAACTCCAGGCCAACCGATGTTATTGATTGCTGAACAGAACGGGCACATTCTGTGGATAATTCACCTAATCAAGTGCTCTGAAACCAAAATACAGGATCTGATCTCACACCATTATTACCAGCATAATTACAGCAGTTAGTCAAACTGTATTGATTCATAAAGGGGCAAATAAATAATGAGGTGGGAATTATAAGTAGCTCTTCCTACTTAAGTACCTCTTCCTTGAAGAGTCATACAGAATATCATTTGGAAAATGGGGCTGCCCTGGATACACGTTCGCTGCATTATGTTCAAACAATTTTTTTCCTAGGGTCAAGCTCAGGAAAAAGTGGTTCTTCCAGTCTGCCTTTACTTACTCTTCAATAGTTCCTGACAGCCATACATGTTTTGACCCCACCGGCTCTTCTTCAGTGGCACACTAGAATATCTTCCACTCTTTGTAAACAGTCCAAATTCAAACAAATGTTTCCTCTTGTACCAAAATCTTGGACACATAGCATTCTACCACTACTTCTTGCTTGTCCCAGTACTACATTCTGTTCAAAGAATTTTTTCCAGGGCCAGGCTCAAGAAAAAGCGGTTCTTCAAGTTTGCAACAGAGGTCTGTGCACAGTGCTGATGGGCTGATGCCTGTGCCATCACAAACCCATCCTCATCCCATACCCAGGGCAGTTTTGCCATTCTTTTAAAACTGATTGGTGAAACAGAGATAGAAATAGAGATATAAAAATGTGGACAGTGTGCCTGGGGAGAGGAATAGGGATGGATAGATCCTTTTGCTTTCTTTCCATCCAAATTTCACAATATCTATCTATCTATCTATCTATCTATCTATCTATCTATCTATCTATCTATCTATCTACCTACCTACCTACCTACCTACCTAGCTAGCTAGCTATCATATTTCTATACCACCTGACATGTGCATCCCTAGGCAGTGTTCATAAGTTAAAATACAGTTCCAGAAACGAAAGTTTGGGGCAGTGTACAAATTTGATGAATGAATGAATGAATGAATGAACGAACAAACAAACAAACAAACAAACACAGGAAAAATGATTAAAATGATGTAAAACCAATTAGAATTAATTAAAAGCCTGAGAAAACAGGTGCATCTTAATGGCTATCAGGAACTATTGAAGAATAAGTAAAAGCAGACTTGAAGAACCATCTGCCCAGGGGCAGATTAACCTTTTTGTCACCCATAGGCCAAAAGGCTTTTGCTACCCTTAAAAAAAAGAAAAGCTCGGGGGGGGGGGTGAAAGTCCCCCCTTTAATTTTTAAAAAAGCCACAGTGGCAGCAGTAGCTTTGGGGAGGGGGGCATCCCCCTCGCCCCCCACAGCCATGCCCCAACCCACCCCCGTGGCCCTCCAGCCAGCCGCCGTGCCCCAACCTGCCACCAACAGCAGCAATCTTTAGGGGGCAAAAGGGGGGACTTTCCCCTCACCCAGTCGCCCCCCTCCCACAGCTACTGCCGCCACCACAGCTTTAAAAAAAATTAAAGTAAAGGGGGAGAACTTTCCTCTTCCCCCCCCTCCCCGCAGCAACTGCACTGCCGCCACTCCTCAAATTCTGCCTCCATAAGCAGATGCCTCCTCTGCCTCTATGATAATCCACTATTGACAATGCCTGGCCCTGCAGGGAAGCTGCAGGCAAAGTGCGGTTTGATGGTGTCTTCTTGCGGGACTTTGGAGAGGACCTGCGAGATCTCGTGGAACTCTTTCAAGATGTCCTGGTAAGATCTCGGGGCCTTCTGAGATCTCACACGAACTGCACCACCTGCCAGAAGCTATTTAAGGGCCAGGCTGCCAATGATGAAGAGTCAGAAGCTGAAGAGAGCTTGATCTGGCAACAGAGGAGAGCTGGTCTTGTGGTAGCAAGCATGACTTGTCCCCTTAGCTAAGCAGGGTCCACCCTGGTTACATATGAATGGGAGACTAGAAGTGTGAGCACTGTAAGATATTCCCCTCAGGGGATGGAGCCACTCTGGGAAGAGCAGAGGTTCCAAGTTCCAAGATAAGACTGAGCGAGATTCTTGCCTGTAACCTTGGAGAAGGCGCTGCCAGTCTGTGAAGACAATACTGAGCTAAATAGACCAATGATCTGACTCAGTATATGGCAGCTTCCTATGTTCCTATGTTCTTTAGGGGAGAGAGAGAGAGAGAGAGAGAGAGCTCTGTGACTTGGCTGGAGCCTTGAGGCAGCAGCATTAATCCCGGGGCCTTTGTGAAGTAACAAAGAATCTTTGTTAATCAAAGTCCGGAGATTCGGTCCATAGGTTTGGGGGTTCAGGATCGAACTGGAAACCCCCCCCCCCAGTTCCATCTGGACCAGAACCAAACCTCCGGACCCATTCGTTAATTTATTTATTTATTTTATTTTAAAATAAATTCAAAGAACCTTTAGGCCCTTTGGCGTCGCACATGCGCAAATGACCTCTGTGAGGCCCTGGGTCATGCCAGGGCTTGCAGGGGTCATTTATGCATGCGCAGCGGTGGTCAAAATGGCCACCGCAGCACACTACAGAGGCCCGAACGGGCCAAAAATGATCAATTTCCTGGGCCGCGGTGGTGACCTCAGAGGCCGCCAGGGGGAAGGCGAACCCTCGTGGACCCCCCACCCCATGGCATACAGGATGGCCCCTGAAGGGGCTAAAGGTACTTTACATTTATTTTCATTTTTTAAAAAAAATTGCAAATGTGTCCAGACCAGGACCGGGAGAGGAGTCCGATGGCGGCCAGACCGGACTTGGCCAGTCTGGTTCAAATCCGGTCTGGTCTCGAACTGAACCAGGCCAGCCGGTTCTGTGCACACCCCTACTGTCCGCTGCCTGTCAGATGGAGGTAGAAAAGGAAAGACTACTTCCCTTCTCTGTCCATGTTAAAGGCAACACCTTGATGGTTTTTCAGTGCATTCATATCCTTTAGAAATCGTCGTCCATTGCTATGCATGCAGCAAATAATGGCGATGTTCAGTAGCTGCGAGTTTATTTGGAAAGAATCTAAAGCAATCTGATTATGATGACTTACAATATATTAAAATCTTTCAAGCCTGAGGCTATATTTGACTTGAGGTCCCAAGGCACGCTGCTCTCATCAGACTTGCTTTTATTTATTTATTTATTCCCCCCTCCCATGTTAAAAGGGACCTTTCACTAAAACAGAAGGGAAAAAAAAACGGAGTGTTTTCAATATGTATGCCAGTGAATTGTTTTACGTTTGGGAACAGAATATGCAGAAAACTTCAAAGAAACAAGAAAGCACAAGGGGATAGCTGAGAAGAGAAATGTTGGTGGGATATTAAAAAACCCAACTAGAATATTCCATCTCTTGCCCTCCATACCAAAAATCTTAAGCTGGTCAGAGCATGCCACCAGCAAGACCATTAGAATTCACAAGATTCATGGTAAAGAAGAAGGGAACCTCCGGTAGAGCGGCCCAATTTTCTGAGGTACACGCCCGGAAGGAGCTACCTGCAAAACACATAAAGTTTTTTCAGGACAAATCCTTGAATATTAATATGTTGGATGAGAATCCCATTGTCTCATGGCTATTTATTTCGATAGAACACAAGTCTAACATCAAGCGGTCCCGTAGAACAGTTATTTTTCCTTTGTTGGGATGATTCACAGCCCCAGAAGGCACAGCTTGAGTGATTTAGAGGTGCTTCACATGACACGTGTGAAGTGCCTGATGGGGCTCTGTGGGGAGAGCAGGCGTCACAGAGCTGGCAGGGGCTGTGGAGATCAGGGGCTGCATGGCCCCCAGAAGTTCCAGGATGCCCCGTGCAAGTGCACGGGGCATCCTGGAGCGAACCCCGAGCCTGGGAGGCTGCTTGCAGCTTCCTGGTCAGGGGTCTACTCATATGTCACCATGCACCGTGGAAACACATGAGCACAAAAACATGGTTAATGGAGCAATCGCTCCATTGACCTCATTTAAGGGGAGGGGGATTTATCATGGCTAGCTGCCAGGAGCTGTGTGGCTCCTGTTGCGACACACGATTGCCCAAAAGTGGGCTGGGCTCCCTTAGCCCGCTTTTGGGCGATCGTGGGAATAGCCTCTTAATCTTTGAAAAACTTGTATTGTTTAAAGAATGGAAACCAGATTGGATAAGTAATGAACATCTCAAAATTGTTTCCTTTTTTCAGGCATTATATTTTGTATTTTAACATGTATTTTAAAATCCTATTTTGTATTTTTATTGGCTGTTTACAAAGTATCTTGTATTTTGTATCTAAAATACATTCACATGTATTTTTTGTTTTATATCTAAAATATTTTTTAGAAGTATTTTGCCCATCTCTGCCATAGGAGGCTTTTCCTACCCTAACATCCATCATATGAACGAGCCTATTGATTGTCAATTTTTGCCCCATTCTTTTATGATGGCACTTTTTATTGTACAAAGTTATTTCCCATTTAAATCTCATTTTTTCCTTCATTAACCTTTAATCTGTTGCTGAGGCTAATATTATTTCCAGATAGATTCTGACGTGAAACTGAATTTAGCCATGGAATACCACAGTGAGGGGCAGAATGCTGCCATATTGGCAACCTTTTTACTTGGTACCAGCTGGCCTGGGCACAGAGAATCTGTGCCTCTAGTTCCAGCTCTCCCCCCATTCTCCGCCCCCCTGGCCACCACTGCTTTCTTTCCCACCCCCACCATGTTTTCTCCCCGCCACTGTTTTCTCCCCCTACTGCCGTTTTCTCTCACCCCTTCACTGTTTTCTTTTTCCCCTCCTCCTGCACACCTGTCCACCGCCGCTTTCCTCTGCTCCTCCTGACAGCTTGCTCGCGAACTCTCGTGAGAGCTGCCACACATGGGATTAGCGATGGGTACGTCTTAGAGAATTATATATATAGATTCTTAATATTAGTATTCTTCATATTCTGTCCTGAAATGGTAGCTGGTTCTTACAAGAAAGACAAAAGAAATGAGAGGGTGTCAATTTAAATTCCTGTGAACTTATTCCCCTGCTTTGTGTGCTAAAACTTCACCTACTGAAGAACATATTTGTTTAAGATGGTGATTATATCTGATTATAAGCTTATATTTAAGAAGCTAATATATACTTTGCCAAGAGTTGCTTTATCACCCTTTAGTGCTTAAGTATTATAATCCTACTCTGTGTAAATGGATAAAATACCAACCAGAGCTGCTCCCAATGGGATATCCTTGTACCTCGTCAAGTGCATTTGCTTTGTTTCGGTTCTTATGAGGATGACGTCTGCTTTCTTGAGTTGCAAGTGCTTCTTTTAAAAAGTGATTTCTCTGCAGAACCTGAAGGGAGTATGTGACGGATTAGCTTTTTAGCTGTTTTGTTTTGGAAGAATAAGTGTCTCATGAATAGCAAAGATTGACAGTAGCTTTCTAGCTTTGGACACACAAACCGTGAAATTTGAAATAAATGGAGAATGGAGTGAGACCACTGAATTGATTCTCTTTGGCTAAACTTAGGTATATAATATCTGAAGCATCTTTTAAGTGGGATATATTATCATGATCACCAATAATAAAAATTGACATTTCCAGTATATCACAAAGTTGTTCCAACTTTCAAAAAGGCTCTTACCTTACTTGCCCATTTTCTATCTTCTTGAAATCTGGGTAAGTTTCTCCATATACAGAGTATGTATTCCATGCTCTTTTTAGTTGATCCTCTGCACAAAGGCTAGAGAACATTTAAAGACCCAACATCATAATTCCTAAAGAAGTTTGTGAAGAAAATTCATTCCAGCTCTAAATGTGTACGGGCCAGAAATGTGTGTCTCAAGAAGCCACTTTTGACACATCACCTCCCGCGCCACCAGTGCTCTGGTCTTTCACCAAGCCAGGTTAGGTTCTGTGGATCAAGGGTACCCCTACACTGCAGTACCAACCTGCACACTGTCAACTGACCCCACAATGAAGATGCATTAGCCCCTGGTTGATATCCAGAGTAAGGATGCACAAGTGTAGCAAGAGAGCAGCCTAATAGAACTTCCAGGGAAACAGCCATTTTTGATGCCCTCCCCTTCCCCAGGAAGCCTCCCATGCCACCCAGAAACATGTCCCTGAGTGTTATGCAGCCCTTGGGGACATATTTTTGGGTGGCACAGAGGACTTCCTAGGAAAGGAGAGGATGTAAAAAATTGTTCTTTCCTCAGTGCACTGGAGCAGTTAGTTTGGAAGGCTGCCCTCTTGCTGCATCCCTGCTCTGGATGTCAGCCTTGGCTTCCAGATCAGATCTCCAATCTGAGCAACTCAACCTACTTTGTAGCAGCACAAACCTTGCCATGCCCTTAACCTCCATTCCATCCTAGACCACGTTTCCCACCTTGACTGTGTAATTCAGAACTTGACTTCCTGCCTGTCCTTGACCACATCTTTTGGCTCTGGACCTCTATTTCTTAATGTCATTTCTTCAAATTACATAATCTGGTGTCTGACCAGGCTGTCTACCTTATCTACCTTATACCGAGTCAGACCTGTGGGCCATCTAGCTCAGTATTATCTGCACTGACTGACTGTGGCTCTCCAAGGTTACAGGCAGGAGTCTCTCCTAGCCCTACTTGGAGATGCCAGGGAGAGAACCTGGGACCTTCTGCATGGAAGCAGATGTTCTGCCACTGAGCTACAGCCCTGTCCTCTAAGGGGAATACCTTACAGCAGACAGTGCTCATATGTAGTTACCCATCCAAAAGCAAACCAGGGTGGATCCTTCTTAGCAAAGAGCAGGGGTGTTGCTAGTGGAGAGGGGGCCTGTGTGCTCCCCTCTCCCCAGTGGCCCTTTGAAGAAAATAGGGAGGGGTCCTCAGGAGCTGGGGGGGCAGGTTATTTGAACCTATCAGCTCAATTATAGCTATATCTCTGTCAAAGGGGACAATCATGCTAGCTGCCATAAGACCAGCTCTGCTCCCCAATTGTGTGTGCCTTCTGCTTCTGGCATTCTGATCCATGCTTGGCTGCACTAGAACTGGACTCTCCATCTGCAGCCAATCTGAGTTTCACCAAGACCTTGGAAAACATAAGAAACAACCTTCAGTTATACCCGCAGTACCAGTTCTGCCTGCATTCAAAAGACAGCTCCACTCACTAAAAATATGGGAAGATTTGTGACATATGGTTGGGAGCGGTGTGCATCGGTGGCAGCAAAGTTTCACTGTGAGTTTTATTTCCGTTAACTACCTCAGGACCTAATGAGGGTAACCAAGAGGGTGCTAGCTATTGACTTGTAAAATTAGCAAAGGATCTGAAACAGTTGTTTGCATGGCATAGCACATTCTTGAGGCCAAAGCATCTGGGACCAAAAAGGCCAAGGAGAAAGAACAAAAGAGAGAAGGAGATTCGTGGGTTTTTTTTTTAAAAAAACTGACTAGCTAGGCTTTGAACAATATTTTTCTGTTTCATTGGCTACTCTTTTTTTATTTTTAATTGCTGCCGAAACAGAATTCTTCCATAGACTTGTTAATAATATTATCTTTGTTTTATGACTTCCATTTCTTTTTACAAAGAGCTGCGGATTTCTCTCTCCCCTGACTTCTTCTGATAAGCCCATGCGCTAAAAGGAACACAATGAGACTATTGGTGCAAATTACTGAGCAGATAATGTTGCATGACATTAAGGTCAATGGTGTTGTTTGCTATGGGAAAGGTAGTTAAATTTAAATAAAAGGTTGCTCAAATTAGGGGGACCCAATGTCATTGGCTGGTCACAGCGGATAAAATTATAAATATGCTAATAGGTTCTTCTATCATAATAAATTTATTTTGTTGCTAATAAAGTAGAGAGGAAATCCAATCATGTTTAAAGATGTAGTTGGTGGTTTTCACATTATTAGAGAAGGTATGGACTTTAATTTTTGTATTCACACAGTGTGCTACAATGAGATGTTCATAACAGTTTGATAGTTTTCTCATTATGAGTTTTCCCCAACTTTCTCATCCTCATTCTTCTTAATTTATTTGAGGACTAAGAACAACTTTTTACAAGCTTTTGGATTTAGGATTTTGATTTAGGATTGCTATGAAATCGCATTTGCTTGTATATACTAGCACAAGTAAGGGCAAAATAAACAAATAAACATTTTTCAAGAAGTGCTGAAGAAACACCCCAAAAGGGAGGCATTTTTTCACACAGTCAAATGTGCTGCAAAAAATTGAGGGTAATTGGTGCTCTGCTTTATATGCTGGCTGGGGCAGGGGGTGGGTGGGTCAAAAGTAATATTTCCCATGCAATCATAATTCAGAACATCCATGAGTGCACAAACTATAATATGCTTAAAATATGTAAAAAGAGCAAAAATATTCATGACACCTTGAAACTAACAAGTGGCACCTTGTATCCTATGATACATTTCATGGATTAGAGTCTACTTCAACAAATGCATGAAGTGTAGGGGTGTGCACGAATTGTTCGTGCAGAACCAGTTCACCTCGAACCGGAGCTGGTTTGAAGGTTCGAGCACAGACTGAACCGGGGGCAGTTTGGTCTGTGATTGAACCAAACCAGTTCTGTACATTAAGGGTAGGGGGTGGGTGGAAAGAGAGGAGAAAACCTGCTTCCCCGACCTGGCTTGGCTGCCGGCAGCAGCACTTGTAGAGAGTGGGGCCAGAAGCACTGAGACATAGAGTTTGTGATATCCCTATGCAAAGTTCAAATGTAGAAATAAAAGATAAATAGTTACTATTCACAACAGCAGTAATTGGTGGAAATACAACCTTCCTACCTTTCTTATGCTAATTTAACACCTGTAACGGGAGAGTCCTAAAGGAACAGAATCAGTCTTATCAATACATTCTTGTACTGTACTACTATAAATATTTATAAACCACTTTTCAACAAAAGTTTCCAAAGTGGTGTACATAGAGAAATAATACATAAATAAATAAGATGGCTCCCTGTCCTCAAAGTGCTCACAATCTTTAAAAAAAAATAAAAATTCAGTAATTTCATGTTGGAATGGAATCTCCTTTTCAAAAGAGAATAGTGACCTGCAATTGAATGTTCATTGATTTGGAGTTCTCTGTTTTTTACTAAGGGCTATAGAGTATCCAGAAAGAAACACCAGTTACTGCTTTTGTTCAATCTCAGTTTTCGTCTAAGCAGTGTGTCTAATTTTGTCAGGCTGACACCTACCAACTCTCTTGGAAAAACAAGCATTTATTTCGGGAAACATACTCATTTTTGCAGACTTGATAATTTATGACTTTATTCTGTCTAAAAGTCTTCCCTCCAATTCATTGCGTCAAGTGTTTTAAAAACTCACTTTCTCTGAGTTATGCCAATCAAAGAAAAGTGAGAGTACAAGTGATCTTCACTGAGCTGTCCACCCGAGACAGTCAAATCAACATGCAGAAATAAGCATTCGCAATGGTCTTGGAATAATCTACACAACATCTTTTTCTCCCCTAAAATGATGTATACTCTGTATTTTTGAAAGCAACCTTTTTTTAAAAGCACCATAAACAATGACATGGGAATACAAGATTATTTTAGAATTCACAAGTGGACAATCTGCAGCACAGACATGGAAAACAAGTCTATCAATGGCTAGTAGTCTTGATAGCTATAGGCTATCTCCAGATTGAGAGGCAGGATGCTATCTCCAGACTGAGAGGCTGGGAAGCAGCCGCAAGAGAGGGGCATGCCTTCATCTCTTGCTTGTGGGCTTTCCAGAAGCATCTGATGGCCCATTGTTGGAAGCAGGATGCTGGAATAGACAGGCCTTGGTCTTGATCCAGCAGGGCTCTTCTTATGTGGTCAGAGAGGAACCGTCTATGGAGGAGACTCCTTTTCCTTCTCCCATCCCTTCCCCTTTCCCAAAGCTTACTTCCCAGCAGGTTTCTCCTCAGACCTTCATTGGACCCAGATGCATTATCAGTATTATATTTACAGTTCAAAGATTCCTGGGAATTGGAGTTTGCCAAGGCTACTCAGCTACTGGTGATATGAGAGCTGACATTTACAGGGTCATCATTACGAAGAGACCTTCTGCTGGGAACTTCCTAGTTGGTAAGACTTTGGGGCTTCCTGAAGGCCCAAGAAACAGCCCTGCCCTTCACACATTGAGCCGTTCCTCACAATCAGTGCAAAAGGGCTCCAGTCTGCAGAAGAGAAAGCCTTACAATGCTTACCTCCCTAGCATACGATCGAGGGCTCCTTCCTGGGTGGGCAGATTGCCCGCCCAGATGGTTGCTGGCTACTGGGAAGGGTCGAAGGCTGGGATGCATGTTCCCAGCCCCCAGAACACCTATAATGCACTGCGCAAGAGTGTGGTACGTTATTTTATTTATTTATTTATTTATTTATTTATTTATTTGATTTATATACCGCCCTTCCAAAATGGCTCAGGGCGGTTTACAATTAAAACAATAAAAACTAAAACAAATTAAAAACAATATAGCAATTAACAATATAAAAACATTTTAAAATAGGATTAAACAGTTTACAGTAATTAAAAGCCCCAAAATCAGGTTAAAATTTAAAAACCCTGGAAAGCCAGGCCAAACAAATACATTTTAAGGGCTCTCCTGAAGGCTAACAGAGAATTCAAATTACGGATTTCCGCAGGGAGTGCATTCCACAGCCCCAGAGCAGTCATAGAGAAGGCCCGCCTCCGAGTCGCCACCAGACGAGCTGGTGGTAACTGGAGGCGGACCTCCTCAGATGACCTTAACGTGCGGTGGGGATCATGCAGAAGAAGGCGCTCTCTAAGGTAACTCGGGCCTAAGCCGTTCAGGGCTTTAAAGGTAATCACCAGCACTTTGTATTTTGCCCGGAAACATATTGGCAGCCAGTGCAATTGTTTCAAAATAGGTGTAATATGGTCTCTCCGGGTTACCCCAGAGACCAATCTGGCTGCCGCATTCTGAACTAATTGAAGTTTCCGAGCTACGTACAAAGGCAGCCCCACGTAGAGCGCATTGCAATAGTCAAGCTGGGAGGTTACCAGCTGGTGCACCACTGTTTTGAGGTCATTCTCCTCAAGGAATGGACGCAACTGTCGAATCAGCCGAAGCTGATAGAAAGCACTCCTGGCCATGGCCTCCACCTGAGAAACCAGGGTGAGGCCTGGGTCCAGGAGTACTCCCAAGCTGCGCACCTGCTCCTTCTTGGGGAGTGTGACCCCATCCAGCACAGGGAGATCTAACTCACTCCTCAGATTCTGAGCCCCCACAATGAGCACCTCCGTCTTGCTTGGATTCAGCTTCAATTTGTTCTCCCTCATCCAGCCCATTACTGCCTGTAGGCAGGCATTTAAAGAGTGAGTGCCATTTCCTGAAGATGAAAAGGAGAAATAGATTTGGGTGTCATCAGCTTACTGATAACACCCAGCACCAAACCTCCTGATGACCTCACCCAGCGGTTTCATGTAGATATTGAAAAGCACTGGTGACAGAATGGAGCCCCGAGGGACTTCATATAACAGCTCCTGCTTTGAGGAGCGACAGTCACCAAGCTCCACCATCTCGGATCTACCCGAGTGATAGGAACGGAACCACTGCCAAGCAGTGCCCCCTATTCCCAGCCGCCATGGCTCTCGGCAGTTCACATGCTCTGGCAAAAACGGGCTGGGCTTCCTTAGCCTGGTACTGCCTGCACATATGAATAGCCCCATTATCTGCACCCTATCCTGCTGTTGTCGTTGCTGGTGATGGTGGTGGTGCTGAAAGGTACATCGAGGAGAAAGAGAATGGAACAGGGCCTGCTCATAACTGACTGACTTATTTCAAGCTGAGCTGAAATCCAAAGGCAGTTTGGCATACATCGCTCCCTCTTTTATAGCAGTCAGGCCATTGGTCCATCCAGCAATATATTGTCTACACTGACTGGCAGTGGTCAGAGAGTGATTTCCCAGCCCTGATTGACTATGCTGGAGCTGAACCTGCAACTTTATGTATGCTGTACAAAGCAAATATTCTTTTGCTGGGCAATGGTCTTTCCCCTAACCAGCTTGAATCATAAAAAGCTTCTGATTTCAAACTGGCAAAAAGGAAGGAAGCTAGCTGTGGGAAATGATGTCACAGGACCAAGAAACAGAACACACAGTGTTCTTTTGGAATGTCGGGACAAAAGCCCTATTCAGACATTATGCTGTTTGAGTGAACAGATGTCTGTACACTCATACATGTCTTTGTGTGAATAAGTGTATTTGTGTTCATTTTGAAAGTGAGCCTGGATACAGCCCCTTCAAATGCATTGTACAGATAGGAATGATACTTTGGCACCTGCGATCAGCGCAACATGCAAATGTCTGTACCTGTGTACAGATCACAGCCTGTGTGCACTGTACACTCATTGTACAAGTGTTGAACATAACATGTGAATGGGTCGAAAGTCCTGTTGCCTGGAAAGCCAAGTAGGGACAAAATATCACAAATGCATTCCAGATTGCTTCCCTGCTCTTTTTTCTTAATGTTCTTAACTTTCTTATGCTAGTCCAACATTATCTGATGTGTTTGTCTTTAAAAGCTGTATAAAAATATATGGTTTTCTTTTTTCCTAAAGATGTAAGTTGAATAAACTCAAATTCATGTTGCTGTATTCCAGTGTTAATGGAATCTATTTCCCCTCTCTAATTCAGTTTGTACAGGCAGCTGAAGAACAGTGCAGTACTGTAAAATACATTAACACCAGGTCACCTGCTTTGCATTTCCAACAATAGGCACAAATGTTTATAAAGGGTAATGTTAAGCCACAGTGTACTTTTTTTAGGGACAGTGTATATCTTTATCTTGAAATTCAAATTGTGTCAACAATGGAAGATAGCTAAGAACTAGACAATAATTATTCTTCTCTCCATGATGTGTGACACACAAAATAACCTTTTCTTAAAGAGGTCCAGACATTTGGAAAGGGAGGGGGCCAAGGAGAGCAAAATTTTCATTTTATTTTTATGATTATAATAATCATAACATCAGAGAACACTCGAGCCACTAGAAAAGAGTTCTCACAAACTTTGCCCCGGTAAACCTTCCTAAGGAAATAAACAACAGATTAGGTTCCCCTAATCATATAGTAACAAGGCTACAAGATGTCTCAAATTCAATTCCCTCAAACTTTAGACATGGAGAAGATAATTGGTAGAAATCTTTCATCATGTTTGTTGCGGCCTGAATGGATTGTATGCTTTTGAAACTGTATGTTACAAAGCTCTGACATATTATACATACACAGTGTCATGTAGCCCTATTCAGACATTATGTTGTATATTCATACTGTACATGTGTCTGTGTGAATGACTGCACATACCTTCATTTTCAGACTGAACCTGGATACAGGTCTCCTCAAATGTAGGGTACCAACACCTGCTACTACTGTATATGTGGTCGGTGGACTACATTTGGCTTGGTGAGTTCTTGCAAGCCTAACGCAGCCCAGTAGCTATCTTGGGACCCTACAGATGTTGACAGCTGCCTGCCCCCCTCACCTTTCTTTTGTCTTTTCATCTGGTGAATCAGTTAATGGAGTGGATAGCACATCTGCAAACCTGAGCAAAGAGCCCCCTTTTTTTCACCTGTTGCAAGTGACCTTCCCTGTGGGACAGTGAGCAAAATTGGCTTTTTAGCATAGCCTTCAAATTGGTAGTATTGGTAGCTCTTCCTTTCTTGTGCTGCCACTTTCTGGGACACTGCTGTGTCATATGAGAAGACTGAACTTGGAAGACTTTAGACTGAACAGCCTGGATTTCAGCAGGTGGGTTTGGGGGTACCAAAGAGAGCGATTTTGCACAGTGAAGAGCATTTTCCACCCGCTTAGCTATCTCTATAAATCAGGCCTGCTCAACTTAGGTCCCCCAGCTGTTTTTGGACTACAACTCCCATAATCCCCAGTCACAGTGGACAATAGCCAGGAATTATGGGAGTTGTAGGCCAACATCTGCAGGAGGGCCGAAGTTGAGCAGCCCTGCTATAAATCTATCCAAGGTAAGTTTCCACTCCAATCGCAGTTTTTTGTGCAATTCGGAGCAGTTTGTCTTCACAACAAACCTTAAAATCAGCAAAACAGTAACAACCATAAAACATACACAAAAAACCCCTACTACAAAAAAAAGATAAACATAGGATCACTCTTGCAAGTTTGCTGGGATGCATTTTATAACAATCTGATCCCTGATCATTTCATCAGTAAAGTTGGAAAACTCAAAGGTTTATAACTGATAAGGGCTCTCCATTCCATCTCACCCTGCAGATACAGAAATTCGTAATCAGGTAACAAACAACAAATATTTATATACTGCTTTTTGACCAAAGTTCCCAAAGAAGTTTACACAGAGAAAACAATAATAAAGTAATAGGATGGATCCCTGTCCCCAAAGGGCTCACAGTCTAAAAAGAAACAGAAAGTAGACACCACCAGAAGCCACTGGAAGGATGCTGTGCTGGGGCTAGATAGGGCCAGTTGCTCTCCCTCTGCTAAATATAAGAGAATCACCACTTTAAAAGTTGCCTCTTGGCTCAGTTAGCAGGGTAAGAGAGAAGCAACAAAAATATAAATTCTATGGAGTTCAGAAACGGGGTGTGAAAAAGCAAACTCTTCAGGTGGGAGACTTTGTTTGAGTACGGCTGCCTTATAAAGGGAGAAAAGGATGGTCCTGATATTCTGGACTAAAACAAATAATTTGAATCTGAGGAGATTCTGTCCTATTGGATGATCAAAAGAAATGGAATAGTTCGAGGCTTTCCAATATGCATACTATGAGACAAGAGCGAAAGGATTCTGATCTCAAGAGAGGGACTGAAGAGGAATTGGATCTTGCCTTCAGTTTGACCTCACAGATGAGGTTGTTGAAAGTGACGGACAGTCCTCTGTACTTGAAGAACAAAAAGCTTCTGTGTCAGAAACCCAAAACTTAGAAGAAATGTGTGTGACAGGAGGCCACCTAAAAGACTTCGAGACTGTCACTAGATTTTAAATCAATTCTTTTTGGGGTTGTGAAAAAAAGGGAGGGATGGCTTGTATCCTACCCAGTGATCTTTTGCAGTTTGTTTGTTTGAGCATTTGCCCCAAAGGAGATCCTGTAGAGAGTGTGTGGGAGGAGTCAGAAAGGGAAAAGGAGGGAAAGGAGCAGGAGAAAATGTTGCTGAATAAACCTTTAGTTTAATCTACATATGATTTTATGAGGGAAGCAGCTATAAAACACTACCCTCCCCAGTAGGCTCTGCCACTCACACATCACACTAGCAGCACCACAACGAAGGGCAGAGCTGGCAGCTGGAAGAGGAAGTCCTCCAGCATCCCACAATGCACCACTCTTGAAGCACAATGCATTGGGGGATTTCCTCACTGCTGGGTGCTCTGGCTACCAGCTTTGTGCATACTTGGGCTGCAGGCAGCCCAAGCATTCACATGACCAGAGAGTGGGGTTAAAGGGCACGTTTGAGCCGTTCTACTCCACTATAAGCCCGGGTAAAAAACCCGGGCTACCCACTTGTGGAGTACCAGAATCAGGACCGATCCTGGTGCTTCTCATGACCAACTCTACCCAGGTACTTTAGTCTGCGTAGAGCCGGTCATGAGAACAGACTTAATGTGTGGATAACTCTAGGTGCATACAGATTATTATTTTTCTTTGTAAACTACTTTGATTACTTTTGTTGAAGAGTGGTATATAAATATTATTATTAGTAGTAATAATTTGTCTGTGCATACACATGTACAGAATTGAAAATTATAAAGAGTTCAGAAATAAAAAGCAGAAAGATGAAGAATTCTTAATGTATCAGTTTCATTTCAGAAACAATACCAGGTAACTCAGAACTCCAAAATCCTGAGAGTAATTTGGATTCCTGGTTCCAGTAAACATGTTCTCCCCATACTGTCCAGGCATATGTATTTTGGACCCTTCTCCACCCACTTCTCCAAATAAAGACTGAACCCAAACAACATTTGCAACATTTCATTATTGGTGCTAACATTTTTTGTGTTGTTTTCCTGTGGGGAGGGGTGAGATGTGTTGTTCTGAGGAAGCAGATATCAGTAGAAATGAATGAATGGTAGGTGATTTCTCCCTCCCTTTCTCTCTCTTCACTCCCTCCCCCCCCCCCTCTCTCACACACACACACACACACACTTCCCCCCACACATTTAAATGTACTAGGACTATAAATTTAGGCTTACATTTAGGGGCACCACATGTGGTGATGTACTTGTGGGTTGCGTGGTATTCTTGTGTGCTATGCAAGAGTTGTTGAATTTTATTTGGTTTTAAAAAATAAAATAAAAAAGTATTCTCAATATATTGTTCCACTCTTATGGTTTTTACTGTAGTTTTAATGTTGTTTTTAAGTGTGTTTCTGCATTTAAGCAAATGATTTTAATTTTAAATGCTATCGGCCTTGCGAAGTGGAGATTCATAAAGGGGGCTGTAAATAAAGACCATATACAAATAATGTAAATTTTCAGAAAAACAATTCCTTAATGCATACATAAGAGAACAATCAGACTCTGAAGGGCCCTAGGTCCATAGAAGCAGGCTTGTGCACACCTTATCTCTAGGCAGATGAGGAATTAGGCACATGAATAAATATTGTCTATGAGGTTCCTCAACCGAGTCCAGCTGCTGCGATTACCTATACAGAACCCTCTCAGAAAAGGAGAAATTTCACCTATCAACTGTTTAGAGATTTATTTATTTTACTTATTGTTGAATTTATATACCGCCTTTCATTAAAACAATCCCAAGGAGGTTTATAGCAAAATTTTAAAAACAAGATTGTAAAAAAGACAGAATTAAAATACTAAGCTAAAAATATAAAACGTATCTGATTAGAAATTTAAAACACAAACATAAAAGCAATACAAAGGTGAGATGAGCAGGGATATACATTTAATCTCACCCAAACAGTTGATTACGGTAATTACTTTTTTTTTTTAAGAGGACTGTGCACACTTCAAGGTGGATCAAAGTCAGACAGTTTTACAGGAATTTTGTAACATTTAGAGCATCCCTCAGGCAGGTTCCCAATCAATTTCGGTCTCTCTGTGTTAAGACAGGTTTTCAGTAAACTCTGCTCTTTCAGAATTAAGGTTGTCAAGGAAGTGTCCTTGCCTGGACGCTGAAATGGCTTTGTGTAGCTGTGTATTCCCAGCTGCCTCAGAATCAGTCGGAAAAATGTGCACTCCTGTTTATGCACATCACAGGCACGGTCCGAAATGCAGACAATTAAAAAAATTATATTAAGGCTGCAATCTTATGTAGAGTTTGGTGCATATAAATCCATTGATTTCAATGGACTTAGACATGCCTAACTCTGTATAGGATTTGGTTGGAAACGGGCTCAGAGTTATTATCATCAACATTATTATTATTATTATTATTGCAAAAAGAGAGAGAGAGAGGTTCTTATCATTCTATTTTTAAGCACTGTGTAATTCTGTGATGCTTTTCCATTTAATTAATGTGCCAGTACAATAAAATAACACACAAAATCATTATTTCATGACATTAATGAAGTCTACTTTTCTAGCGCAATTTGAATAGGCAGTTGAACAACAGTGCTCTAAAACACATTAAAACCAGGTCATCTGCTTTGCATTTGTAACAATATGCCCACACTTCCACGAAGGGTAATCTTAAACTACATTTTTTTCAGAGCAGACAGTACATCTTTATCTTAAAATTCCAAATGTTTCAACAATGGATGATTGTAAAGAACTAGACAATTATTTTTCAGCACCCATTGATTAATGACTTAGTCTATGACACAGAGAGAAAGTGTAGAACAAAGGGGTCCATTATAATAATGCATAGGCATTAAACCATCTTCATTAATAGGGTCTTCTTTGGCTTCTGCTTAGCATAAAACAAAATACGCCATAAAGAAAGTGAAGACGCATTAACTTGAAATGTCTTTTTAAATGCAGTTGATGAAAAGCATGCATGAAAACGGTGTGCCGGTATTTATTTTAGAAATCCTTGTGCCTTCTTTACATGCATTTCCCTGAAGAGGGAAAGAAGAACGTATTTGAACTGGTGATGTGAGTTGGGTTTTGCAGTTTCCAGGAATAACATACCTCTCCAGTGCAAGGGTAGCTCTACAGTTTTCCAGCTCTTGTTGGACTACAACTCCCATTATTCCCAGGCATGACTCCAGCTGGGGGTGATGGGAATTGTAATTCTACAGCTGCGGGAGAGCCTCACCCTGCTGTAGCAACTCAGTCTTATATCCTGAAATAGCAAATCAGCAGAACCATTCCCATGACCTACCATAGTTGGGGTGCCAGGCATGCTCCTGATTTTCTACCATCTGCAAGAGAAAAACAAGTTGTTATGGGGTGGCTAATAAAGAAAGATTGTTGTTGTTGTTGTTGTTGTTGTTGTGTTGGAGGCTCCCTCTGTGATCATGGGGTGAGCAGCATCTGGGTGGGAGGGCTCCATCCAGAACCTCCCACCCTGTAGGAAGTAAGACCTCTCCAACCAACCTGTTGCATTCCACATGATCATGGAAGGAGCCTCCAGCCTTGTTTCCCCCTCAGCTATGATCAACAATCGGGAGCATGCCTAGCTCCCAGGCTAGGTTAGAATACGACGAATATGAATATGGCGAATATTTATATACCGCTTTTCAACCAAAGCCCCCAAAGCAGTTTAGGAAGGAAGGAAGGAAGGAAGTTTCCCTGTCCCCAAAGGGCTCACAATCTAAAAAGGAAACCAAAGGTAGACACCAGCAGCAGCCACTGGAGGAATGCTGTGCTGTGGTCGGATAGGGCCAGTTGCTCTCCCCCTGCTAAAAAAAACAGAATCATCACATTTAAAAGATGCCCCTTTGCTCCATTAGCAGCGGCATCTCCCACCCTAGTAAGGGTCATAAGAACAACCCTAGTAATTTAAATCCTTACCCAAAGGAATTGTGTAACGTGACCATCAGATGCTAAGGAATGAAGGTCTGTGCCTTTACGAGGGGTACAGAAGAGATATAAATAGCCATCATGACTTGTTATAGAGGGATGAGACACAGTCTCTTTTTTGTGTAACTGTTGATTCAAGAGCCCCTATGTCCTTTACACCTAGGCCATCTTATTGCTGTGACATGTTGATCACTTTTGGTGTTGTGCAGCATCTCAAGGTAATCCAAGATGTTGTGTCTGCAAAACTGCATTGGTCATGGGAAGATAGGAAGCTGCTTTAAATCAAGTCAGACTATGGACCCATCCAGCTCAGTATTGCCCATGCTGATTAGCAGTTGATCTCCAGGTTTCTGGCAGGAGTCTATCCCAGCCCTAACTAGAGATTCCAGGGATTGAACCTGGAACCTTCTGCATGCGAAGCAGATGCTCCACCATTGAGCCATGGCCCCATCCCATGAAACTATGGCTGCATCCCACAAATGGGATCAGAGGTGGCAATGTTTCCAGGTGTAAGGGTACAGCAATCATAATTATAAGAATTGTCTGCTGGATCAGACCAAAGACTTATGTAGTCCAGCATCCTGTTTCCTTGGGCGGCCAACCAGATTCCTCTTAGAAGACCAGATTCATGACATGAAGGCCAGAACCCTCTCCTGCTGTTGCTCCCCTGCAACTGGAATGCAGAGGCAGAATGTGTCTGAACCTGGAGGTAGCATATAGCCATAGTTCCTGATAAGACGCATCCTTCATGAATGGAGATTTGTCACCCTGGAATGAACAGGCAGCCTCAAACGCTGGCTCCAGTTTTTGGTAACAGACTGATCACACATACAAGAATGCCCATGACCACAAATGTGAAGGGTTCTCAGCCATGTCGCCCACCCAGATGTTGTTGGATTACAACTCCCATCATTCTTAGCCACAACAGCCCAAAGCCACCATGGGTAATATATATCTCTTGTATTCTACCTAGTTATCTTTTATGTTTTGTGGTTGATAGCATTTGTCCCAGTGAGGATCCTGTAGAGAGAGTGTGGGGTGTGGGGGTGGAGTCAGAAAGGAAAGGAGAGGGAAAGGATAATAATTAGTTCTTTCTGAATAAACTGAGTTAAATCTACATAAGATTTCGTTGTGTATATGAGGGAAGCAGCTATAAAACAACATCCATAATCATACACATGGCAAATAGGATGAAATATGACCAAGATAGAGTCCAGACTTCTAGAAGTAGATAAGAAAGGAAAGGCTGAGCTTTGGAGAGATTAGTGAAGCTGTTCGAATAAATCACAGTGAATAATTTGACAAATTTAACCTCTCTTTCTGCTGGTAGAATATCAATGAATGGATCTTACTGTCACTCGGTTCATACATTATCTGCCTTCATTTCAAGGATCTTTGAACTGGGGTGTTTTGGTTTGAGTCCTAGAGTATCTTCAGTTAAAAAGTCCTGTGGCATTGAATTGGCCAGGGTTCTTCATTGGAAGGCCTAGGGGGCAGTGGCAGCCCCCATCAACCCTGTTTGGCCCCCTGAGTCATTGTTAATTGGGCATGTGTGAAGCTTCAGCCAAAGCTGAATACTTTGCACAGCCCCACTGGCACCATGTGGAGATAGGAACATAGGAAGCTGACATATACGGAGTCAGACCATTGGTCCATCTAGCTCAGTATTGTCTTCACAGACTGGCAGCCGCTTCTCCAAGGTTGCAGGCAGCAATCTCTCTCAGCCCTATCTTGGAGATGCCAGGGAGGGAACTTGAAACCTTCTGCTCTTCCCAGAGCGGCTCCATCCCCTGAGGGGAATATCTTACAGTGCTCACACATCAAGTCTCCCATTCAGATGCAACCAGGGCAGACCCTGCTTAGCTATGGGGACAAGTCATGCTTGCTACCACAAGACCAGCTCTCCTTCTGATGGCCTTTCCCACTGTGCAGTGCTGTGCCTTGCCCAGTGCCAGGTGGCTCCTTTATGGGAAATGGAGTCCTCTTGAGCCCCTGCACCATCTTGGAAGTCGTGCACAGAGTGATGGGAATTGTAGCCCTTCCCTTTCCCCAGAGAGCTCTTAAGAGAGGGCTCCTTCTCTTCTATAGGGCCTTATTGCATCAGGGGGAAGGAAACGTCTGAACCTTTCTCCTCAAGATGCTAGCTTTCCACAGGTAGGGAGTTTTTCATCTGCAGAAGCCTTCAAAGATTTGGTCCCCCTCTAGACTGAACTGGTACAGTGTTGGGAGGGCTGTACCATATTAGTCTGTTGCAGCAAAAAGAATACGTTTTGGGGCACCTTAAAAACTAACAGATGTAATCATTTGTCTACAAGCTTTTGTAGACTACAGTGTATTTCAGCAACATTAGGAATAGTTATACTGCCAACAGAGAGTAAGAACTTAGGAAAATAGGAAGCTGCCTTATACCGAGTCAAACGGCTGATCCATCTATCTCAGCATTGTCTACACAGATGGGCAGCAGCTCCCCAAGGTTTCAGACATGACACAGGAGTCTCTCCCAACCCTATCTGGAGAAGCCAGGGATTGAACCTGGGGTCTTTTGCATGCAAAACCTGAGCTTTGGCCCCTTCCCCATGGGTTTTCACTTCATACATCTGATGAAGAAGCCTGTAGTCAATGAAAACTTATATCACAATCTATATAGATCACAATATATATATATAGGTGTCACAAGACATTTAGTTGTTTTAGTATTTTATTGTAGATGAAAAGGAAGGATGGGAGGGAGGGAGGGAGGGAGGAATTTTGCTTGAAGATCAGTTTTAAGAATGACTACTAGAAGCTATTGCAGTCATCTTCTATCTATTTCCAAAAGAGCTGGAAATGTTATGAGTCTTATGGATGCATAATGGGATGGGAGCACCTGTGAGAGAGATACTGGCAGATTCGAGGTAACTTTCAGATACATCAGTTTCAAAAAAATCTGGAGGAAAAAACCCTAAGAGGGCAGCCTCTCCGCCAAGTGCTCCAATGTGACTCATTGGAGTGGAATGCTCTTGGACTCAGATGCATTTAACGGAAAAGCAGGTGGGCGGAGCTAATGGAACTCAGTGGCAAGGGGGGGAGGGTTTGTAAAAAAGAGAAGAAGGTTTCTCAGCTTGAAGGTGCTTTTGAGGTGAAAAGGGTGCCTAAAGCTCTTTAGTTTTCACACCAGCCATTACACACCTTTGTGTTTTAGAAGAGGAAGGGGTTCGACACATTAAACGCTTGGTGTAAGGGGTTAAATCCCTCCCCCAAAACAAATAGCATTAAAACAACTATATGTTTGTGGACTGTCCTGAGAAACAGAAGTGGATGTTGCATACTTAATCTGTTAATCTCCTGATCATTGTATGCACACACACAGAGTCAGACAATAAAGGAACAACAATCACCTTTAGATGTAATCTATTCCACGATTCCCATATCGCAACATTTTGTTGCGGGTCCATACTTGTCATAGGTTTAATTCCCAAAGCTGATATTTTGTTTCTCACTTAATTGATGAGCTGTGGAACCATCTGATTCTCTGACACCAGTTCCACTTGGGCTAATGTCATGCACTGTGCCGTGTATCTTAAGACGATAATTGCTGTTAGTTTTGTTTTCTAGCCAGATATAACAGAGGGATGATTAAGTGTTTTTTAAACTTTAATTGCATCAGCTTAAATGTGTGTGTCTGATAAAATATTTACTGACAGCTTAGCTAGCAAGGACATGCAGGGTTCAATAACCATGAGTGCTTGTGTAGTTTGTACATATTTTATAACTTTCATTTTCTGGTCAGTATTTACAGATTAAAGCTACTGCATCTCATCTTGTATTTTGTGGGGTATATTGATAAACGATCATGTTGTTTTTTAAATGATACTTTTTTTAAAAAACCAACGAAAGTGATCCTCTTCTTTATGAGTTCACTGCTGACACAGAATAAAAATTAGCATTAATTAAAATGCGTTTATCTCACAGCAGCCCATTATTTTAGACACAGGCACATGAGAAAACACATTGCATTACAAAAGATTTGTATTTTTCTTTTTATACTTCCCTCCCCTAAAGTAGTAATTAAGTTGCTTTAAAGATAGCAGAGGGTCTCATTGTGATAAGCGATTCTGCACTCCTCTATCAGCTAGTTTGGAGTCTATTGTTCTTAACAGATGTCTTGTATTGTCTCTTCTTATTCTCTCCACCCCCTTCTTTTATATCACGTCTTGGGGGCCTTGGGGGCAACTAGTGGCACCTCTAAGGTCTAAGAGCTCCTCCCATGACCCATCTCAGCAGCAGCTTAATTGCCCAATCCTCTGGTTTAAGAACAAAAGGAAAGCCCTGCTGGATCCGACCAAAGGCCCATCTTGTAGGCCTGGGCGAGACAATAAAGTTTGTAAATAAAGACAATAAAGAGCTGGCAGCAGAACATTGGATAATTGCCCCTCGTAGTGCGGTGGTGGTGGGGGGGCTCTTTAATTGTCAGCCTAGCACTGGTGTTGGGGAGAATGGGCGACTGAAGAGAATCTTGGGAGTATCCAGGGGCAGGTGGGGAGTGACATATGGCAGCCGGAGGAAGCTGGGAGGAAGCAAGGGGCAGCCGGGGTTTAATTCTACTGTGTAACTAAGCATGGTCGCTCTTCTTGCCTAAGGTGTACTTACCTCTGTATGTATGTATCCCCTGCAGGGGAGGAGTGGGACCGCCGGCAGCCCGTGTGCAACCACGGCAGCCGCCCCACTGACCCTGCGCCTTGCATCTGATATCTGACGCGGGGCTAGCCACGCCCCCTGCATCTGACGTCAGATGCAGGGGCATGGTCTGGCTCCCGAACAGAGCCTTGAGGCGGCCCCTTCAGGAGTTAAACTAAGGCTGGTGCTGTGTTCGCAGCACAGCCGTTGAACTTCTGAAGGGGCCGCGCGGCCCATTCAGGAGCCTCTTAGGCTGGCGTTAGTTTAGCTCCCAAAGGGGCTGCACAACCCCCGCTCGGGAGCTAAACTAGCACCCCCGCATCTGACGTCAGAGGTGGGGGGTGTCGGGGCCGCAAAGCACGGCCCCTGATTGAGCACGGCCCAGGTTCATTGAACCCGTTCACCCAATGGTAGCTCCGCCCCTAATCCGCTGCTAACTGAGCAAAGAGGCACATATTAAAAGTGGGGATTCTCTTTATTTAGCAGGGGGAGAGCAACTGGCCCTCTCCATCCCCAGCACAGCATCCCTCCAGTGTCTGTTGCTGGTGTCTGTCTTATGTTTCTTTTTAAGATTGTGAGCCCTTTGGGGAAAGGGAGCCATTTTACTTATTTTATTTATTTGTTTGTTTGTTATTTTTGTTTGTTTGTTTGTTTGTTTATGTATTTCATACTAGCTGACCTGGGGCAGGCCATCTCTGCCCCAGTCCTCCCTGTCTCTCCTCCCTCCCTTCATCCCCAGTCTTTTCTCCCCCTCCCAGTCTGCTTTCCCTTCCCTCTCCACCTGCTGGCCTGGCCAGCACCCAGCGCATTTCTTCCCCACTTGCAGGCCTAGCTGGTGCTTTCCATCCCTGGCCAGCCCGGCGGTGGCACTTTCCCCCACCACCGGCTGGCCTGGCAGGCGCTTTTCCTCGCTTCCCGCCGGCTTGGCAGTGGCGCTTTCCTTTGCCACCCGTTGGCAGCCCTTGCTGCCCGCGGCTGCCGCTGGTGACATATCTGTGGTTATCTGGCAGCTGTTCGTGAACTCTCGCGAGAGCTGCCACACATGAGATTAGCCACAGGTATGCCTTAGAGAATTAAATATTTAGATTAGGGTGTTGTTTCTGCAACTAAAGTCAAGCCTCTTGTTTAATTCCTTATCAATCAAAGAATCACTCTGCAACAGCTGGGTGGAAGCACGGGTTGGCTGGGTACTGTAGTTCTGCTCAAAGCTTCTCCCATGGGAACCATTATGTATGTTTTTAAAAGTTTCTAATATTATAATACAGCACCTAGGAAGATGGAAGCAGCAGAGAGCTAGGCGAGGCTAGGAGCAGTGTCCCTTGCTCTGTACAGGTGCCTCCACCGCTGTGCTTTCTTTCTGGAAGAGATCATGGAGGAGGGAGGCAGCTGATGAGATTCGGGGCTCTGGACAATTCATGAGAGGCCTATGACCCATGGGCCACCCCCTAATGATACCCGTCCCCCACTGTCACTGCAAGCAGTTCCTGCAGTCATCACATACTATGCCTCAAGACTGGCCACTGGTATAAATACTAGGAGCCTGGCCTGCCTCTCTGTCCTGATTACTACAGCAAAACCTGTCCTTCATGTTCTAGTTTGTGCCTCACTTCCTGAGGATGTAGATCATCCCCACATGATGTGGAAGGGCTGCACTGGAACCAACAGAACATGTTGCAAAATGAGTAGGGTTAAGCATTTTGGAGAGTTCATTTCAGTAAGTCTGTGCATTGTACCCTTAATATGTAGGCAGAAGATTGATTAGGATCTACAGTACTTGTAGATCTCTTGAGGGAGATAAAGGAAAATAGATGTACCCAGCCAGCAAAAGCCAGCTGGGAATGAGCTCCAGAGGGCTCGTGTGGGCCCTCCACAGTTCTGTCCACGCCTCCTTGTGTGTGACCTCACATTCAGGGGGCGTGGCCAGAGCCCCAGAGGGCCCACACGAGCCTTCCAGTGCTCATTTCCCAGCCATGTTTTTTTCTGGGTGTGTGTTTTGTTCATTCTCTCCCTTGTGGAGAGAAAGAACAAAATATGTACCCAGCAAAATACCACAGCTGGGAAATTAGTTCTGGTGGGGCTTGCAGGGGGAGGGGAGGAGCCAAATTAGGTGGCCTCCAGGAGCTGGCTGGCCCAGGTTCTTTGAACCTGCCCACCCTGTTATAGCTCCGCCCCAGATGGTTTCCAGGAGATCTCTAATGGTCTTCTGATGCCCAGCTGATTCACAATAGCAACAACAGAAGAGATTTTCTTTTCTTTCCTAAATTAGGCTGCTGAAATGAAGAAAGCATGGGGTGGGAGGGCAACTAGGAGTAGTTTTTTGTGTGAAAGGACTGTGCACTACCAAAAACAAATTCCTAGGCTGAGCATATGCACAGAGGTTCATTCTAAACGTATATGTCCTCCCCACATCTGAGCCACTATTTTGCAGTTGGATTCATTTGGTAGACCTTGGGATCTACAAGGCGATAGGGATGAGGGTGGGGCTGCAGTTCAGAGGTCAAGCATCTGCTTTGCATGCCCAAGGATGGGGAAGACTGCTCTTTGCAGCCTTCAAGAGCAACTGCCAGTCTGGGTAGACCAGACTGGGTAGATGGCAGCCCCCATCAACGCTATGTGCAGTCCCTTCACTAATGGCTTATTGGACCTGTGTGAAACTTTGGCCAAAGTTGAATACTCTGCGCAGTCCCCTGGCACCATGAGGAGATGACCCTTCTAACCGTGCAGTGCTATGCTTTGCCCAGTGCCAGGGGGCTGGGTAAGGAAAATGGAGCTCAAGAGAATCCAAGTGCAAAATAGTGGCTCAGATGTGGGGAGGACATATACATTTAGAATGAACCTCTGTGCATATGCTCAACCTAGGAATTTGTTTTTGGTAGTGGAGCTATCTGGGGCGGAGCTATAACAGGGTGGGCAGGTTCAAAGAACCTGGGCCAGCCAGCTCCTGGAGGCCACCTAATTTGAGTCACTGCGCCATCTTGGAAGGCATGCACAGAGTGCTGGGAAGTGTAGCCATTCCCAGTGCTTTCTTCCTAGAGCTCTTAAGAGAGGACCTGCCCAGTACTGAGAAAAGTACAATACTGTGTCAAAGTCAACACAGTGGGAAACAGCTTCACATTGAAAAGTTGTTGTTGTTGTTGTTGTTGTTGTTGTTTGCTACAGTGGCCCCTTGTTGAAAAACAGTGGAGATCACCAGTGTAGACAATACTATGCTAGACGGTTTCACTCAGTATAAGACAGTTTCCTATGTGCAACATAGATCCTGCAAACCTGAAATCTGACTAGCCCTGCCAAAAATGGACTTACTAGGCCAACGTTTGAGAGCGGCAGTCAACAGAAACTCAGGATCTGCTTGGTATATTATGTGCGACCACCTTTCAGAATTAAAAATGTAAAACCAATTGGCCAAACTGACCAGCTTCCCTAATCCTCAGCATTTCTAGCTACAGCCCAGCACAGCAACTAGATTTGACCTCAGTCGCTCTGCACACAGTACAGGCAAACAAGCTTTGAATTATTGCTGTGGTACAACATAACAATTCCATTGCTATGACCCCTGGTGTCTCGCAAAATACAGTAGAACAATAATTGTCAATCCTTCCTGTACAATGTGTAACGTTTGACAGAGGTCAGCATTAGCTACATGACCTTTGGCTGGTACTCAAAGAGGTAATATCTCTTCTCCAGTTCAGTTGATAAAATGTTAAATAGAATCAATGTTGGCCACGCTTTCTTGGCGCTGGAGACAAAACCAATTTTTTACACTAAAGCGTGCCTTTTAACAGACAGAAAATAGCTTCAATGACAGCCTTTCCCCAACTACCTTGGTAAATATATTATTTCAAATGTCAAAAATTTAATTTTCTCAAGAAAAGTGGCATAATTCTTATTTCCAATCTGTGGAATGGCATGATTAATATCATGAGGTTCTCCTGTATTACGTGGAATAGAATGGATTTTTCAAGAGATCTTTAAATAGGAAGGGATGAAGGGTGAACTTACACAGATTCTGAACTTGTATGCGTGGACGGGTTTAAACATGGTAAAAGCAATGCCTTTGTTATCCCACTGACATTATAAATTCCGTATGCTATGAGGCCCTGATTACTTGAGGATATGAGCCCCACACTAGTAATATTTACTTCTCAATATTACAGTTTTTAGCATCGTTGATACACTTTTTTCATGAACAGAAGAATGGCCCTGCTGGATCAGGCCCAAGACCCATCTAGTCCAGCATGCTGTTTTACTCAGTAGCCCACCAGATGCCGCTGGAAGCCCACAGGCAGGAGCTGAGGGCATGCCCTCTCTCCTGCTGTTACTCCCCTGCAACTGGTATTTAGAGGCATCTTGCCTCAGAGGCTGGAAGTGGCCTATAGCCATCAGACTAGTAGCCATTGATAGACTTCACCTCCATGAAGTTATCCAAATACCTCTTAAGGCCATCCAGGTTGTTGGCTGTCACCACATCTTGTGGCAGAGAATTCCACAAGTTGAGTATGTGTTGTGTGAAAAAGTACTTCCCTTTGTTGGTCCTAATGCCAGTGTGGTATAATGGTTAGAGTGTTGG
This sequence comes from Hemicordylus capensis, assembly GCF_027244095.1. Classification (NCBI taxonomy): domain Eukaryota; kingdom Metazoa; phylum Chordata; class Lepidosauria; order Squamata; family Cordylidae; genus Hemicordylus; species Hemicordylus capensis. The sequence continues at coordinate 152,274,491 of NC_069662.1, forward strand.
AATAGGACCAGAGAGGCCTGAGTTCAAATCCCCATTCAGCAATGAAACTCACTGGGTGACTCGGGGCCAATCACTTCTTTCCAACAAGGTTGGAGCGGGCTCAGGGGCAAAAAGTGAAGATGGGCCCCTGGCCTTCAGAAAGGCACAAAGGGAAGAGCAGAGAGCAAGCCACCCTCTTGCAAGGACCCAGGGATATTTGCCTTTGTAGCTATGCCCCTGCTGTGTACAGATCTGTACCTGGGTGTACTGTACAGTCATTGTACGAGTGTTGAACATAAAGTGTGAATGGGCCTTGTATCTCACTAAGTTCAGTAAGACTTACTCCTGTTTAATAGCCTTAGGACTGCAGTCTTTTGCAGAAGATAGTACAAGATCTTATCTTATATGTTAATTATCTTTTAAGATATGCTAAGATACCCCAACTTAGAGGTACTACTTGGTATACATTCAAATAAATAAGTGATGGGGCAGGGGAGGAGGGGTTGCATTTTGGCCTACTTAAACCCTGGGGTATTTATTTATTCTTTTAAAAAAATCATATTTATATACCGCCTGATATCTATCTATCTACCTAGGCAGTATACATAATTCAATTTACAATATAAAAATAAAATAAACAATTAAAACAATTTCACGGAATAAAAGCAATTCACAGAGTTAAAATGGGTCATTTAGAGCAGGGATTCTGAACGTTGGGTCCCCAGATATTATTGGACTTCAACTCCCATAATACCCAACCAAAGGTCACTGGGGCTAGGGATTATGGGAGATGAAGTCCAATAACATCTGGGGAGCCAACGTTGAGAATCCCTGATCTAGAGTGTTCCTCGAATAAAAAGTCTGTTCCAAACTCAGAACGGAATGGCCCATTTCAAGTTAGAATGTTCCAAACATTCTGAGTACCATTGCACAGAGGCCAGAAGTGCTCACAAGCTCCAAGTCAGAACGGGGTCATTCTGTCAGAATAACCAGCTTGACTGATTGTTCTAAGGGAATGTTCCATGGAACAGAACGCTCAGAACAGAACACTAAAGCCATTTCATGCAGATCCCTATTGAACAGTTTAAAATTAGTTTAATTAAAAGCCTGAGAAAACAAGTGTGTTTTAAGGTTCTTGTGAAAAGCAATCAGAGATGAAGTAGCTCTTATTTTGACAGGGAGTGCATACCAAAGTCCTGGGGCAGCCACAAAGAAGGCCTGAACCTGACTCACCAAAAGAAGAGCCGGTGGCAACCATAACTGGACCTCCCAAGATAATCTTAATAGGTATCAGGGTTCATGCCAAAGAAGGCGGTCTCTTAAGTACCCTGGACCTAAGCCATTCAAGGCTTTATAGGTAATGGCCAGCACTTTGTATTTTGCTCTGAACCGTATCGGCAGCCAGTACAATTCTTTCAGAATTGGTGTTATATGGTCCCTTTGGGTTGTCCCAGAGACCAAACTACCAGCTGCATTCTGTACCAGTTGTAGTTTCCAGACTATGTACAAAGACAGCCCCATGTCTTAAAGTGCATTACAGTAGTCAAGTCTTGAGGTTACCAGCATCCATACTACTGTTTTAAGGTCACTTGCCTCCAGAAACGGGTGTAGCTGATATATTAGCCAAAGCTGACAAAAGGTGTTCCTGACCACTGCCTCAACCTGAGAAACCAGAGGGAGTATAGGATCCAGGAGCTCTCCCAAGCTACATATCTGATCTTTCAGGGAGACAGTAACCTCATCCAGAACAGACAGTTCTAAACCTTCTTTCAGTATTGACCGCCCACCCCCTCCATCCTCTCAGTACTTCTGTCTTATTTAGATTAGACTTCAGTTTGTTATCCAGCCCATGACTGCCTTCAGGCAAGCATTTAGGGAATTTATGCCATTTCCTGATGAAGTTGATAGGGAGAAATAGATTTGGGTGTCATCCGATATTGATAATACCTTGCACCAAATCTCCTGATGACCTCTCCCAGCTGTTTCATGTCGATGTTAAATAGCACTGTTCCCTGTGGAACTCCATACAGCAAAACTCACTTTGCAGAGCAACAGGATCCAAGTAACACCATCTGGAACTTACCCAAGAAGTAGGAATGGAACCACTGTAGAACAGTGCCACCTAATCCCACCTCCCTCAGGCGACCCAGTAGGATACTGTGGTTGATGGCGTCGAAAGCCGCTGAAAGATCCAAACGGATCAGCAGAGTCAAACTCCCTCTGTCAATACCAAATTGGAGATCATCCATCAGGCCAACCAAGGCAGCTTGAAAGCTGCTTGACCCCAAAGCCTGCTTGAAAGCCAGGTTGAAATGAGTCTAGCTAATCATTTTCCTCCAGGACTGTCTGGATCTGATAGGCCACCACCCTCTCAATCACCTTGCCCAACCATGGGAGATTAGAGACGGCCTTATAGTTGCCTAACTCTGAGGGTTCCAATGCAGGTTTTTTCCAGTATGGTCTAATGATAGCCTCCTTGAGACAAGGAGACATCCTACCCCACCCCCCTCAAAGAAGCATTTGTCCATAATGGACTCTGGAAATGGCTGCATTGTGGCTGCGCATGATGGGGGTCATCAGATCCAACAACATCTGGAGACCCTGGTTTGGGTGTGTTCGCATTAGGAACATAGGAAGCTGCCTTATACTGAGTCAGACCATTGGTCCATCTAGCTCAGTATTGTCTGCACTGACTGGGAGTGGCTCTCCAAGGTTTCGGGCAGGAGAAATCACATTTGAATTGTCAGTCCATAAATCATAGTCGAGTGCCAAGTCCAATATGGGTCAATGGCAGGAAAGGTGTCAGTTGCCAGTTCCATAGTCCAGCGGGCTCCAAAAAGAGTCACAAGTCGATAGCCAGGCACAGGGTCAAGATCAGAGTTGCAAACAGGAACAAAGTGCTCAAGAGCAGGGAGCTGGAACTGCATGCCAAAGTGACCCATTGAAACCAGCACGGTTCTGAGTGAGCAGTCTAAATTCATACCTCTTCAAGGTTAAATGCCAGGTGAAGCAATTAAAGCCCCGCCTGCCTTCAGAGCTACAGGTTCAGACGCCTCCCTGGTCAGACTTTGCAGCCCAATGGCTGCTTCTTCTCTGCACAAAATGCTACTCCTTTCTGCGGTCACAGCAACGCTCCACGTAGCTCACCGGTCTGCTGCTTGGTCCCAGCTCCTCCTCATCTGAAGAAGGCAATGGATCCCCGGCAACCTCCTGCTGTTTCACAATAGGTACCGTATTTTATGGACTATAAGACTCACTTTTTTCCTCGAAAAATATCCGCCAAAATTCAGGTGCGTCTTATATGTTTTAACAGTTTAATATGTTAAAACTCTGAAAAACTGGATTAAAATTAAGGTGCGTCTTATAGTCCGTAGCGTCTTATAGTCCGTAAAATACGGTAAGCACTCCGTCCATGGGGCTTCCTCCTCAGTGTCCTGCAGCAGGACTGTATCAGGGGACTGTGGGTCAGGCAGTTCCTCCTCAGAATCTTCTGAATCAGTCCACTGCCTGACAGCTCAGTTATAACTCTGCCCCCGAGCTTGAGTGCATGTCCCTGAAATAATTTCGTATTTTCCCCCTGTTTACCCTTCCCTCCACTTTCCTCGGGCCACCTAATAGTGCAGCGAGGAAGCAACCTGCCTAGAGAGCAGGAGGCTGTTGGTTCGAATCCCCACTGGTGTGTTCCCCAGAATATGGGAAACTCCTATATTGGGCAGTAGTACTATAGGAACATAAGAACAGTCCTGCTGGATCAGACCCAAGGCCCATCTAGTCCAGCATCCTGTTTCACACAGTGGCCCACCAGATGCCGCTGGAAGCCACAGGCAGGAGTTGAGGGCATGCCTTCTCTCCTGCTGTTACTCCCCCGCAACTGGTATTCAGAGGCATCCTGCCTTTGAGGCTGGAGGTGGCCTATAGCCCTCCAACTAGTAACCGTTGATAGACCTCTCCTCCATGAAGTTATCCAAACCCCTCTTAAGGCCTTCCAGGTTGTTGGCTGTCACCACATCCTGTGGCAGAGAATTCCACAAGTTGATTATGTATTGTGTGAAAAAGTACTTCCGTTTGTTGGTCCTAGATTTCCTGCCAATCAATTTCATGGGATGACCCCTGGTTCTAGTGTTGTGGGAGAGGGAGAAGAATTTATCTCTATCCACTTTCTCCACACCATGCATGACTTTATAGACCTCTATCATGTCTCCCCGCAGTCAATTTTTTTCTAAACTAAATAGCCCCAGGTGTTGTAGCCTTGCCTCATAAGAAAGGTGCTCTAGGCCCCTGATCATCTTGGTTGCCCTCTTCGGCACCTTTTCCAGATCTACAATGTCCTTTTTTAGATGTGGTGACCAGAATTGTATGCAGTACTCCAAGTTTGGCCGCACCATCATTTTGTATAAGGGCATTATAATATTAGCAGTTTTATTTTCAATCCCCTTCCTAATGATCCCTAGCATGGAATTGGCCTTTTTCACATCTGCCACACATTGAGTCGACACTTTCAACAAGCTGTCCACCATGACCCCAAGATCCCTCTCCTGGTCAGTCACCAACAGCTCAGATCCTATCAGCATATACTTGAAGTTGGGGTTCTTCGTCCCAATGTTCATCACTTAACACTTGCCAACATTGAGCATTTGCCACTTTGTCGCCCATTCACCCAGTTTGGAGAGATCATTTTGGAGCTCCTCACAATCTCACAAGATGGTGAAAGGCATCATCTCATACTACGAGGGAGAAGGCAATGGCAAACTATTCCTGTATTCTACCAAAAGAAAACCCCAGGGCTCTGTGGTTGCCAGGAGTCGACACTGACTCGACAGCACAACCAACCACCTTCCTCCCATTCCTCTTCTTTCTCCCCATGACAAATTTTAGATTGTAAACTCTACTTATGTTGCTATTTCATTCTATAAGTGTGGCGCACAGTGATGAAAAAAAAGTCTTAAAACATAGAAAGGTTTTTCAGTGCTTTAGTTTTATGAAATTAGTTGAGAATTGGCCTTTTAAACAAGTGTTTTAAATGGATGAGACATACGCCACATCTCATAGTTACGACAGGTAGAGAAAAGCATAAATAAAAATACCTGACATTTGAAAGGGGGAAAATAAACTCATAAATGGCAGGCAGTATTGATCAGTGATAATGAAATATCAGCTAAGCCCACAGAGTGCCCTAAGTTTTCCTCCTCTGTTTTGATCAAGTTCAAATGTTAAACTTAATCCGTAAACCTATAAATGGGAAGCAGGCCAAAACGTCTCTGGGACCTGAAGTTCCAGAAAAGAACTGCTGACGCTCAATTCAAATGTCAGACCCAAATTAAAGTGCTTTTCCTTTAATGAATTTTAAGGGGGCAGATGGGGTGGGGGGGGGAAGCATCTGGGGCCAAAGAGTAGGCAGCATATTAGAAGAAATATACCTTGCTTTCTGCCTACCATATAGAAATTCAGCCATAATCTAGCCTGGCTAATGGGGCAAAGAGGCACCTTTCAAAATGGTGGCTCTCTTATATTTTACAGGAGCTACTAGGGATGTGCCCGAAAGTTATTCAGCGCTGGTGGGAGTGGTACTTTAAGGGTAGGGGAGGGTGTACGCACCCCTCCCGCTGCATTTTCCCCACCGGCGCTCCATTATTTTCAAGCCCCTCGGGGCGGCAGCGTTCTTCCCTGCCGCCTCGTTGCCTTCATTGGCCAGAAGTAGCGATTGCGCGTGCGCCCATCACTCACATGCATGGCAGATGGCCGCACGCATGCACGCAACGTGCGCACACGCAATCACTACTTCCGGCCACTTCCAGCCGATGAGGGTAATGGGGCGGCAGGGAGGAATGCTGCCGCCCTGAGAGGCTTGAAAATAACAGAGCGCCGGCAGGGGAAATGTGATGGGAGGCGTGAGTACACCCTCCCCTGCCTTTAAAGTACCACCCCCGCCAGCGCCGAAATGTCAAAAAAAAAAAAATGTCCCAGAGCCGAAATGTTCCGGAGGCCTTTATAATGGCCTCCAAAATGTTTCGGGCTCAAGCCTATTAGCTACTGCTCCTCTTCAGACCAACCTAGCCTCCTTTCCAGTGTCTGCTGCTGGTGTGTGTGTGTTTATGATTGTGAGTCCTCAGTGGTGCATTTAGGCATGGACCACAGGGCGGGGGTTCCATGGCCTCCTGCCTTCTGGGGGGCCCAGATGCTCAAGGCCCCCAGAACTGCAATGCCCTGCCACTGCTGCCCAGCCCCTACCACTGCTACCCAGGCCCTACCACTATTTCCCATTTGCTGTCACTCACCACTATTGCCCCCTCTTCATTGCCAGGGGTGGTGGTGGTGGTGGTGAGTGAAGCAGCGTAGGCCAACCGCATTGGCGGCGGCAGGCACAGGCAGGCCTCCTCAGCCTGCGCAGGCTGGCCTCCTCTGCCTTTGTGCATGCACAGTAAAAGTATGGAGAGTTGCGTCCCATGACTTCCTATAAGGCAACATCCTATGTTCCTGTGATGTGTAGTATTTAGGGTTATGGAAGACATCAGCACCTCCACTGCTGAAGACCTGAAAGCAGCAAGGCCGATGAGCGAACCAAAAGTAGCACTATGAGTGTGACTGTATTTATTTATACGGCATTCTCGCAAATGAGAAGAACTGCTGTAATGCTCGTAACACTACCACGTGTTCTCTCAGAGGCCCCACACCTTTTGAGTCTTGAGCAGGGGCGTAGCAAGGTTGGAGGGGGCCCAGAGACAAGATTTTAAGATGGGCCCCTCGCTGATATACACACACAAACACACTTCACAATATATAGTGCACTCACACTCACATCCCCATTATGAATACGGTGAAAATCTAGTTCACATTGAATCTAGTTTTTTTACTCTCTGCTCCTGCCGATCTCCAAGAGACTCAACATAATTCATAGGGGGTGCAACATGGGTGGGTGGGGAGTCATGTGATGTGCCTCTGGGGGGCCCCTCGAGGCAGTGGGGCCCCAAGACGACTGCCTCCCCTTGCCTAATGGTAGTTACGCCCCTGGTCTTGAGCAGCAGCAGCACTGACGTCTTCCAAAACCATAACTACTTTGCATCACATCAACCAATGTGGTTTAGTTCTCTATTATCTTTTCCATTTCTGATGCATCTACTTGCAGTAGAACCACTATTTTTTAACACTGATAAAGACCCTTTCTAACCCTGCCTTCCCCCTTTTAGGCCTGCATGCCCACTTTCTAAGGAGGAGATGACATTTCTACCTAATGATGATTAGTAGCTTTGGGTCATTAAATTCTAAGGATCTCTCACATTTCCTTCAATATTTTAAAATTGAGTGACCCACAGTGAGGTTTGCTCATATGAACATTTACGCTTAATCGATTCGTTAATTGATTAGTCAGTTAAAAGGGAAGGAATTAATCAACTAAAATTTCCTCAGCTGGCGGACAGTCCTAATAAATACTGTAAAATGCAATAAAGCCGTATAAGGTCATAAATGCCCATTAAAATTCCATGGAATCTTCATGTTTGTCAGGCAGAAACCATTAACTGAATGATCATGTGTACCAACTGAGCTCATAACCTTATTAAAAACAGCCAACTAGGGGTGTGTCTCACTATTCTCAGGGGGTAGCCTTTAGCTCAGTGCAAAAAGGAATTCTTTATTACTGGAGAAAAGATCCATTTCTTCCTTCGCTGGTTGTAAGAACTGCAGACAATGGCACAATTCAGCCAATTTCCGCCATCCAACAGGGGCAAGGCTTGATTTAAATGAGATTCCATGTCTTGTCCACTTGGGAGGTGGTCACTCACATGCCGGATGAGTGGTTAACAGCGTGAATTGCATTGTAATGCAAAATAAATGAGGGCTGACCACCTGCCCCCACCCCCCACTGTATTCAGCCGGGTCCTGCTGCCACTTGCAATTACAAAGGACAAGTGCAAGAGACACTTTGGCAGTGGGGGAAGCATGACCTGTATGGCGCGGCTCATTTTGCACTGCACTTATTCAATATGCCACTGCCCTATAATCTGCGATCGCATTGTTATCTGTTAGCCGCTTATGCAGTCACACCTTCATTATGTCCCCGGTTGCCAGCATTGGGTTGCTTGTCACATCTATTGATTGCACTCAAACAGCAATTTACATGGATCACTTGTGACTGTCCTCTGGAACGGTGGGTGGAGGGTGGGGGACCAAACCAAACTGATAACCCTTCAGAGGAGTCGTCAGGCTTTCTCCTGGGAACCTCAGAGGCACAACCAACTGTCTGCTGGAAACCAATGTGACTATCAGCAGCACTGTCAGCAAATCTGCCAGTGCTCATCAAACTCCAAGCTGGTTCTTGCTTCCCCCAAAATGTCAAGGTGTCACTCTCTTCCCGGCTGCTCGCTAAACTATTTGTGAAGGTGCTTAAGGCAAGCAAAGGTCAAGAAGGTTATCAAACGGGTGGTCTTTGGCTGGCCTACCTGCCATCAGCAATATCGTCCGATGCTTGTTCAAAGAGTTCCGCGATGTTTGGGCTTTGGCAGTATAGATCTCCAGACGCAACTGATTAATTTCTGAGCCTTGCCAGCACGGTGCAAAATCGGCTGGGACTCCAGCCAGTGGTCCCTGCTCTCTTCCCTGTCAAGGGTGGTTCAAAGCATTTTGCTGCTTGAGGCAAAGAACACTATGGTGCCCCCATCTGCAGCTGGGTACTCAGAATTCTCTGGCCGAGTGATGCAACATGAGCCCTCTCAGACTATGCCACCAGGCCAGGCAGTGGTGGCACGGACATTCCTAGCTCACATGGGGAGAAGGGGAAAAAGAAAGCTTCTCAGCAGGGCAAGGGAGGAAAATAAAGAGGATGCTGCAGTGGGGAGTGGAAGGGCAGTGGGCTGCAGAGAGATCTGTGGGGTGGCACCTGTGGGGGTGCAGTGCTTGCCTTCATCTGAGTCCCACCGAATGCCCATGTAAAAGGCAACTGCCTCACCCATGCCCAAGGCACTGCCTCATGAAAGGGCCACTCCTGTTCCTTGGTTACTCTACCCCTCATCAGATGTTACAAGTGCCCCAGGCACTCATGGTAACAGCGGGCAAAAGTGGGGAGGAAATCCTGCCATCCTGCTGTCAACCACCCCCTTGCGCCAACAATCACGGGTTTTGGTGCCTTTCGTCTGAAGCGGGAAGTGCCCTAACCATGATTGTGATGAATCCATGACTCTCAGATTCACCACAATCAAGCTTACGGTGGCGCCCCTCCAGACGAATGGCGCTGTAACCATGATCATTGACACAAGGGGGTGATTGACAGCAGGGTGCAGGATTTCCTCCCTGCTTTTGCCCGCTGTAACTGGGAGCACCCGGGATGCTCATAACATCTTGTGGTGAGTCACTCGTGATGGCCGAGTAGAAGAAGAAGAGGTGATAATAGCCTTGTAAAACTGTTCTTCATCTGTGGATGCGGTACCAAGTATACTGCCCACAGGAATGCAGTGGCAAGCCCTGCCCTGCCCACCCCCATGTTGAAATGCCTAAACGGCTTGGGCCCTGGGTATTTTATTTTATTTATTCATTTATTTATTCAATTTCTATACCGCCCTTCCAGAAATGGCTCAGGGCGATTTACACAGAGAAATAATACATAAATAAATAAGATGGATCCCTGTTCTCAAAGGGCTCACAATCTAAAAAGAAACATAAGATAGACAACAGCAACAGTCACTGGAGGTACTGTGCTGTGGGTGGATAGGGCCAGTTACTCTCCCCCTGAAGAGGGCGTCTTCTTCGTTATGAACCCCACCATTGAGATCATCAGGAGAAGTCCGTCTGTAGTTTCCACCGGCTTGTCTGGTGGCTACTCAGGGATGGGCCTTCTCCGCTGCTGCCCCAAAGCTTTGGAACACGCTCCCTGCTGAAATAAGAGCCTCCCTGTCTCTGACTTTTTAAACATCTTTAAAGACACACCTATTCACCCAGGTTTTTAATTAAATGTTGTTTTAACAGTTTTAACATTGTTTTAAAATGTTTTAAAATTTAAATTGTTGTACTGTTTTAACTTTTACTATATTATTTATTTTGTTTTAACTACTGTTTTAAGTTTGCTGTTGTCATTTATTTTAACTATTTTCTTTAACTTTTTGTTTGTTTGTTGTAAACTGCCCAGAGACATGAGTTTTGGGCAGTATAGAAGTATGTTAAAGAAATGAAATGCAATGAAATGAAATAAATATGTTTCTTAACCATGCTCCTCCCTTGATTTCTATGTAGATAGCATTTGTCTGCAGAAACCAACAGTGTACCTCTGAAAAGTGTTGCCTGTGAATCAGAAGCCTGGGTATTCAGTGTGTGTCTGCAAACAAATGCTGCATCCATAGGGGTGGAGCTACAGGGCAGCATGTTGGCACAAGAGTGCTATACCTGGGAACAGGGTCCCCACTTCCTTCATCCTGACCCGGCTATACATGCTTCTGGGTCAGACCTGTCTTCACCTGCTACTTACCTTGCTCATATGGCTTCCTGGCCGAATGCCAAGTGCCTTTGCCCAACAGCCCCCCTTCTGCTCCCTTCCAGTCTGCCAACTTCTGATCCACTTTCCTAAATCTTCATTCCAGTCCCACTTTGCCTGGATTTCTCAACACAAACTCTACCTGAGGACTGCTCCTCCTGTGAGTCTCTCTCTCCATTCAGCTTTGGTATCTTCTGGGAGGGATTCACACTTCAGGCTGCAGCATACCCAGGGGAGTGACTGATTCCCCTTCTCCGGAAGATGACAAAGAATTTTGGTTGCCTTAAATGGCCTGACTTGGAACCCCATTTATAATATTTTCTGAGGTCATTCACAGTCAAAAACTGCGTTCTACCTGGGTTTGGGAGCTGTGTGTGCTCCCAATTTTTGGTTGTGTGGAAGCAAGGTAGAAGGAAAACCTGGGTAGAAGTGATTGTGTGGAAGCAAGGTAGAAAAGAAACCTGGGTAGCTTTTCCTCCTCCCTTGCTTCCGCACAATGAGCCGGGTCCCACGATTGGTGAGACCCGGTTTGGTGAGCTGAGCGGGGAGAGTGAGCTAAGCCCGCTCTCCCCGCAGACGATCCTGGCGGGAGCCCTGGGCGGCCGGATCAGCCGCCCACACAATTGCTGGCTCCGACAGAGCTGGCGGGGGCTGGGGGGAACGGGAGCCGATTGGCAACCGGAAGCTCCAGCATGCCCTGTGCAAGTGCGCAGGGCATGCTGGCGAGACCCACGGAGCTGGGAGGCAGCTTTTCACCTCCCCTCCGGCGATCTCCTAGTGAGTAGCCGTGGCATGGAGCTGCGCCACAGCTACTCACGATTTTTAAAACCAGGTTTGCGGAGTGCTCGCTCCGCAAACCTGGTTTTAGGGCAGGGGTACTTAGGCGGGTTACCCACCTAGGAACCACTGCACTCGCAGCCAAGCCTGGTGGTTCACATGATGGGGCAAAATTGGGCTAGCCCAATTTCGCCCCATCATGTGAATAGCCTCAATCACTTCTACCCTGGTTTTCCTCCTACCTTGCTTCCACACATCCGAAAATAGGGAGCACACACAACTCCCAAACGCAGGTTGAACACGGGGTATTTTTACTGTGTGAATGACCTCTCTGTCTATCTATTCATCCACAGAAATCATTCCAAAGGACCTCTCATTATGTCAGAAGAGACAGCTTGAACCTGGAACCTCCTTGGTTCCATGTCAGCTCCAGTGAACCACACAAGGAGTTGGCTGGCGGGGGCTGGGGGGAACGGGAGCCGATTGGCAACCGGAAGCTCCAGCATCCCCTGTGCAAGTGCGCAGGGCATGCTGGCGAGACCCACGGAGCTGGGAGGCAGCTTTTCACCTCCCCTCCGGCGATCTCCTAGTGAGTAGCCGTGGCATGGAGCTGCGCCACAGCTACTCACGATTTTTAAAACCAGGTTTGCGGAGTGCTCGCTCCGCAAACCTGGTTTTAGGGCAGGGGTACTTAGGCGGGTTACCCACCTAGGAACCACTGCACTCGCAGCCAAGCCTGGTGGTTCACATGATGGGGCAAAATTGGGCTAGCCCAATTTCGCCCCATCATGTGAATAGCCTCAATCACTTCTACCCTGGTTTTCCTCCTACCTTGCTTCCACACATCCGAAAATAGGGAGCACACACAACTCCCAAACGCAGGTTGAACACGGGGTATTTTTACTGTGTGAATGACCTCTCTGTCTATCTATTCATCCACAGAAATCATTCCAAAGGACCTCTCATTATGTCAGAAGAGACAGCTTGAACCTGGAACCTCCTTGGTTCCATGTCAGCTCCAGTGAACCACACAAGGAGTTGGGTCTCACGATCAGTAAGACCCGGTTTAGAAGGGTGAGTGGGGAGAATGGGCTAAGCCCGCTCTCCCCACACACGAGCATAGTGGGAGCCCTGGGCAGCCGGATCGGCCACCCACACAATTGCCGGCTCCGTGACTGAGCCGGCGGGGGCTGGGGGGAGTGGGGGCCGACCAGCCCCCAAAAGCTCTAGCATGCCCTGTGCGAGCACGCAGGGCATGCTGGCGAGACCCCTGGAGCTTTTCGCCTCCCCTCCGGGGGTCTCCTTGTGAGTAGCCACAGCGCAGAGCTGCGGCTACTCACGATTTTAAAAAACAGGTTTGTGGAGCGCTCACTCCACAAACCTGGTTTTAGGGGAGGGGTACTTGAGCAAGTTACCCACTCTAGAACCACCGGGCTCGCAGCCGAGCCCAGTGGTTCTCACGATTGCAGAAAATCGGGCTAGTGGAGGCTAGCCCGGTTTTCTGCAATCGTGAGAATAGCCTCAGGGAAGCTCTCCGCACAGCAGTGTGGAGAACCTACAAGGGTTCTGTGGGGAAAGCAGGCTTGGCCCGCTCTCCCCACAGACGATTGGGCAGCTTGTCCTGGGCACCCGGTAGGGGGTCTTCTCATGAGTTGCTGCGGTGCAGAGCCACACCGTGGCAACTCATGATCAAAAAACAGAGTTAGCGAAGCACGCACTCCACTAACCTCATTTAAGGGGAGAGGCACTCAGGGAGGTTTGCTGCCAGGGTCTGCATGGCTCCCACTGCTGCACACGACCAGGAAAAACTGGGCTAGGCTCCCTTAGCCTGGTTTCTCCTGGTCGTGGGAATAGCCTCAGGGTTTTAGAATATTTCAGAGGAACAACGAAACTTTATTCCTGAGTTTGGGGTTTGTTGTAATAGAAAGTTTCCCGACAATAATAATAACCTCAGCAATGAAATAAGGATTTATATCTTAGAAGACAGTAGAAAGGGCTGTGTATGATGTGCAGTCACCCATTACGTGTATCAGTTGGCTTCAAGCAGATTCTGTAAATCTCGTCATATGTGGAAGGTCACCAAAGTAGTAAAATCCGTTCTGCAAACACTTTCTTGCTACCTTTGTCCCTGCTGCAATACATTTTTCAGTCTTGCAGTATTTAGAAATTTTACAGCCATATCAAGACAAAAAGCAGCCCAAGAAGCCCCACACAAAGTACAGACTGCCTAGGTTTAAATGTGAGGGAGTTTTGAATATAAGACATAACAATACTAATTGAAACATAGACAGGTTATTTGCATTGTATATCAGAGGAAAAGTGGAACTGGTTTTTGAAAATGTGTAGAAAGGAACAGTAGACAGACACCCAAATAAAGGCCATCCTGGTAATGAATGCACAGCCATTTTTTTTAATCATTACAATTAAGTCCCACTGATTGTGATAGTGCACATTAGTTGTGAGATTAATAATAATAATAATAATAATAATAATAATAATAATAATAATAATTCTTCAATTTCTATACCGCCCTTCCAAAAATGGCTCAGGGTGGTTTACACAGAGAAATAACAAACAAATAAGATGGAACCCTGTCCCCAAAGGGCTCACATTCTAAAAGAAACATAAGATTAAGGTTTGGTCCCTTTGATTTCAATAGGACTTCAATTTCCCAGGATCTAGTCTTTTGAGATTTCTGTAGATGAACAGTGTGTTTCATTCCCTTCTCTTAAGTGACAGGAATTTCAGAGGACCCTTCTCAGGGCCATCTTAGGAGTAAAGAGCATTGGAGACTTGGGGCCTAATTACACTATGAATTTAAACTCGCTTAAGAGTCATTCCCTCTTCACAGAGGACTTTGGGAATTGTCATTGTGTGATGAGGGAGCTGGGGATCTCTGTGATGATGAATATGACGAGTATTCTGCTTTTCAACCAAAGTTCCCAAAGCAGTTTACATAGATATAAATAAATAAATAAATAAATGAAATGGCTCCCTGTCCCCAAAGGGCTCACAATCTAAAAAAGACACCAGCAACAGCCACTGGAGGGACGCTGTGCTGGGGACGGATAGGGCCAGTTACTCTCCCCCGCTAAATAAAGAGGCACTTCAGGTGCCTCTTTACTCAGTTAGCAGGGGTTTTAATCCTTTCTCCTCCATTGCTGACCCATTTGGTCAGCACCTCATCAAACTACAATTCCCAGAATTCTTTCAGGTGGGGATCTGGGGACTCGTTACAGTTCAACCACTATTTTAAATTGCATTCTGCCTCCCTGCCCAGCTTAATTCTGGTTTTAGAATCTATCTTAGGAACATAGGAAACTGCCATATACTGAGTCAGACCATTGGTCTATCTAGCTCAGAGACTGTCTTCACAGACTGGCAGCAGCTTCTCCAAGGTTGCAGGCAGGAATCTCTCTCAGCCCTATCTTGGAGAAGCCAGGGAGGGAACTTGAAACCTTCTGCTCTTCCCAGAGCGGCTTCATCCCCTGAGGGGAATATCTTGCAGTGCTCACACATCAAGTCTCCCATTCATATGCAACCAGGGCAGACCCTGCTTAGCTATGGGGACAAGTCAAGCTTGCTACCACAAGACCAGCTCTCCTCTCAGTAAATAAAAATAAGGGGGTGAGGAGGTTTGCAGAGGGGAGTCAGTGGATGGGAGGCAGGCTTTGTACCCACCAATTCTCAGAGGGAAATGTCTCAAGACTTCACCCAAGGCCTGATTTAATAGTTTAGCTAGGCTACAAATCAGCTCAAAACATGCTGAGGCAGAGGTATTTGCAGCAGAAGATTGATAGAGGAGGGATTTCTTTCATTAGAACTTTTGCTAATTGCACAAAGAGGCACCTTTTAAAGAGGTCTCTCTCTTGTATTCAGCAGGGGGAGAGCAACTGTCCCTGTTTAGCCCCGTACAACATCCCTCCAGTGGTTGTTGCTGGTATCTCCATTGTGTTTCTTCTCAGGTTGTGACCACCAGGATCACAAGAGGGGTGGAGGGCAGGGGTTGGAATGGTCAAAGAGGCTGAGTGCTTATAACCTTTCCACTCAAAACTAATGCATCCATCAAAATAGTTAAAGCAATACATGCTAATAAGGTCACCACCTTTTTTATTGATTTGTAACTGCAGTCAAGTATTGCTCCCACTTCAATTGTATTCCAGAATGGAATACTTCCATCTTTACATCCATAGAACTGAAAAAGGACTCTCATTTTTCCTTCTATGAAAAATGAGGCAAGTAGATGCAACCGAAAGAGCATTTTGAATTATGGCAGGTACTACTGGTGCGATGAGTCATGGTTGTCTTCTGAGTTCTATGCCCAATGCACACAGAGGGGAGGGGGATACTGGAAGTCCAGTGTGACTAGAAAACAAACTGGTTATTATTATTATTATTATTAGTAGTAGTAGTAGTAGTAGTAGTAGTAGTAGTATTTACATTTTCTATCCCGCTCTTCCTCCAAGGAGCCCAGAGCGGTGTACTACATACTTAGGTTCCTCCTCACAACAACCCTGTGAAGTAGGTTAAGCTGAGAGAGAAGTGACCGCCCAGAGTCACCCAGCTAGTATCATGGTGAATGGGAATTTGAACTCAGGTCTTCCTGGTCCTAGTCCAGCACTCTAACCACTACACCACACTGGCTCCCCACGCTGGTTCTTATGGTTGGGTCAGCAGGTCAACAACCCCAGCTCAACTCAGCCAGTGCCAAGTGCCCTGGCAACCCCTTGAGGCCAAGAAAGATCCTCCCCCGCCCCCATCAGTCAGCCAACAACTACTACACCACAATCAAGGACAGAATTGGACAGAGAGGAGGGGGAAGATGTCAGCCATGCTGCCAAGGCACAGCTGATTCTGAATGTCTCTCAAGGGGCCCCCATGCCCTCAGGGCACATGTGTAAATTGCCACATCTTCTTTAGCTGAGTGTTAGAAGGAGAACGAGGAAGTTAGCAGGTGATTTTACAACTACGATGATGATGATGATGACGACAACAACAACAACTACAACTACTACTACTATTTGTTGGGAATTCTCTCTGGTAAGAGATACCCTTCTATTACAGCAGAGTGCACAGAGGCAAAACACAGTGAAGTCAGCCTAGGCATGCATGTCTGCTAAGAGCCAAAAGAAACTTGGAGCCAGTTCATAGCTTCAAATCAATACAAGGAGTCTTTATTGGAGAACTCCATTCTAGATAGGAAAGTGGAGAGATAGCATCTCTAATCTAGCTAGCTAGCTGGATGCAGAGAGATGCTGTCCACATCTCTGCATGCATCTTTGTGCACACATGGTGCAGAGAGAGGCAAGCATGAGTTAGGGAGAAGAAGAAGGGAGGGAGGGAGGCAGGAAGGAAGTCCCTGAGAGTAGCAATCTACGTATCAAAGGGATAGTGTCAGAGCAATAGAGAGGAGGAATGACCAATGTCTTGACCCCTCTAGCCCTCTGACTCACTAGTCTGTCCCCCTCTGTCACTGAGGCATGAGACAGCACAGAGTCCTTCATTTCCAACACTATTTATATAGCTCTTGCCAACAAAAGTTTCCAAAGCGGTTTACATGGGGGGGGGGATTAAGATGGTTCCCTGTCCCCAAAGGACACACAATCGAAAAAGAAACATAAGGTAGTCACAGGAGGGATGCTGTGCTACGGATGGATAGGCCCATTTGCTCTGTCCACCTGGTAAATATAAGAGCATCACCACTTTAAGAGGTACCTCTTTGCTCCGTTAGCAGCAGTTTTAATCCTTTCCCCTCCATTCCTGGGCCTGGGGAGCAAGGGAGAACAGCAGACCCTTTTCCCACCAGAGGCACAGAAGCCTGACAATGTATATGATGAGATAAGATAGCATTTATCTCAGTGCAGCATAATAAACAAAAGGGGGGGGGGAAGTACATCAAAGTATGTTTAGCATTTTGAGGCTGGCAGATTTTTTCAGGCCTTTCTCTTATAGGATAATTAAAGCTGCCTCCAGTATAGCACATGCTACTCTCGAATCTACTTTTATCCCCCTGAGTATATGTAGAGTTTTTTTTGCATTGTTTTGTTTTCTTAAAAGTTGTGAGTCATTTAAATCCAAGAACAATGGCTAAAGATAAAAGAGAAGAAAAGCTTTCTCCTGGTATTTTAATGTTGGCAGAAACCAATAATTCAGTGTCTTGGGTGATGATGTAGTGAGTCAGCAAACATGAAATATCTACAGAAGACCCTTTATGCAGCTATTTCCCTCCCCACCACCCAGTGCCTTTGGGTTGTCAACAGGAAGGCATAAAATAAATTTTAGATTCTAAATAAGGCATCTTTATGTAGGGTACCAATACATCTCTTGGCTGAAAAATGGAAGAAAATCGAGTTAGGCGCTGATGTAGAATTTCGCTTTCCTCCAAGTGCTTTAGCCAGTAATCCTGAAGGATGATGCTAATGGAGTTGATTTAGTATCAAGGGGGGAAATGATTAAAACCATGTTGAACTATAAAATCTTTGGTTTGCAGTGTTTCATGAATCATTTTCTTACTTGATTTTCTCCCTTAAAGAAGTGCCGCTTCACACATTATGTGTTTCAAGGATTTACTTCTTTCTTTCTTTGAAGTGTGTACTAAATATGTAAAGGGTGAATGTAGCAAAAACCTGTTTGCAAGCATTTACAGGCACACTCATCAGAGTCCATAATTGCAGCAGATCCTTTTTGAATGTATAGAATCTTAGAAGGGATCTTTGAGGTCTTCTGGTTCAATCCTGAATTCTTTCCTTCTTTCTTTCCTTCTTTCTTTCTTTCTTTCTTTCTTTCTTTCTTTCTTTCTTTCTTTAACGTATTTTTATACCGCCCAAAACGTATGTCTCTGGGCGGTTTACAACAAGATAAAATCAACATTAAAACATTAGTTAAAAACAAAAACAAGAAATTTAAAACACAACAATTTAAAATTTTTTAAACAATGCTCTAAAACAACATTAAAAACAATCAAAACAGTATCAGTTAAAAGCCTGGGTGAACAGATGCGTCTTTAAAGACCTTTTAAAAGCTGTCAGAGATGGGGAGGCTCTTATTTCATTAGGGAGCGCATTCCAAAGCCTCGGGGCAGCAACGGAGAAGGCCCATCCCTGAGTAGCCACCAGACGAGCCGGTGGCAAATGCAGATGGACCTCTCCTGATGATCTCAATGGGTGGTGGGGTTCATAATGAAGAAGGCGTTCTCTTAAATACCCAGGGCCCAAGCTGCTTAGGGCTTTATAGGTTATAACTAACACACCTTGTATTTTGCCCAGAAACTGCATGAACATTAGGGCATTAGAGCATTTGCCCGGAAAGTACATGAACATTAGAGCATTAGGTTAAGGCATATATTAGGGCAAGCATGGGTTTGCTGCCACGTTACAAGCCCCTTCTCACGATCGGTGAGAAAGGGCTTCAGGGTAAGCAGGGAAGAAGCTTTGAAATGCCTACCTCCCCACAGACAATTCTCATTGAGAGTCTGGGCATGGAGCTCAAATGCCCAGATGTGCAGCTGCCTCCTCAGGCAGTGTGGCGATTGGGATGCTGGGGGATGTTGCTCCACCCCCTGGAAACCCCATAATCAGGCGCGTAACAATGATAGGGCAAGGGGAGACAGTTGTCTGGGGGCCCCACTGCCTGGAGGGGCACCCCAGAGGCACCTCATGTGACTCCCCATTGCCCCCTGCCCAGCCCCATAGCCTCTCAGCCACTTGCCCTCTTCGCCGTCTCTCCTGCTTGTTCTGCTGGCCGCAATCGAAGCAGCAGGCAAGCGGCAAAGAGCTCCTTTTCTCCCGCCTCTCAGCTGATCGGCGGGTGGGCGGGGCTTCCACGGAGGCCTCCGTGTAGGCCGCAGTGAAGCCTGAGCTCGAGTAGGGCCCAAGCCAGCCAGGAAGGAGGAGGCAGCCAGAGTGTTCTCTGCAGCAGAAGATCCCTTGCTGCACTGCTTAACCCAGACCAGCATTTGCCAGGTAGAGTGTGAACTCCTTTTTGTGGTTACCTTTCCCGCCCCCCCCCCATATATAGGGATCTGCTTGCCATAGGGCTTGGATGGGGGGGGGGAGGGACCGAGAAGTCTCTGAATATTTATTTTGAAACAGCTTGGAAAATTTGCTGACTTAAAAAAAGCTATCTAAAAAGTCCTATAAGTGGCTTGTTTCATGGCAGAAAATTGCAAAAACTTCTGGAACAGTATTTTATTAATTTTATTTATTCATTCGTTCATTTATAAATGCACTTATGTTCAAGTTGTTTTGCAACCCAGAAGGTCTGAGTGAGAACTGTGAAGCATGTGTGGTGCTTTTATTTTATTTTTCTTGTGTGTGAAGAAAAAATAACTTGCAGGGACTTCAGGGTAAATCTGGCCAACATGTGAATGCAGCACCTCCATTCCAGAGGAGATGTGTCTTAAAGGGCTTTAAAAGCCTCCTGTGAAAAACCTCCTGCAATCAAACTTGACTGAATTTGTTCAGAATTCTGAGAAAACAAACATAGGTTCACCCTGCGTGGTTGAAAGTCTCCTTTGCTAATCTGCAGCGAGGGGCCCATTTTAATAATTCATCTTTCTAGTGTGTTCTAGGCATTAAAAGTAATACAAATGTATAGTACTCAATGTATATCACTATATATTGTGACGTGTGTGTGTGTATTCAGTGAAATGTATTTGCAGGCAGCATACTTATTTTGGAATATCAGACTTAAATCCTTGGGGGCCTGGGGTGTGCGGAGGCCCTGGACTTTGGGGGGGGGCCCATTTTAAAATCTTGTCTCTGGGCCCACTCCAACCTTGCTACGCCCCTGCCCATAATGCACTGTATGGGTGTGTGGTGCATTATGGGGATCCTCCCTCCCCTCCCCGCAGCCAGCTAGGAGACCTGCCGTCTTCCAGACCCAGCTGCAAGAAGCTGGGGCTGGCAGACAATTACAAAATGGGGGTTAAAAGAGTTCTTGCTCGCTTAACCTCATTTAGAAGGGTAGCTGGCTTGGTGGCTTTGCCACTGAGGTGCCACTGAGATTGGGCCTGATCCTGGCAGTTTGCATGTGTGGGCAGGATTGGGCTTGGCTTTGTTAGCTCAGTATCCCCTGCTCGTGATTACAGCCTCTGTGTATGACATGGCCTTAGACAGGGGCGTAACTATAATAGGGCAAGGGGAGACAGTTATCTGGAGGCCCACTGCCTTGCCCCCCCCCGAGGCAAGTCACATGACTGACTCCCCCAGCCGCGTACCCGTCCGGGCTTCCTTCAGTTGTATTCATCCTCCAAAATTGATGTGAGTGTTAAGACCTGGAGCTACCAGAACAGCATGTCTTTCTCTAGTACCATTAAATGACTTGCATCGTCCACAATTATTTTGATAGGACTACTCAGAAATGTAGTCTGGATGTCAGCCAAGGTAATTTACCATAAAGGCCAAGAATTGTGGTGAACCTGGAAAATGGGTTTGAGGTTGACCGTGGAAAATGGACACTAGGAATTTATTGTTCTGGTTTCCCCATTTTTAAAAAATGTACTGGATATGAATCTTTTAGATGTTGCCTCATAAGCCATGGGCAATTTGATCTATGAATAGATATTCAATATGGCCACCCTTCTATGTTGCTACAAATGCAATTTCTTGACTATAACTGCTTCTGGGTGCATTATATCAATATTATGCCTCTGATCGAGACTGTTTGTGTTGATGGGATCTTTCAAAAAACATATTGCAAGCTTTAATGCAACATCTAAAACATTATTATAACAGTAGGCAAATCACACTGAGACATAAAAGGGAAAGAAAACTTTACTGGGAACATAATTTATTAGAGTTTATTTATTGTTCAGGAGCTACATCTCACCTTTCTAATGAATATGCAAGGTGTCTTTTAACTGAAGTCAAACAATACACACACACACACACACACACACACACAATGTCAATAAAGCTAACAACAATCTTAAAAGGGAGCAGGGAGGCACAAGGGTGGAGCCACCATTGCATGAGGGGGTTCAAAGAACCCGGGTCGCTGCACTCAGGGGCCGTTACTTGTGCCCCAGCTATGCCACCTGCTTCTGATATCACATGCAGGGACCATGGTTTTGCTTGCAAACGTGGCCATGTGCTCCATTTGCGAGCAAATTCTGGCCAGCGCCGTGTTCGCAGCGTGGTCGGGAGCAGCTCTCGTTGCTTTAATAGGCAGGGAGACATGTTCCCGGCCAGGCTGGGAAGCTGGCGCTGGCTAAGCTTCTGAAAACTGAAGCTGTGCAGCTCTGTTTTTCAGATACTAATAGATAATAATTCAACAATAATTCCTGGCAGCCACATTTCGAACAAATGGAGGCTTCTAGATTGTCTCAATGGCTTGCAGAGTTATAGAGAGATATTCACAAATCCATTAAAAACCCATCATTTAATATATGATAGGAATAGCCCTTCTGCATCACGTAGTGCCTTCAGCACTATATGGAGCCACCCCCTATCACTGAGGCGGGTCTCATGATTAGTGAGACCCGCGTTAGCCAGTTTTGCAGGGAGAGTGGGCTAAGCCCTCTCTCCCCACAGACGAGCAGGGCGGGAGCCCTGAGTGGCCACATCGGCCACCCACATGACTGCCGGCTCCGTGATGGAGCTGGTGGGGGCTGGGGAGTTTGGAGGCCACGCAGCCCCCAGAATCTCCAGTATGCCCTGCGTGAGCGCACCGGGCATAATGGGGAGACCCCCAAGCCGGGAGGCTGCTTTTCAGCCTCCCGCCAGGGGTCTACTCATGAGTAGCCATGGCATGGATCGTGGCTACTCATGATCTCAAAAACCAGGTTTGCGGAGCGCTCGCTCCACAAACCCGGTTTAAGGAGCGGGCTACTTGAGCGGGTTACCGCAGCCGAGCCCGGTGGTTCACACGATTGTAGGAAATCAGGCTAGCGGAGGCTAGCCCGGTTTTCTACAATCGTGTGAATAGCCTCATTGTGTTCTTCACTGCAAGGCCTGTAAGTCGGTGGCTGCCTTTTGGCCTTAGGCATGGCTCCCAACCCACCCACGCCCCCAGCTCCTAACACCACATGGAGGTGACTGTTACCACTGCACAATGCTGCATTGTACCCAGCACTAGTGGAGCTCCTTTAATGGAACCCCAATGTCATCTTGGAAGGTGTGCATGGAGCCCTGGGAAGTACAGTCCCCAGCATTTTACCCACAGAGTTCTGTGTAGGACTTCATTTTCCAGAACTCTGTGTGTGCCTTTTGAGATGGCACTGGGACTCAAGAGGAACACAAGGAAATAAGAACGTAAGGACATCCCTGCTGGATCGGGCCCAGGGCCCATCCAGTCCAGCATCCTGTTTCACACAGTGGCCCACTAAATGCCCCTGAGAAGCCCACAGGCAAGAGGTGAGGGCATGCCCTCTCTCTTGCTGTTGTTCCCTGCAATTGGTATTTAGAGGCATCTTGCTTCTGAAGCTGGAAGTAGCCTATAGCCACCAGACTCGTAGCCATTGACAGACCTGTCCTCCATGAACTTGTCTAAGCCCCTTTTAAAGCAAGATGGTTCATTTCTCTCAAAGAGATCCTCTAGTGCTGGGGAAAACAGGTCAGTACAGTGGGAAATGGCTCTCACATTGAAAGGTTTTTGTCAAAATGACTTCCACTTGGAAAATAGTGAACATCAATGCCCTATCTCATCTGCTTTGTCACTGTACCACCAATGTCAAATTCACATTCACTTTTTATGTGGTGTTTTTGGTTAATCCATTCCTTGGTCCAGACCAGCTTTTGAATAGTGCTTTAGTTACTTGTATTCCAGTCCCAGAGTAGAGGAAGGGCTAAAAAACAGCCCACAGCAAGAGCACTGAAGAGCAGTCTGCACTTGCCTCTCTGTACATAATGAGGGTATTCTCACGATCACTGTAAAGTGGGTTAAGGGAGCTTAGCCCACTTTCCAGTCATTGTGGGACCAAGCCCGGTGGTTCCAAAGCGGGTAACCCACTAAACTCTTTCCCTTGGAGTCTACATTTTGTACATCTCTACTTAGATACAGGTACTTGCATCATCTCTAGTTTTACGTTGGACAACCCATCCAGAAGTGGGCATCCAGTGCCAAAGTCAAGTATACTTTCTAGCGTGCATCAAAGGTGAAAGCTTTTCTTCCACAACTACATGGTATGCCTTTACACTGGAAACTTCATTCTGGTCACTATTGCAGAGACACTGCCCAAAGTTTCTTTCAAGACATCATCCGGAGAGAGGGCATTTTGGGTCTTGGCTTACCATATCTGAAACAACCTTCCCAAACAAGCTCACCTGGCATTAAAACTGATGGCTTTTTGGTACCAGGTGAATTGGTTGTATTTGTTCAGCTTGTCAGCATTTTGAGTAGCTGATTTTAATTGTCATTTTATGGTTCTGCTGAATTTTATTGTCTGGTGATCGCTATTGCTTTGGTGATTTTGTAATGTTTTATTGACTGTGATTGTTCTATGATATTCTTTGATGCTGCCTCGAGCGGTTATGCTGGAGGGGCATCTAACAAATTGACCAAATAAATACACAATTCCTCATTGAGGAATTCATTGGTGAGTTCATTGAGTTACTCACCAATCCAACAGAGGAATCAAACATGTACATACCTCCCAAATATTCACAACATTTGGAAACAAGTCTGGATCAGCTCAAAGTACCTCCATAGTTGATATTATCAGTCTTCAGTTGGTAGCCTGGCAGCCACATCTGGGTCACAACCCACGCTAAGTTGGGCCTCACCAATGGTACCCCACCATAAACATAGATGGTAAAAAAGTAAGGAGTGGAATGTTGAAGACTGCTGGTTTATATGATACTGCTGTTCATTTGCAATAAATTCTATGGATTTTTCTCCTCAGACGTTAAATATTTTAAAAAATAAATTGCACTAAAATTATCTAATATATTTATTTCAAAAGTTCATTTCAAAACAAATGGTGTTGGTAAGGAGCTTAATGTATTTGTCTTGCACCTGGAAGCAATTACAGTCAAGAACTGCATACATAAAAGGGCAGCCATCTTGGATATCTATTCATAGATCAAATTGCCAAAGGGTTACAAGCACACAACACATTTGTATTCAGCACAAGAGTTTGTTGGAATCAACAACAAACTCTTATTTGTACCTATTTGCCCAGGTATAGTGCTCTTGCGGCGTGACTAATATGATTGCTGTGAGAATAAAAAGGGATAATCCCAGCTATATTGCTAAGAGCACTTTGGAGGTAGGGTAGGAAACAGATGTGATAAACTCTCTTAGTTTTTGTGTTTCCTCTCTCATTCTACCATTTCGGACTGGTAAAACTCTAAAAATTAGGAGGAGGAGGAGGAGGAGGAGGAGGAGGAGGAGACATATGCCACATTTGAACAAAAAAAGTGCACAATACATTTTGCAAACTTTTGTAGAGCTTTCGCTGAAAATTTGGATGGTAGCAATATCCTTGTTGACTTTATCAACTGTCCTGATACTGTAGACAATTTTGATCCTCCACCTGCTGTTGGACTATAAATCCCATCATCCACAGCCACAATAGCAAATAGTGAGTGATGATGAGCGTTATAGGCCAATATCTGTTGGTGGGCTGAAGTTGTGCAGCCCTGCAGTAGAACATGCCATTTTGTTGACCTACTTCCTATAGACACTTCCTGTAGACATTGACAGTTGGTGCTTAGTAGCTACAGTGTTCTCAGAAACACCCTGGACCGGGTCTCACAATAAGTGAGACCCGATTTTAAGCTGTGAGCGGGAAGGACGGGCTAAGCCCGCTCTCCCCGCTCACAAGTGGGCAGGGAGCCCTGGGTGGCCGGATTGGCCGCCCACACAATGGCCAGATCTGAGACGGAGCCGGCGGGGGTTGGGGAGCTCGGGGGCTGCGTGGCCCCCGGAAGCCCCAGTATGCCCTGCGTGAGTGCGCAGGGCGTACTGGGGAGACCCACGAGCCAGGAGGCAGATTTTCACCTCCCGGCCGGGGGTCTACTCACAAGTAGCCGCAGTGCCACGACTACTCACGAGCAAATAGCCCAGGTTTGCTGAGTGCTCGCTCTGCAAACCCGGGCTAAGGGGCTGGCTACAGGAGCGGGTTAGCCGCTCCTGAACCACTGGGCTCGGCTGCGAGCCCGGTGGTTCTGACGACCCACAAAATTTCCTAGCTCGATTTTTGTGATCGTAAGAATAGCCCCCTTACCTTCTTGGGTGGAGGCTGGAAATAAACCATTTTGGCAGGTTGACTGCTGTCGGCAATAGAGAAATTCAAAGCCTGGTCCATAGTTCAAGCCTGGTCATGCGCACCTCATGCAGAAGAATGAGGTGGTGGTAGAACTTTTGCTGATACAATTTTGCATGCTCCTTGTGTAATTGAACGAACCTCCCTACAAAAAGAAAACTAGAACATCAGTTACAAACGTTCTCACCCAGCCCTTAACCAGTGGTGCTGGCTTTCTGTCTGCAGGGAGAACTTTTACCATGGGAGAATTAAACATGGGATCCCCCTCTGCTGTCTGAAGTGGAACAGTCCATGCTACCATCTCAGTATTTTACTCATTCATTCATCCTGCCAATAAGGCCTGGATTGTATTTTATGTTTGGATTCTTGGTCAGAGTGTGGAATGTTTCAAGCTTATGCTGTTTGCTTTTTAGAAACCGATATTGCTTTAGAAAACTAGTACTGTCTGCTGAATGCTTGCCTGCTCCCCAAAGATCACCTTTAATATCTGTGAATTACTAAAGATCACAAAAGTGCCATAAAAATCCCATACGCTCTGCTCAAGGAAGTGGAGAGCTTTGAAACAATAGTACTTTAAGTACAGTTTACAACCTTCAACTTAGCCCTATTCGGACACTGAAGCTATTCCCACGATCAGTAGAAAGCGGGCTAACGGAACTCGCTGATCGTCAGAACCACCAGGCTCATGGGCGAGCCCGGTGGTTCCAAGGCAGCTAGCCCGCCTAATTCTCCCTCCCCTTAAATGAGATTAACGGAATGAAGGCTCTGTTAACCTCATTTTTGGCTCATGTGCCGCTGCAGTGTGCAACGGCACATGAGTAGACCTCCAACCGGGAGGCTGCAGCCAGCCTCCCGGTTTGGGGGGTCTCTCCAGAATGCCCCACGCACTCGCGTGGGGCATCCTGGAACTTCTGGGGGCCAAACGAGCCCCAATACTTGCAGCCTCCACTGGCTCTGTGATGGAGCCGGCAGTCATGTGGGCGGCCAATCCAGCTACCCAGGGCTTGGAGGCTGCTCGTCTGCGGGGAGAGCGGGATCAGCCTGCTTTCCCCGCAGACCTGCCAGAAGCTCTTCTCACTGATTGTGAGAAGGGCTTCATTGTGGGATCAACAAATGCTCAGTGTGTGCGCACACATACAGATCTATACTGTTATTCACATAGCGGTCACATAGACTTTTGTTTCTCCAGCTGGCCGAACCACATGTGACAAGGAGGACATGTGTGCACCATGTGTGTGTGCCAGGGCACCTTTCTCTAATTGCTTGGGAAAGCCGGGTTTGCATGTACAGTCATTCACACAAACACATATACTGTACATGCTTACAGACATTTTTATGCATATACAGCCTAATCTCTGAATAGGTTTTTGTTTGTCCTTCATGGTTTTATACATGGCTTTAAAAGGAGACTATAGAAAGGCATGGCAGATTAGGTCTATCTTTTGTTATCAGTTAGGGTGGTTGTATGGATCCTCCAGGCAGGAGGTCCCTCAAGCATTTAAGGAGCCCCCCTTATTTTACTGAACTCTTTCACCAAACCTAGCTACCCGTATCTCACAGCAAAAAGTGTCTTTCTCTCCCCCAACCTAGTAGCTCATACCCCTATTCAGACATTAAGGCTATGCACATGAGCAGCTAAACCCAGGGTAGGGAAGCCTGCCTGGGTCGGACTGCTCGTATGCACCACCAGGGTCGAGCCTGATCCCGGCGCTGCCCTCATAGGTAGCCCAACTTTTAATCCTGATCTTTAGCCAAGGTTAAAACCCCAATGCCGGGGTCAAGTGCATGCAGCCTGGCATACACAGAGTCAGGCGCCTAGACTTCCCGACTCCCGAGGAATCCCCCAATGCACCGTGCTCATTCCATGGTGCATTTTGGGATTCTTGGAGGCTGGGACTCATTGTCCCAGCCTCCAGGGATCCACTCTGCCAGGAGCAGTGCAGATAATGTGGGTCAACGGCAGCACACCCATAGGAGCATCAGCCATCATCTGATAGAAAGGTCGGCCCATCCCTGCCTGCCCACCCGCTCTGTCACTCATTTAAATAGCCTTATTATGTTGTATGTGCACAGAGGTAGGAACACAGGAAACATAGGAAACTACCATATACTGAGTCAGACCATTGGTCTATCTAGCTCAGTACAGTGGTCCCTCTACTTACGAAATTAATCCGTTCCGAATGCACATTTGTAAGTCGAAAAATTCGTAAGTCGAAAAGCGGTTTCCCATAGGAATGCATTGGGAACGGATTAATGCGTTCCGGAGCCTAGAAAAAAGACCCAGACCCCCAGTAAGGCTTGCAAACTGCACAGGAACATTTCTTTTCAAGAATAAACAGGCAGTAAACAGGCAGGCAAGTCAAGGAAACCGCATGTAAAATTCGTAAGTCGAGGAAACCCCATCTAAAAATTTGTAAGTCGAGGAAACCCCATCTAAAAATTTGTAAGTCGAAAAAACCGCATCTAAAACCGGATCTAAAACTGCCGTTTGTAACTCGAAAAATACTTATGTCGAGTAGTTTGTAAGTCGAGGGACCACTGTATTATCTTCACAGACTGGCAGCGGCTTCTCCAAGGTTGCAGGCAGGAATTTCTCTCAGCCCTATATTGGAGAAGCCAGGGAGGGAACTTGAAACCTTCTGCTCTTCCCAGAGCAGTTTCATCCCCTGAGGGGAATATCTTGCAGTGCTCACACATCAAGTCTCCCATTCAGATGCAACCAGGGCAGACCCTGCTTAGCTATGGGGACAAGTCATGCTTGCTACCACAAGACCAGCTCTCCTCTCTGTTTATACATATGTACATTTTTGTGTCCATGTACAGTTTTACATGCATTCGCTTTAAATATGAATCTGGGTACAGCCCCCCTCAAATGCAGGGTACAGATAAGAAGTGTACTGCTGTACCCATGTTCAGCATAATGCTTGAATAACTGTACCTCCTTACAGATCTGTGCCAATGTTCCCTAAAAGAGGGATTCCCTGATGTTGTTGACTACAACTCCCATCGTCTCCAGCCAAAGACCATTGCAGTTGGAGATTATGGGAGGTGTAGTCAACAACATCTGGGAACCCCATTACAGGAAGGCAAATTGTACAAGGGTAGAACATAATGTATGAATAGGGCTCGCAACCCATATCTACCTCACAATGAGGCTATTCTCATGACCAGCAAAAATTGGGCTAGGAGATCCTAGCCCGATTTTTGTTGGCCATGTAAACCACCGGGCTTGCAGGCGAGCCCGGTGGTTTACAAGCGAGTAACCCGCTTGTGAAGCCCTCCCCTTAGCCCAGGTTAGTGGAGCGAGCACACTGGGGTTTCTGAATCGTGTGCTGCTGCAGTGTGACTCCACGCCATGGCAACTCATGAGGAGACCCCCGACCGGGAGGCTAAAAAGCAGCCTAGTGGCACAGGGGTCTCTCCAGCATGCTCTGCGTGCTCGCGCAGAGCATGCTGTAATGCCGCCGGCGGCTCCATGACGGAGCCAGCGTCATGTGGGTGGCCGATCCAGCCACCCAGGGCTACAGCAGGGATCGTCTGCGGGGAGAGCAGGATAAGCCCTTGGCTAAGCTCACTCTCCCCGCTAACCTTATTATGGCAGGTCTCACCGATCGTGAGAACCGCCTCAAAGTGTCTTTTCCCCGCCGCCCGCCCAACTTAGTAATTCCTGTCTCCCCCATAAAGTCTCTCTTCCCACTGCCAAACCTAATAACCCCTGTCTCACCGATGAAGTGCCTTTCCTCTCCCCACCAAATCTAAGTGAGGAGTTGCCCCTCATGCTTTCCCACCGTCTGCCCCCTTGCCTTCAGATTCCAAGGAGGTATGCCACTGAAGAACCATTTCTGGGGTGTAACCATTTCATGTGAGAGGGTGATAAGCGGCACACCTTGCTTGTGGGTTCCCCTGAGGCATCTGGTTAACCTCTGTTAGAAGCAGGGTACAGGACTAGATGGGGCTTTGATCTGATCCAGAGGGCTGCTCTTCTGTCTTCACTGTAACGTTTTCTGTCCTCCAGAAAAGTATGAAATTGATTGGAAAATATGAGGGCTTCCCAGTGCAGATTGCATAACTCTGCACACAGTCTATACTTTTGAGCTTAACTTCTGCTGTAGCAGGTACTGTCCCTTTTTTGATTTTAGAAAAAGGCCAAGGAAAGTGCAAGCTTTCAGCTGGGAAAGGGGCAGATGACTGCAGAGAGTTTAAACTTGGCCTGTTGCGTTTTCTTCTTTGAATTCTGCTCACAGGTTAATGAGAATTCAAAAGGTCTTCATCACAGCCTCCAGCCTCCAAATTGCAACTGCAGCAAAACCACGCACACACAACACACACAACGTGCACACATCAGACCGAACCATACTGCTTGACATGCAAAAAAATCAAAAATCTGATCAACTTCAAAGAAAGGGATTGGCTTGACTCGCCCTGAGTAATTTCCCCTCTTCCTCCAGATGACAAATGCTAACTGTTAGGTATGGCTCTGCCGTCTCCTCCCTTCTTTCTGCCTTCAACCTCTGGGTTGTCTGGCCTCCCAAGCTATAGACTCACTCTGCAGATCATCACACTGTCAGCAGCTCTTTCATGAAAGTAGGGCAAGAGTGGATTAGTGCAGAAATTTTGCAGCAGGCAGCTCTAGCATCTCACCTGTTCAGGCTCCGCCAGGACTGCATACGTGTCCTGCTTCAGAGCACTTTGGTGTCTTTTCTCTCCCAAAATCTAGGTCCCTGAGCATCCCGTGGCCCCTCAGTGAGCCATCCGAAGCAACAGGCGGCACCACTAGGCAAAACTGAAAGGAGGGTATCTGCACAAAGCAGCCTACAAACTCTCATATCCTCCAACATTTCCCGCATGAAAAATAGGGCCCTGCTTATAATGCCACTAATTTCATAATAAAGTTCCTCACCTGGTTATTATCGACTGCCAGCTTTTCTGCTTGCTATACTCATTTACCCTGCATGAGTCCCCTCTCCATGAATTTTAAAAAAGCAAAGAGAATATTTTAATTTGGGTTAGAGCTATTCTAGGGGGCAGGAAAGGCTATATAATTAAACAATCAAGAAATATGGTTTGTTGTATTATTTGTTTTATTGTATTGTTTTTAATGTTGTTTTAATGGTGCTTTTGTTGATTTTATTGTTGTATTTTAACTTTTGTAAACCACCTTGGGATATTTTTTTAATGAAAGGTAGCATAGAAATTGAACAATAAATAAATACCAAGAGTTTAAAATATACTTGATAAGTGAAAGAGCCCGCTATGTTCTGCTTTATGCTTTAGCGTCCATGTGCATGCATTGACACACATGGGCACTAGAGGCCAGATGCATCCATACTTCACCCAGAGCTCAAAGCCCTAGAGACTCCGGAGAGGGAGCCAGATTTTGATGAATGGCAATGTCAGCAGCTCACGCTAGCTAACACAGTTTTAACTGCAGATCTCCAAAATGTAGGGACAATACAGGCAATTTATCTGGGATAAGAACCAGATACTAAACAGAGAGCGATGGAAGTATGTTTGGGAGTATCATGCTTCTGGCATGAGAAGGATGCCTCTGAGAAGCCAAAGGCAAGAGGTGAAGACATGTCCTCTCTCTTGCTGTTGCTCCCCTGCAACTGGCATTTAGAGGGATCTTGCCTCGGAGGCTGGAGGTGGCCTATAGCCACCAGACTAGTTGCCATTGATATACTTGTGCTTCATATCTAAGCTCCTTTTAGAGCTATCCAAGCTAGTGCCTGTCACTACATCCCAAGGCAGAGAATTCCATAGATAAATTATGCACTGTGTGAAAAAGTACTTCTTTCTTGTGTTATTCCTAAATTTCCTGGCCTTTAGTTTCATGAGATGGCCCCTGGTTCTAGTGTTGTGTGTGAGAGAGAAAATTTTCTCTCTGTCCATTCTCTCTACTCCATGCATAATTTTATAGACCTCTACCTCCCTGTAGTTGCCTCTTTTCAAAATGCCACTAATTAATTAATTGAACTATATTATAAATAAATAAATAATTTAATTAATTAAATTATAAAGCTCCAGATGCTGTAGCCTTGCATCATAAGGAAGGTGCTCCAGGTCCCTAATAACCTTGGTTGCCCTCTTCTGCACTTTTTCCAGTTCTACATTGTCCTCCTTAAGATATGCTGAACTGTACGCAGTAGTCCCAATGTGGCCGCACCATAGATTTGTATAAGTAAATGCTAATATTAGTGCTTTTATTTTCAATTTATTTTCAATCCCCTTCCTAAAGATCCCTAGCATGAAATTTAGCATGAAATTTACTCAAGAGCTTTTGGTAGGGAACTTTGTCACAAGCCTTTTGGAAGTCCAAGTATATGATGAAAATCAGAGTTAGATTAGCTACTTTCCAGTCCTCTGGTACAGAGCCCGATTCTTGCGAGAAGTTACATACTTTTGCTAGGAGATCAGCAATTTCAACATTTGGGCTCCCTCAGAGTTCTTGGGTGGGGTGAATCTGGCCCTGGCAATTAGTAAATTTTTAGTTTTTCAAGACAGTTTAGAACATCCGCTCTCACTGCCTCAAATTGGCCCAGTTCTTCACCCTCCAAGCCTGAGAAGCTCAGTTCCAGAGTGGTTATATAGTCCGTATCTTCCGCTATGAAGGCAGATGCAAAGAACTCATACGGCCTCTCTGCAATCTTTAAGAATCTGCAGGTCCAGCCACCTCCCTGGCAGGTTTTCTGCTTCTGCCATATTTAAAGAGGTTTTTGTTATTCCCCTTGACACTTCTAGCTATATGCTCCTCACACTCTTTTTGCATCCCTAATTGTCTCCTTGCATTTATTTTGCTGGAGTTTATTATCCTTTCTGTTCTCTTCATTTGGGCAGGACCTCCATTTTCTGAAAGAAGACTTCTTCCCTTGTCTAGCTTCCCTGACACTACTGGTTAGCCGCTTTGGCATCCTCCTGAACTTGTTGGTACCTTTCCTCCTTCTTGGTGTACATTCCGAATGAGCTTCTCTTATTGAGGTTCTAAAGAAGTTCCATGGGATTTGATGGTTGGAGTATGCATGACGCAGGTTAATGAGCCTCTTCTTACGATTACGGAGAAGGGCTTCAGAGTGGGCTGTGGGGAGAGTGGATTAAATTTACCCTCCCCACAGGTGATCATGGCACCATTGCTGGGTGCGCTCCCTGCATGCCCAGACGATACCCTGCGTGCCGAGGCAGCAGGGAAGCTCAGGGGCTGGGATGTGTCGTTCCGGCCCCTGGGACTACCAGGATGCACCGTGTGAGTGTATGGTGCATCATGGGGCTCCCCCCTCCCTGGGTTCCCTGCAGTGTGGAGGCTCTCACTCCCTTAAACTCGTTTTGAAGGGTAGCTAATTAGGCAGGTTTGCTGCCATGGAGCTGCCAGGATTGGCCCGATCCTGGTGGTTCACACATGCATGCAAAACCAGGCTAGGCTCCCTTAGCCCGGTTTCACATGCACATGTGAATAGCCTTGATATGTTTTGTATGGTCTTTGGCTATCGTGGGTGGGGATGATGGGAGCTGTTGTCCAACAATATCTGGGGACTCAGGTTTGGGAACCTTTGAGCTGATCCATCATTTCACTGAAGAGTGCTTCCCCACTCCACTTTTCATACCTTTCATTTTCATTCCCTTTGCTAAGCAGGGTCTGCCCTGGTTTACATTTGAATGGGAGACTACGTGCATGAGCACTATGAGATATTCCCCCGCAACTCTTCAGTATACCAAGGGGCCATTTTTGCAGCAGGTCGGAAGGGACGCTTAGGAGCAATCATGTCTACTGCCCTGTTGAGTTTCCTGTTCCAGGTTCGCACCAGGGCATCGACAGAATCACCAGTCGCACCAACATCAAAATCCTCCAAGGCCTTTTGAAATCCTACTGGGTACAGCAGCCTTTTCGGACAGACCATCCTAATGGGTCCACCACCCCTGCAGGGGTGGATTGTGGCTGTGAAACCAACTTTAACCAGGTAGTGGTCCATCCATAACAATGGAGAAACCACTGGATCCCCCACCCATGGAAAACCCCCTGATCGGAACAAAAGACCAAATTGAGTGCATGGCCGGCAACTTGAGTTGGTTCAGAATCTCATTGGGATAGGCCCATAGTTGTCATGGCCGCTATGAACTCCTGAGCCACACCAGACAAGTCAGTCCCTGTTGAAATAAGAGCCTCCCCATCTCTGGCAGCTTTTAAAAAGGCACTGAAGACACATTTGTTCACCCAGGCGTTTTATTAGATTTATACTTTTAAAATTTTTAATACTGGGTTTTAAATGTTTTTTAATGTTTTAAATGATTGTAATTAATTGATTTGATGTTTTAAATGATTTTCCTTGTAAACCTCCCAGAGACGCAGATTTTGGGCGGGATAGAAATATTTAAAATAAAATAAAATAAAATAAAATAAAATAAACAAATTTCCTCGCTGCACCATTAGGTGGCTAAGGGAGGCGAAAAGAGAGTTTGAGAAACAGTTAGGGGAACATTGTAATTAATTGATTTGATGTTTTAAACGATTTTCCTTGTAAACCTCCCAGAGACGCAGATTTTGGGCGGGATAGAAATATTTAAAATAAAATAAAATAAACAAATTTCCTCGCTGCACCATTAGGTGGCTAAGGGAGGCGAAAAGAGAGTTTGAGAAACAGGGGAACATCAAGGGGAATAATGAGTTTATTTATTTATTTAAAATATTTATACCCCACGCCTCCAGTAGACTACTGCTCGGGGTGAGCTGTTGGTAACTGACCAGGAGAGGGATCTTGGGGTTGTGGTGGACAGCTCGTTGAAAGTGTCCACACAATGTGCGGCAGCTGTGAAAAATGCCAATTCCATGCTTGGAATCATTAAGAAGGGGATTGAAAATAAAACAGTTAATATCATAGTGCCCTTATACAAATCTATGGTGAGGCCACATCTGGAGTATTGTGTACAGTTCTGGTCACCATACCTCAAAAAAGACATTATAGAACTGGAGAAGGTGCAGAAGAGGGCAACCAAGATGATCAGGGGCCTAGAGCACTTTTCTTACTGTTGTAACACCTGGGGCTGTTGTAAACACTTTCTTAGTTTAGAAAAAAAGATGACGGAGGGGAGGCATTCATTTGATTTCTATACTGCCATTCCAAAAATGGCTCAGGGCGGTTTACACGGAGAAATAACAAACTAATAAGATGGATCCCTGTCCCCAAAGGGCTCACAATCTAAAAAGAAACATAAGATAGACCCCAGCAACAGTCACTGGAGGTACTGTGCTGAGGGTGGACAGGGCCAGTTACTCTCCCCTTTATGCGTTGGAAAAGAGTGACAGCATGGTAGTCAGGTTAAAGGCATAACTATAGTTCTGAGCATGGGCCTTTAAATGTTTTGCCTATGTTCTATTTCATGGTTGCTCTGTAAATGGCTGTTTCCAGCTTTTGTTGTGTCTTATCTTTTCTTGGCTTGCCTAAATCTCTCTATAGCTATCACTTAATGATACTGTTTCCTAAATGCAGTGGATTAGAGCCTCTTTCATCTTTTCTACCCTTCATGGTGAACTAAGCAAAGTTCTCTCCTATGAGCTAATTAGTGTCAATGGGAGATGATAGAACCATTGTCAAGCCTTTCCCAAGATGGAGGGAGGGGAGGAATCTGCTGTAGCTATATGTGTGTGTTTTTATCCTCCCTTTTAACACAGTGATGCACAGCACTGCAAGCCTATACATCAGAACTAAGTTCAACTGTGTTCAAAGAAACTTACTCCTAAGTAAGTAACTGTAATCAAAGAGATTTACTTCTAGGTGTATTGGAGTACTGCCTGAGAAACTGAATAGTTAATGACTGCTGATAGGGAGGATAT
The DNA here is from genome assembly GCF_027244095.1 of Hemicordylus capensis. Classification (NCBI taxonomy): domain Eukaryota; kingdom Metazoa; phylum Chordata; class Lepidosauria; order Squamata; family Cordylidae; genus Hemicordylus; species Hemicordylus capensis. The sequence continues at coordinate 152,309,732 of NC_069662.1, forward strand.
ATTACTGCTACTTATCAGAATTAATAACAACAGCCTCATTTCAAGGATGATTTAGCCTACTTTCCAATAGGCTTATGAGCTCACGCAGCATTCCATGTGTCCATGTGTGTCCCCTCCCCATCAACTTTGCAACAACTGGACCAATATGAACAAAATGTGGTACAGTATAACTGTAGGGACACATAGGGACACCTCAACAGAATAGCTTATGATGATGTCATCCACCCCATTCAAGATGGCGGATGCATAAACCTTTGAGGCACAAGTGGGCTAACTTGTGAACTGCCTAACCAATTTGAACTAAATTTGCTACAGCTGTAGGGACACATAGGGATGTTCCAACTGCATAGTTTGTGATGATGTCATCCACCCCAATTCAAGATGGCAGATGCATGGACATTTGAGGTGGAAGTGGGCTAACTTGTGGACTGTCTCTAACCGATTTGAACAAAATGAGGTACAGTTGTGATGAAACACAAGGATATTTCAGTGGTGTAGTTTGTGATGATATCATCCACCCCTATTCAAGATGCCGTACATGTAAACCTTTGAGGCACAAGTGAACTAACTTGTGAACTACTTGACCAATTTGAACCAAATTTGCTACAGTAGTTTGTGATGATGTCATCCATCCCAATCCAAGATGGCAGATGCAACATTTGAGGTGCAAGTGCAGTATCTTGAGGACAGTCTACCTGATTTGAACCAAATTTGGCACAGTTGTATTGAGTGACACACAAGGATACCTCAGTGGTGTAGTTTGTAATGATGTCATCCACCCTGATCCAAGATGGCAGATGCATGAACATTTGAGAGGCAAGATATCTAGCTTGTGGACCTTGATTTGAATCAAATTTAGTCCAGTTGTAGAGACAGTGAAAGGAAAGTAGGCAGATTAGTTCTTACTAGAACAACTTCTTTGGTGAAATGGTTGCTATTTCTTGTATGTATTATTGACTCTGTAAAGGAGATGTCTAAAAAGCTTCTAACTCGATCCTGTATTTATATTGTGATATTCACACGGACTCATATTTCTTTCTCTAAACTAAGTTGTAAAGGAAACATCCAGACTGAGTTAATCATGGCTAAGTTCCACTGAAATTAATTGGATCTTAGTCATTACTAACTTATCTCCTTTATTTCAATGGTGTTTAATCAAGACTAATTAGTCTATTGCCCAATGAGTCTGGTGGAAGTCATACAAACTGGAAACATGTTGAATATTTTGGATGAGCTTAATCTCAAAGATGAAATGTATGTTTCTCTTTTCTCACCCTGGAAGGAGAAAAATATATGTGAAAATTGGTTGCTGAATGTGAAATGTTGGTTAATGTGTTGGTGTTTTGTAACTGAAAGATTTCTAACTAAAGGAACTATTAACAAAAATAATGGCACCCTGTTTCCCCCATCTATATTTTGCACAGATTTATAAAGTGACCAGATGCAAAGGAGGACCCCTGACCCTTTAAGGGTAGGATAGTAGGGGAGAATTCGAGCAGGTAGAGCTTGCAAGGTTGAGGAGGAAAGCTGTACCTGCTGAAATTCCTTTCTTCTTTGACACAACTCTTAAAGGTACAACAAGGGTCCTGTCTTGACACAGAATACATATGATCAGAAAGGAAGACAGAGCTTCTGTAGCTTTCAGAATCATACAGTGGGGATATCCAGGAAGCTTGAAAGCAGGCCTGCAGCCAGCCTAAATCTTGAGTGGGGGGGGGACCAAAAATGGTAGCTTATCTGGCCCTCATCAGTCCAAAGTGCAAGCAACATTCAGTTATTTAAAAATCATTTGTTTGTAAACAATTGGGGTGGGGGGGAATTGCAGGGGGGGCAGCCCCCCTGGCCCCACTGGCTATGAGTAAGGCTGCAGCTTGTCATTCCGGGTGAGAAAAACTGCATCTACTGAAATTCTCACGTCAAGGCAATTCTTCAAGGTTACAGGAGCCCTGTTGTCCTTTACATTTGCAGCAGAGAGAGGGCTTAAAAGAAAAGAGGATTGCCTGCTCCTTGAGCAAGGGGGAAATTAAAGAGATGCAACTTTCCTCGCCTCTGCAGGACAAGACGCACAGCTGATCTCCCCCCACCACACACACACAAACACACAACTAGTAAAGATACCGGCCTCTTGTCCTTTGTACCTGGTCACTGAACTCTGTGCAGAATAGCGAGCAAGCAGCCAGGATTGCAGTTATTTTTCCCCTATCAGTACTCACTAACCACTTAATTTCTTATTCCATGTTAAGAGGGAGAAGAGAAGCTAGGGCTGCAATCCTGTGCATGCTTATGTGGGAGTAAGTCCCACTGAGCACACTGGGCCATATCCAGACTAGTTAGCTAGTTATGACTGAGCACCACTGCAATCAATGAGACGGGTTAGGACAAACTTGGGGCAAAGAAGCAGCTTTCAAATAGGGAGGTGCAATTCGAAGTGCAGTTCGAGCACTTTTAGGGACATTCGGAAGGGAACTTGCATGCTCTCCACGGCTGCATTCAGCTTCCTGCACATCCCAATAACCCCTCACCCCCACCCCGTGTGGCTGGCCATGCACATATGTGTGAGAGGACCTGCTTTCAGGGGTGTAAACTTCGTGGGGGGGGCTCAAGCCCCCTCCAGGCTGCCAGGTGGGGGCAGTGGAGCTCAAGCCCCCCTCTGGATTTCCTGGGGGAGACAATGCCTACCCCCCCACACACCCCGCCGGCTGCCAGGTAGTATCAGCAAGCTCTCAAGTTCATCAGTCATTCGAACAAGTCAATCAGTCCTGTGTTGTCTTTGTAGCAACTCGGCACGTTCTTAGGAGGTACGGCTCCCTCTCTGAGCTCTTTCACTCTATGATTCTCTGATCAGAAGAAGTATAACAAGGAGAAAAGCTAATGGTGCTCTATGCATGCCGGTGCTCTGCCCCCTGAGTGACCCCATCCCCTAAGGGGAATATTTTACAGTGCTCACATGTAGTCTCCCATTCAAATGCAAACCAGTGTGGACTCTGCTTAGCAAAGGGGACAATTTATGCTTGCTACCACAAGACTTCTCCTCCCATGTGCCCCATACCTTCCCCCCGCCCGGAAACTGAGAAGTCTACACCACCGCCTGCTCTCCTTTTTCTTAAAGTTCCCTCTTGAATTTCCTGAAAAGTGCTCGAACCGTGCTTTGAACCACACTTCTGGCACATCCCTACTTTCAAAGTGGTGGTTCTCGTATGTTAAGCAGTGAGAGAGTAACTTGCCCTATCCAAACCCAGCCCAGCATCCCTCCAGTGGCTGTTGCTGGTGGTGTCTACCTTGCATTTCTTTTTTGACTGTAAGCCCTTTGGAGACAGGGAACCATCCCATTATTCTTTGTGAGCTTTTAGCTGAAAAGTAGTATACAAATAATACAGGTAGTACTATTATTCAGGGATGGTGTAGCTCAGTGGCAGAGCATCTGCAGAAGGTCCCCGGTTCACTCCCTGGCATCTCCAGGGAGGGCTGTGAGAGACTCCTGCTTGAAACCCTGGAGACCTGCTGCCACTCAGTGTAAATAGTCAGGATTCTCAACACTGGGTCCCCAGATGTTATTGGACTTCAACTCCCATAATCCCCAGCCCCAGTGGCCTTTGATTGGAGATTATGGGAGCTGAAGTCCAATAACATCTGGGGACCCAACATTGAGAATCTTTTAGTATAAGGCAATTTCCTATGTTCCTACTAGTGGTCCTATGTCACTTTAGTTAATTCTTTAATAATGTTTTAAATTGTTTTAGTCTTTTAAAAAAATCTTAAGCAGAACACCTGGAGATGTCTATATCAGGCAGTAAATAAATATAATTTTATTTATACAGTACATTTTTTATCTTGCTTTTCCTCCAAAGGGTCCAGAGAGCAGCAGGCATGGTTATGTGTTTATACAACAACCCTGAGAGGTAGGTTACGCTGAGAGAGTAGTGACTGGCCCAGAGTCACCCACAGAGTGTCATGGCTGATCGGGGACTTGAACTTGGACCTTGGACCTACTCCAACATGCTAACCACTACGTGGGACTAAGTCACGATTAACTTGGTCCAGATGTTGCTGGTGGGACTTCCTTCCACGTCAACCCCGGATTTTGCTGTGGGAGTTTTTGGAGGGGAGGATTGCAATAGTGTTTCTTTGTTTTGACCAACGTAGAAGAGGGGCCGAATGCACCTCTTCTAGGGTGCCTAATGGTGCAGTGCGGAAGCTCTGCCTAGGGAGCAAGCAGTTGCCAGTTCAAATCCCCACGGGTGTGTTTCCCAGACTATGCGAAACACCTATACTGAGCAGCAGCGATATAGGAAGAATACTGAAAAAGGCATCCTCTCATACTGCGCGGGAGATGGCAATGGCAAACCCCTCCTGTATTCTACCAAAGAAAACCACAGGGCTCCGCGATCGCCAGGAGTCGACACCGACTGGACGGCACAACTTTACCTTCACTTTGGGAGAGGCTGCAATCGGATGCAGGCTTCCTTGAGAGAAGCTACCCCTGAACTCAATGGGACGAACTTCCCACTCCTAATGCACAGGGTCGGCTGACTCCGCGCCGCCTGCTGCCACGCAGCTCCGTCGGCGGCCCGCTGCCGTGTTTGCCTCCGGCGCAGTTTCCCACCACCCCCCCGTTTCCCTTCTTATCAGCTCGGAGGCGGCAGATCCGTCAGCCCAAATGGGAGCTGAGTTTGCAAGCTGACAAGGGACGGATGGAGAGCAGCGGCGGCGGCGGTGGCCCGCGCGTGGGGGTGGGTGACGATGATGTCAGAGCCGGGAGACAGTGGTGATTGGATCTAATTAGCCTTTGCGGCAGCAAATAGACGCGCGCCCTGCGTGATTGGCTTCCAAGTGGCTGGTGGGGCCAAACAACTAGCGGAGGTGCAAAAAAGAAAAAAAAAGAAGGTTTAGGGGAAAAAGTAGGAGCATCTCCGCTCCACCCAGGCGCCCTGTGAGTGGGTGAGAGGGGGAACGGGGTGGTGGGAGGAGGCACTGTGGGTCCCTGATCCGCTTGCTTTTGGGGGGGGAGGGGGGGTTAAAGTCTGGCTCGATACCTGTTCACAGTTCTCTCCACCGCCAGCGGCAGCAGCCGCACCAGCTGCTGCCGCCGCTTTTATAGCATGCCCGCACTGACGATCGCAGACACTTGAACCCGGCTGACAAAAGACCAGAGCCGCGCAAGAGCTTTGGCTAAAGTCCGTCCGAGCTTTGCAGTCCCAGGAAGCAGGGAAGGGGAGACCATCGGGCAAGAAAGACTTCCTCCGCCCCCTCCCACTGACACGCACAGACTCTTCTTTCCTTCTCCCCCCCCCCCCCCCAATATTCTCTTGTTTACTGAACTCCAGCGATGACATCCGTCCTGGGAAACAGCAGAGCTTCTGGGGGTCCCGGTAGTCAGCTGAAATGCAAGTCCAAAAGAAGGAGGCGGAGACGATCCAAGAGGAAAGGTAAGCTCTGATGTGTGTGTGGTGTGTATGTATGTGTGTGTGTGTGTATATATATATATATATATATATATATATATATATATATATATATATATATATATATATCTTCTTCTTTTGCACTAGCTCTTTCTCTCCTCTCCCTGTTTCCCCCTCCTGTTTTTATTCCTTCTCTTTTGGCTGCTGCATTTCTGTGTCAGGGACCAGAGGGTGCGCTTCTGGCACTCTTGCTCAGATGGTGCGTCCTCAGAGCATCAGTGGGTGTCTTGGATTGTTTTGCGAAGCAGCGTTTGCCTCAGAAATTCCCATAGGCAGGTAATGTTTGGGAGCGAGAGCATGCCTGGGAAAGGGGGATTATATTGACACGGGAGATTACGGACAGAGCTCAGAAATCAAGAGAGGATGCTTTCTCTCCCCTTCTCTCCCATGTGCTGGAATCAAAATAGCCAGATACCGCAGCACAAGGCAAAGTGTCTCTAGCAGGTGTTTCCTTTGACCCTGTCAGAGGTAAATTTATCACATGATCCATAATAGGGGGAGAAGGAAGGACTGGAGTGGTCCAAGGTTCCAAGAGGAGTCCAGACGTTTTCTTGTGTGTGTGTGAAAATGCCAATTATCTCCATCAGAATTGATTGTGTCAGGGTTAGCGCATACTTTCGCAGCAACCCGGTCTGCACATGGCCATTTCTCTTCTGTAACAAGGAAGGCATGTGCAGAATTATACCCCATTTGAACATGTCCGGTGTGTGTCAGAAATGTCGATTCAAGGGATTAGAGGAAGGAGAAGCACATTTTGCTGGCTGAGGAATGCTGTCAAAAATAGGCACCCGGAAAAGAGAGAAGGAACCTTGGTTTGCAGACTGCATGCCCCTGGCAGGCTCTCATTGCTATGCCTTGTTAATGTTGTGGTGGTTGTTGTTGCCAGGGTTTGTTGTGTTTAAAGTTAGGGAGTGCATTAATGCCACTCCAGTTCTCTAAGGAGAGCTGCATTCTATAAATGGTAGAGGAATAATTATCCTAATCCAAGAAAGAAAGAGCGAAGCTTCCGAACGTCATAGAAAGCTGAATCTGTCTGAGATTAAAGGTTTTCCCAAAGCTGTCCTGTTGCCTCATAAAGGAAGGATGAGACGTCGCCGGCAGATTGCTAATACTGCGTCTCCACAGTTACCGTTCAGATATTGTAAAATAGTTGGAAGTCGAATAAGCATGACAAGCGCAAAGTAAGCCAGAACCTTATTCGAAGAAGACCGTTCTTCTGTTGCAGAGATGCTCAGCCCAAAGTCTCTTATCGGAGCATTAAATTCCACCTCCTCTATAGTTGTCAGTGTCACAGAGGCCTTAGATAAGTTTCTGTCGGCTCACTCAATCACCTCAAGACTTGATCTTTTTTCAGCTGTGATGGAAATGTTTCCTCCATCTCAGAGAATTAAACACTCTGACTGTTAGAGGCCTAAAATATCCATTGCACAAGGTAGTGTTATACACACACACACACACACACACACACACACACACACACACACACAATGTGTAGCAGGATATGTTTTGAGAGAAGTTTTGGGGGGGGAGTTTAAATGATCCAAACCTTTCTTAATTTGGCTGTTGCTGGCCTATATTGTCACCTTTCCAGTCAAACTTTCTCTGTCAGTAACCCCTGCCCAAATTAAGCCCTCAAATAATTTTTTTAAATAACAAACAAATAAATAAATAAATAAATAAGCCCGCAGGAAGGCAGATTATTAAAAGTGTGTTATGAATGTCCACTTAACTGATTTTGCTGCTTCTGTCTATTATAAAAGGAGCTTCTGGAAGTGTCCTGAGTTCTAGAAATATTATTTGAAGTAGGAAGGAAACACAACATAGTTTTTACCCAAGCATTTCAGTACTGAAGTTTCTTTGCTAAATCCATTAAAACCACTTTAACATTGTATCAGAGACTCCATATTCCACCTGTAAGTAGTTATCTCTATTGTGAGAGTTTGGGTAAGTCATATATGCTTTCTAGGAATGTAAAACTTAGTGGTATTCTAAATCTGGCTTTTAAAATGAATCAATAATTAATTTCCGTCCAAATCCCCCTGCTTAGATAGCTTTGTGTACCAATTCCTCAGGGTCACACTCTGGTTCTAACAATAAGTTTGAAAATTCTGTAATGAAGATTCATTCACTTTGTAAACCTTTTTCTGCATCTCTTGCTACTGAAGCAACACAAAGTTATTCTTGGAAAGTGTAAATTTGCCAAGTGTAATTTACTTTGGGGATAGATAACAGGAGTATGATATCAATAGTTTCCAATTGCAATAGATATATTACGGTAATATCCTACTGGCTAGTTCAAATAATTATAGAGAATGTGTATTTTTATTATCATTATTAACATTCTTCCCTTTTGGGGGTATACAGGTAGCAAGGGCTGCTTTGACAGACAGATTTCTCTTCCTGAAGACTCATAAAGTATATTCCAAAACAATCTATATTAATAAATCTTGACAATCAATTAAATCTTTAAAACATCCAGTATTCAACCTGTTGAATTTGATAGTTTGATAATAGGGCATGCCAGTTTCAAAACAGAGCACATGGACATTAAGAGGGACTAAACAATCTTGAGTAGGATTTAAAAGAGGTTTATTTTGTGATAATGTATAAATATGGGACCTCAAATTAAATGCTTAATGTGTTTTCTGACCATATCAAGGTGTTTTCTGACCATATCAAGAAACCTTTTAAATGTGCTACTAATGGACAATGCATTTAACAACACTCCAAGGTGTGCTTTACTTCTCTACATAAGATCTACTTTTCAAGTGCAAAATATAGAGACCTGTGTCTGCAGAGATATGTTTACAGCCTCTTATCACTCAGGCACAAAAAAGGCTGGGTGACTCCATGCTAAATTTAAATCTGGCTTGAGAAGTGTAAAAAAGATGAAATGCAAATCTAAACTCACTATTCAGTTGACAAATGTGTATAGATTATATGGTTATATATGGAAAACTTCAAATGCCTATGTGATGCATTCGTGTATCATGTTGTAAAGGTGTGATGCTTACTTAGGTGCCAATGTGAAAGTGCTTGATATCAGTTTGATAATACTACAGGGGTGGGGTGGGGTTCTGATTTACTTTCTAGGATTTTCTTTCACTGTTCAGTGTTATATTTTAAGTTAGCCTTGAGATGTATAATCCCTGAGTGCTGATTTCTTAGGTTCTGTTATCATTCAAACGCTTTGCTCTGGTGAGTTTCCTCAGGAAGAGTTGAAGCTTGTGGTTGTATTTAGAATATTGGGGTGTAGTTAGAATTGGCTACAGTGATATTTCCGTGAGTAATTCAATAGCAAGTTTACTGCTATTTGAACTGATCGTTTGAACTGTCCATAATAATATTTTATATTACTTTGAATTTGGGGCATGATCCAGCCGAAGTTGAGTTATATGTTAATTTATTTCAGTGAATTCCTTGAATGCATGCATAGCTTTTTCCTAATATAAAAAATTGGAATAAAAGTTCTTGGGCTTGATCGTGTACTCTGTGTATGTATTGGTGTTTTAAGATGAACGAAAGAGTCATGCTGAACATTCTGGGAGATAGTAAAATTCAAACCATTCTCAAATATTACATACTTGTATACTGCAAATATATATACACTTGGATTGGAATAATGAGATTTGAACATGAGTTCCATGGAAATAAATGGAATTTACTTCCTATAAGTAATGTGTTTCAGATCATGGTGCTACTTTCTTGCCAGGATGTTGCAAGGGGGAAAAAGTGTTGTTGTTTCTCCCTTCTAGGATTACTGGTAGATTATTGCAAGTAAAGGATTTCCCCCTCCCCTGTCTTTTGGAACCAACCTAATCATAAGTAAATAACATCATTCCTAAAAATCCATCTAAAATAAATGAGTGATAGAATGCTAAATAAATGCTAGAATGCTAGCCTTATTATTTATATAACTGTAATTTTTTCTGCAGCACTTACTTTAGTATCCTTCTGTGATGTGAGCTGACACTGGTAAATGAGCTGAGTGATTTGGATGAATTTGCTGTTTTCTATTTAATTTTTTTAAAGGCAGGTATTATTTTTGGTTTTTTAAAAAAATCATGAGTAACATGTAATAGGTTTGGATGAGCGGAATAAGAGAATACTGTATGGACTGTGAAAAACTGGACTCAAGCTATGGGAAAGCTTCTAAAAACAGATTGGGGAGAAAAGCAATTGAAAATGGCAGAGGTGTAGATATGCCGGTATATAGAATACAGAAACTTTCAGTCACTGGGTAGCAATAAATGTACCTGCCCTCTCCCCTCCCCAAAAAGCTAAGAATTTAGATGGTGGGTTGGGATTTTTCCTTGTGTTTCTGTTTGTTAGTTCACAACTGCAATTAAGCTGACTCATTGTTTGCAATGCATGAGGATTCCCCCAGGTTAGTCTTGATCTGAGGCACTTCCAGCGAAGAGAAGTAGACACAAAAGTTAAATGCTTCAAGACGAAAGAGGAGGAGGAAGAGGTGAGTCGCTTAGTGCTGGTGGAGCAGAAAGGGGACAGAATCCAAACAGCAAGATGTGTGGGAGAAATGAAATTATGGCATAATGAGATTTCTGTTTAAAAAAAATAAAATAATGAAATTCCAAGGCAGTGTTCAGAAGGAGGCCGTTGAGCCCGTGTGGATTTCCATTGCTTCATGATACCAAAAGGACAAATGAACCCTGGGTTCATGAACAAATATTATTTTCCTACAATAGGTCGGTGTTGTGCTTCAGGGTATGCATTGCTTATCTTGACCCCTGACAGCTTGAGAAGAAGGGTTGGATTTGGAGAGAAAATTAAATGGATTAAAACTTTATATCTATCATATTATTTCTGAACCCCTTTCTTCTTCTCCGCCCCCCTCCCTTTCTACGATTTACTTCTGATTTCTGGTAATCTGTGGTAATGACAGCAATTTGAGATTGCATCGAGGGCATTAGCTGTGATAACTTAAATTTAGAAAGAAGGGGAAACTGTGGAATTCATGGTTCTTTATCGCATAGTAGTGGAGCACTGCTTCAATAGCAGAGCTGCCTCTTTCTAGCAAAAACATCTAAATGGAGATGGCCAGATGGGGTGGAGGATGGCAATAAAATGAAGCACTCTATTAGCAGGGAAATATTTGCACTTTGGGTTAAAATGTGCATTCAAGGGAATGAACCACTGATGTGATTACTTGGGTTATTCTACCTGCCAAGCTGTATTATTATCGTTATTTTTAAAATAAGAAATTTGATTATGTTTCCTGAAGGGTTTTGTTTTTGTTTTTGTTTTGTCCACTGTAATTGGTCCTTCAAGTATCTAAATACAGGGGGAAATGATGCCCCATTTTCAAATTTGATATTCCTTTTGGATCAGTGAAAATCTCCCCCGTCCACTCCAGTCCCAGCTAGCTCATGCAGAGTCTGTTTGTTAATTGAGATGAATGGAGTCTTTAAAAGACTTGGCAATGCTCTGTTCAAGCTGATCCTGACGTGTGAAATGCTGCATGTGAAAAATGCTTATGAGAGATCCAAAGCACATGAAGGGAAATCCGGGCTTCTGGCCTCTGCTTCTTTTTACATCTGCATGTCTGTTTATTTATTTATTTTATTAAAGAAAGAGAACCTTTCCAATATTTGGAACAAGAGCAATTCTCTTTCTTCCTGTTAACTTCAGGTACCACTAGGTTTCATGCATCTCACAGAAGTGTTAGTTAACCATAGAAACAACAGTAACAATAACAATTCTTGGGGCAGGCGCGGGGGTGGGACAAAGGAATAAATCTAGCTGGCATATTCAGCTGAAACCTCACTGTGCATCCCTGGGAGGATTCTTCCCTCTACATTCCATTTCAAATTCCTCTCCCACCACTTTACTCTAGCTATAATGCACTGAAATCAGCATTGCAACTTTACGGAAGAAGGGATTGCACGTTTGGCACTCAGGATGTCTACAATCAAGGAAACTGTATTTTGCCCAGATGAAAATACCCCTGCTCAGAATCCCAGGTTACGTGAATGGGAATGAACTTGAATTCCATCCCGTATTTACAGCCAACTACCTTTACAGCCTTCTGGGCTGTTTACAAGTTTGGTACATGTTAAAATGATTAATCATCAGGAGAAAAGAGGGGATTGATGTTCATCGGCAGATGCGTAATTCGGTAAGGGCCTGTGATGATCTCCTTGTTCCGAGGTAAAGCCTCTGGTTGCTGCGCACGTTATATAGTTTCTGCTGCCTGATCTTTTCCTGTCGGCCTGCTTTGTTTTAAAATTCTGGTAGCCTAGCAGGTCTTGCAAAAAGCAAGTTGCAGTGATGGATGAAATGCAACGACTTGCTAATTTCTCACAGTTGTTCATGTTCATCTGGGTTATTCTGCCAAATAATATGCTTTTCATACGATTGTGTCAAATATTTGGTAATTGCTGTTGGGCCTTTTCGTGCCACTAATTTAAAGGCTGCGTTTTTGTGTCTTGCTTGCATGCTTTTCTCCCCACATGTGCGGTATGTGAAACTACATTTTTTGAAGTCTAAATGAACAATAATTGCTTGGTATGAGGAACAGAGACTCATCATCGCAGTCAGCTGAATGGAGATCTTGACGACTCTGTTGCCTTGTTCGGAAAAGCAATGAAAACATTCTGTTCTAGGAAGACTTGAATTAAAAATAACATGGAAACCAGTCAGAGAGCTCTTTGGTAATGCCCTTGGCTAGAAGGTGACTTTTTGTCGAAACGATTTTTGCAAAGTATGAAAAAGATGACAAATTGTGGGAGAGCCTCCTGTTCTTTGAAATCATGGAACGCTGACACTGAAGCTATGCTGATGAAGCCATGTATAGTTGTGCAGCAGGTAAATCGGATGTTGGGGGGGGGGGCTCTCCTTGCTGAGAATGGAAGAACAAAGGAACAGTCACTGATGCTGAAAAACAATAGACGTTCTCCAAGCTCTTGTGTACATGAACAGCTCCATGCGAGGAGGGGCTGCCCCACTCAATGTCGGCAGATGCACTGACATGGAAATAAAATTGGGTGCAGAGGTTTGTTTGTATGTTGGGACCTATATAGGCATTGCAGAGCCACAGGGTTGAGGCGAAGGAGTATGAAACCAGGAAAGGCAAACTGAACCCTCTTGTTTTTTCTGTATGTTTACCACCAACTTTTAATTTTAAGCATGCATTGGCCCTAAGTAGGGGTAACCGATCTGGATTGATGAGCAGTTTGTATATGGAATACACAGCACCTTTTACAGCTCAAGCCGATGAGCAGCAGTGCGGCAAATAAATATTTAGTAAGTGGCACAACCCCAGCTTCTATCAGCACAAGGTCGTGCCAAGGGCACGGTACAGCTGGCCCACGACTGCCCAGGATGTTGGCTGGGGTCTAAGTTGGCATAACCTTCCCAGATGCAGCACTGAGGTGTGGCAGGCAGCCGATGTGTGCCAGCTGATTTGGTGGAAACAGGGTGGAGTTGCGGGTGGCTTTTCTGTGTGGCATCGCTAAGGCATTGTGGCCCCTGCGAAGTGCCCCGCCCTGTGCATCTGAGGGAAGGCACGGAAGCTTTTCCGGTTGGATTGAAACTGAGGCACTGTGGCAGAGGTGGACTTACTCTGTCAGTTGACTTCTGTGTGGCGGGAGTCTAACTCGGCTGTCGTCTTTCAGCTTTGCATATCTAAAGGATCATATTTGCACTTCTAAACCTTGTGGACGGAATATATGCTTACAAAGAAGCTCTCTGTATAAGCAGATTATTACCGTTGTTTTCCGTTGTGTTTTTCCGCTCTTGGCTGTCAAACGCTACAGCTGAGCAGGCAGGGGCAGGGCACGATACAGGACTCCCGACACAGAGATGCTGGTATTTCTGGTTTCACTTCGGAGGAAGTAGCCGTGGCCAGTGTCCTAGGAGCGGTGCTATTGGTTCCTTGCATCCGAATCGGCATTGGGCATGCAGTTCTTGAACAGTGGCTTTCTGCCTTGCAGACTCTTGCAGATGTGGCCCTGGGGGTCAAAGTAAAAAGCCCAAAGTCCCAGTGAAGGCATGCAAGCCCTGGCTGGGGCATGCCTAACACAGGTCTTTGGATTGTGGCCTGCATTTCCTCCAAATATATACTGAGAACTCGTTCGCACTCCCCCCCCTTCCATGGTTATTGTCTCCCTGTGGAAGAGGAGAATAAATAATAATAATACCCTATACAAGCCAATGTAATGTGTGAGCCAGTAGATCAGAAATTATTTTTGGTTGCCGAATCTCCAGGATGTATTCGTTTGAAGCCTCACGCATAATCGAAATTGTTGCAAAAGAGATTCACAACTGCTGTAGTTCTGTTGAAAGCAGTGGCTGCCATCCTGGGGAGAAAAGCTGGTCTTGCAGTAGCGAGCATGAATGGTTCCCTTTGCTAAGCAGGGTCTGCCCTGGTTTCCATTTGGATGGGGACCACATGTGAGCACTGTGTGTTGCAAGTTACCCCCCTTTGGGGATGGGGCCGTAGCTCGATGGTAGAACATCGGCTTTGCATGCAGAAGGTCCCAGGTTCAATCCCTGGCATCTCCAGGTAGGGCTGGGGAAGACTCTTGCCTGAAACCTTGGAGAGCTGCTGCCAGTCAGTGTAGACAATACTGAGCTCGATGGATGGTCAGACTTGGTATGAGGCAGCTTTTGGGGAGGAGAGCTGGTCTTGTGTTACCAAGAGTGAATTGTTGCCTTTGCTAAGCAGGGTCTGCCCTGGTTTCCATTTGGATGGAAGACTACAGGTGAGCCCAGTAAGATATTTCCCTAGAAGACGGGGCCGGAGCTCAGTGGTAGAAGATCTGCCTTGCCTGTAGAAAACCCTAGACTTACTCCTTGGCTGCAACTCCAGGCCGGGCTGGGAAAGACTCCTAGCTGAAAGCTAGGAGACCCACTGCCAGTAGATCATGCTGAGCTAGATGGCCTGACTCAATATAAGGCTGCTGCTTAGGTTCCTGACTAATGTAGTGCTTGCAGAAGGATGATGTGCTTATGCAACATGCTGGCACAAGCTAGTTCCACTGTGCGGGGAGCGTCTGCTCTTGACTAGCATAACGCTTCTGTCACTGCCCAGTGTGGGTGGGGCACCAGCAGGAGCGGTGTGTAAGCCATGCCATCGCTGCAGCAGTGTGCCCTTGCAACTGCTGTGACATACGATGCCTTCAGCAAGCCTCCTCCTTGCACACTTGGTATCGGTGCAGTTGCACCGTCTCCTTGCCAAGTGCTTCATTAGTCAAGACGTCAGCCAATCGCCCAAGATGTGTAGTGGCTCCCTAGGGCTCTAGTTCTCTTCTTTTGCTGTAGTACATGAGCCAGCTGTGGCCGGTACCATCTGCGGGCGGGATGCGTGTTCATTGTGATTTTTTTTTTTTTTTTTTTGGCAAGGTCTACCTTCCTAGATAGGGGTGTGCACAAAAGCAGAAAACCCGGTTCGGTTCGAGTAGAACCAGACTCGGACCGAACCGGGTCCAGTTCTGTGCACACTAGAGCCGGGCCCGGTTTGGCTTGAGTCTGAATTATTTCAAGCCCAGCTTGCGGCGGGGAGGGGGAATGGGAAAAAATTGTAAAATGAGGGGGAAATTGCAGATTGACCGCCATTGTCGGGCTTCAGGAGTGCTGCTCCGGCCACGGGAGTGGTCTCTTGATGTTCCACCTCCCCCCGCTGGCCTCCCCTTGGTCTCAAATGGCCTGTTCCAGGCCTCTCTGCGCTGGTGGCGGCCATTTGGAGGCTGCTGCGCATGTGCATTGGCCATTTGCGTCAACATTTCCTCAACCTCGAGCCAGCTTGCCCATCCCTAACCCGAGAGATGGAAAACAGGCAACAGTCTTGCAGTGCTTTAAGCTTTCTGCGTGTTGTTATGCTTTTATTCTCCTGACCCCTTGGACCTTCAGTGACCAAATGTGCAAAGGTGTTTTAAAAGCTTTTAAAAAATACAAAAACTACTATAAGATTGTATCCATGTCAGAGGAATGGAAATGAAAACCAGCGGGAATGTCCTCCAAGAGAGTATAGCAATGTGTTCACTATTGTCCCAACCCTGACCTGCATGTTTGCAGGCAGAAGATTCCAAGTTCCCCGCTCCCTGGCATCTCCAGATAGGGCTGAGAGAGACTCATAAGAACATAGGAAGCTGCTTTATAGTGAGTCAGGCCATTGGTCCATCTAGCTCAGTATTGTCTACCCAGACTGGCAGCAGCTTCTCCAAGTTGCAGGCAGGAATCTCTCTCAGCCCTATCTTGGAGAAGCCAGGGAAGGAACTTGGAACCTAGATGCTCTTCCCAGAGCGGCTCCATCCCCTAAGGGGAATATCTTACAGTGCACACATGTAGTCTCCCATTCATATGCAACCCAGGCAGACCCTGCTTAGCTAAGGAGAAAGGCCATGCTTGCAACCCCAAGACCAGCTCCCCTCTCTCCTCCTGCTTGCAACCTTGGAGAAGCCGCTGTCAGTCTGTGTAGCTAGATGGACCAATAGTCCTACTCGGTGTAAGACAGTTTCCTATGTTCCTGTGCATTACAGCTTTGTGAAATAGCTGAAGCTGTGCAAAGTCCAAAGCAGTGCTCTCTTCCCTACTACATTTGGGTGGTAGGGATAAAAAAGGGGTGATAACCCTCATAAAGCTGTAAAGGCAAAACTGCCAATTTCACATCTCTGCCAGGGTAGATGTAGCCAAAAATCACTATGGAGCTTTCATCCCCTGAGGTGGTACCGATAGCCAACATTTGTGGGCCTGGCTCATGACTTATAGAGGCCTGATCCAGGTCTGAGCCACAACCCGCTCTTCAGTCCTAACTGAGTGCATAAATGGATGAAGACGAAATGATTTGGGGTTTGGGAGGCCTATGCAAAGATCAGTTTCACCCTGTGGACTGCAAACATTACAAATGAGAAGGAGAGTCTTTTGTCTCCTAGAGGAGAAAGTGTTCGTAGTTATTAGTGGTGTCTTTGCCTCTCTAGTGCAGATGAAATGCTAGCCGTGAATAATCAAAGCTATTTAAAGATGGGGGGGGAGGGAGAAGTATTTGAATGTGACAGACTTGATATCCTGCTTCGTAGAAGTAGCAAAGCACTACTTTGATACTGAAACTGGAAGATTCCCCCCCCAGTGCTCCCTGGTGTGTTAAGCATAAACCTAAGGTGTATTTCCCCCGCCCCATCTGAATGACGCTTTAAGGCTAAATGCTCTCAGACAGTGAATAGCAGCCTCCCTGGAAGAAGCAGGCAGACCCTCTGAGATTATTTTTCCTGGCAAGCACTATTCATTGTGAGATACACAGACCAAATTGTGTCCAGGGTCAACACAATACAAGCTGCTTCCTAAAGCCTGGTCAGCTAGCCTTAGCAAATGTGCACATTATCATAAACCCCCATGTCAAGCTTGGCAAGAGATGTTAAGCAGAAAAGAGAGAAAATTAAGCCATCTCGTTTAACTTTGGGAAGGTTTTTCTTGGCTGGACTGTGGAGATGAATGGACTGCTAGACTATGGACTAATGCAGAACCCCAACGCGTGTATATAGAAACCATGTATTTTCGTCGCCAATATAGGCTTCCTCTATTGGGAATACTTGATGCATAGGCACCACTGAAATGAATGGGGGCCGGGCAAAAACACAGCAAAATTCTGTTGGCTCAAAAAGGTCTTGCATGAGAGAATTGTGCCCGCCTTTGCCATGCATTGTAAATAAGTGCAGTTAAAATACTGGATGCAAAGAACGTCTAAAAATCCAGACACTCTTTTTTTTTTTTTTTAAGAAAGAAATTGCATATGGACAACAGCAAGTTGAGAGAGAGAGAGATTATAGCAATGCAGTTCACAACCTAATTATATGGCATGCACTGATATGGATGCCTTTGCCCTTCCTTTCTTCCCTCCCCCTCTGCCAGTCATTACCAGCTCCTTGGATGCTTAGATTTATATGAATGGTGACCTGGAAGCCGGAGAGGGAGTGGAAACATTAGAGGTCTCTATTGTTAAGCAGAGCAGAAGTAATTAGATTGCGCCTTTGCGCTTGCTGTTTACATCTTAAGTTTAAAGCGGGAATAGATGTTCCCTAATGTCATTGACAGAAGATCTTCCTCCAGCTACAAACTGCTACACCAGACATATTGATTAATCTGTGTTGTACCATTTATTTATGCTAAACATCTGATGTTTGCTTCTGCAATCTGGTCTTTCAAAATCATGATAATATTGGAAGCACTGGCATCACCCACATGGTTTGAAAGCCGCAAGTCAGCAAGGCGGCTTAATTTATCTGGCTCTCCACTATTTGCATAGCAAACAGGGCCTGTTCAGTGCCTATTGTGAGCGCTGATTCCTAACTTTTTTTTTTAAAAAAAAGAACAACCCCAAACCCTTATGGTGCTGATTGGAGTCTTAGTAAGCTCCTCCCAAATGGAGGATGGGGACGCCAGTTGTACAAACCTCCATAAATTGTTGAGTTTCTTTCACAGGACAAGATCGCAGGGCAGGTCTCTGTGTTGACAGCGGGGCAGTTCACACAGCCATAAACTGGGGAGGAAGCGAATCCTACCCATTTTCAGGAGCTGCGGACACTCCTGTTTTGTGACCGTGTGTTAGATCAAAACAAGGTTGGAGGTGAGGATCATCTGTCTAGCCCCAGCTGGGTAGGATGGACACGCCCTGGCCAGATTCTGTCCCCAGGTTCTGAACAAGGTGGAAGAGGGAACTGCCCTACTCAACTGGGGCTTGACAGATGATCAAGCTTCCTTCCTCCTACCTTGTTTTTCTGTAATACGCAGTCACAAAACGGGAGCGCGCCCAGCTCAAAACTAGATGGGTCTCCTTTCCTACCCAGTTTATGATCGTGTAAACTGCCCTGTTGTCAACATGCAGAGACCTGTGAAAGATTAAATTTAAATATTATTGTGATCCGTGTTCCCTCTAACAGGGATTCCTAGATGTTGTTGACTACAACTCCCAGAATCCCCAAGCAAAAGCCGTTGCAGTTGGGGATTCTGTTAGTTATAGTCAGCAACATCTGGGAATCCCTGTTAGAGGGAACACTGATTGTGATAATAGGATGAATCTGATCTTCTTTATTTGAGACTTAGGTGGCTGTTGTCCAGTGCATGGAATTTCATATGGAGCACTTTGTCAGATAGACTGGAAATATAGTGCAAACGTTTCTTTTTCTGTTGTTTTCTCTGTTTTACTAGTTTTCTGAGCTGCTTCAAGCAGTATTGCACTGCAGGGATGGGGTATAAAACTTTTAAACAAACAAATACAGAAATCTGTGCCCTAGCATTATGGTCATCTTCTAAGGTCTTTCTCTGGACCCCCTGTCTTCAGTGGATGGCAACCAGAGAGGGTCTTTTCAGTGGTGATACCCAGACTGTTGGACTTCCTCCCAGGAGATTCGTGCCTGGCACCTTCATTGCTATCTTTCTAGGATGAGGTAAAGTCCATCCTGTTCTCTCAAGTGAATGATGGCATTGGTTAGCCTTGGTGACCTATCCCCTCTGAGCAAAATGATTTTCCTGGCTTGGTTAGCAGTGTGGTGGTAGTCTTTATCTGCTGCGTGGTTATTGATGGCTTTTAGGTACTCGATATGTTTTAGGTTAGCTACCTTGAGACTCTCTTGCAATAAAGCCGGATGTAAATCCCCATAAACAGCGAGAGAGGGAGTGCCCGTAAGCCAATCTACAGCTCGGAAGCATCAGCCTCTTGTAACACATAACTTGCTCTCTGTCTCCCTCTCTTCCCTCCTGTTCTCCCTAATGAAATATTCTCTGAAACTTGAAAGGCAGAAGATATCATTTTGCCTGCTGTGTAAAGTAAATGAAAATGCACAGAGGGCTAGACCTTCAGCTTAGTGTAAATTCGGCTTAGATAAATAGAACACTGAAGCCGTACTTGTAGGGGAGCTGGGCTTAATAATCTTCACTTCAGCCAGTCTGGTAGAAATGCAAAGTGTCAGAAGCGGAGACTGGCTTTGGACATAACACAAATGTGGAGGGAGCTGGAAGCACCAAGGGGCACATGCTTCCTGTTTCTCCACATCCCTGCCTAAGTAGAACTTCTGTATGTCACCCAGCAGGAGATTTGCAAGCTGTTCTGGAATTGTCCAAGTGGGTAAAATGCATGAATTATGTTGTAGTCCTCTTGGAAATGTAGAGGAATGTCCTTGGGCCACTCTAGGCGTTGCTTTGCATCCCTGGAGACTTCTGACGTACTGAGGGGATTGGTCATGTCCCCAGTTTCTCTTGTGGCTGGGCTGGATTGCAGAATCCGTTGTACTGCAGAGAGAGATGGAACCAAAGCTCTTTAGGGCAGAACTCAGAAGGTCTTCTCACCTCCTCCCACCTGCATTGCCACATGAAGTACGTCCATAGCTTTACTTCCATGTTTATGACAGATTTATGTTCTCTGATGTGCATGTTCTGCAGCTACTTCAATCAAATGCTCTCATCTGATACAGTAAAACATGCTATAAGCAAAGGTTGTGAATAAATATAAGCCGGCGGCTTGCAGAGAATCCAAACACTCCTACAGATTCTTCTTGTCTTGTCTTCTAGGATTTGATAGAGAGGTCACATGGGAACAGGCTCCTGGTCTGTGTTCCCTCTAAGGTGTGTGCATGCGTGTGTGCTCACATGTGTTTTGATGTCCGGAATCCGCTCAGTTAATTTTCGATCCCGCTCAGGTTGAATCAGGAAGGCCCCACTGCCTTAATACTGCTGCCCAGAACAAAACTCATTCTGCACACAGATGAAAATTTTTTAGAGAGAACGCTGCTCCTGGTGTGATTTACACTGCGCCCCCTGCTGGCCAGCTATTGCTTTTTTGTGATTAACGCGCCTCTTTTCAAACTCCTTTTCTGGCAAATTGAGTTAATTGCAAAAGGTAAGCGCTGGCCAGCAGGGGGCGCAGCATAAATCATGCCAGGAGCCTACTTTTCTTGTGACCTCTCTGTCCAATCCTGAAGAAAAGTTTTGGGCTGTATAGGAATTTTTTTTAAAAGAAAGAAATGGCAAGAAGGGTGTGAAGGAGCCTCTAGATTCTTTGTAAGCTCTCGGGTTATATTTATTTGCATTATAGCCTGATTTGCTGGTTTCTACTAGAATATCTCTTGGACAATATGTCATTGACCTGATTATTCATAATGGTTGTTCCCATTCTTATAAAAATGGCCTCTTTGCTGCTTTTCTGTTAGAACTGGCTGAACATGTGGCCAAGAAAAAGTTCTCTTGCAGATATTTTAAATAACAATTTTGCTGATCTTTTAAACTTTAAAAGGGGGGAGGATGGGATGGGATGGCTAATCTCTCTGAAGTTAATTTTCATTCTGCGAGTGAAATTAAAAAAACAAGGAAAGGAACCCTAACTTAGCCATTTGTAGCACTGACTCAGTTTCATAATGAAAAATAAGCACATTGCAGAAGACAAATTATTTTGCCTCATTTGTTTAGACACGCAGTCTCCTAAGGCTCTGCAGAATGCTGACCTAAGGTGTGTGCAGAAAGGGCACAGCAGAAGCTGTCTGATGCCAGTTCCGACTGCAAAAAAATAAACAGTATGCCGAAAAGATAAAAGCTCCAAAGAAGCCACTATCCTCTCACAGTGGGTAGTTATTAAAACAAAGTCCAGCAAATCACCTCCCAAACCCCAAACACATGTATAATTCACGTGGTATAATTGTCTTTGCCTTCAACCGCTCTCCATCAAAACTGCTCTTCCATTGGCATTGTTTGCTGGCATCCTTCTGCTTAAGCCCTTCTCCTTCCCAGGAGTGTGTGTGTGTGTGTGTGTGTGTGTGTGTGTGTGTGTGTGTGTGTGTGTGTGTGAGAGAGAGAGAGAGAGAGAGAGAGAGAGAGAGAGAGAGAGAGAGAGTAGAAACCGCAGTGGGATTCTATTAAGTATGTGGAAGGCAGGTTTAAGAACAGGTGCTTGCATTTCTTTTCCGTCCCTGCATTCTTAAAAGGGTTAAAAAAAAATGGCTGGCATGTGCCCACTGGTCCAGATCTCTGAAACATGCAGAAGTCTGAGGACAACTTTGGAATTACAGGATGCCCCCAAAGATTGGAGGTTGGGGGAATGAGCCCCACACTGTGATGCGTGAACATAACTCACCACTACAACTTGCACATTTCACTGGGGGTGAGGGAGGAAAAGTGTGACTTACTGGTTCAGATGTTTGGCCGACATACTATGGCTGCCATCCTGACTCCGCGGGATAAGGATGTGTGTGTGTGCACTGTGAGCAGCCACGCCCTCCCTCCCCCAGGCGCTCGGAGGCACCAGTCCTTAATTGCTGAGGGGGGAGCTATCTGCACTGCCCATCTACCTGTGGCACAAATATTAGTTTAAACTAATAATTGGGCCACCTGCAGAAGGGCAGGTCGGAGTAATCATTTCCCCCCCACAGTCAGAAAAAGGTGTCCCTGTGTGCTGGAAAGGGGGACATGATAGTGTACTCCTGGTGCACAAACAGTGTGGAGTTGGCAGGTGCGGAGCCAGCCAAACAGCGGCCTGTGTCCGATCCTGCCGGGCTGCCCCTCTAGTAATGCCTCACGTGCAGGACATCATGTGCAAGGGGGCATGGCCTGGGCTTCAAAGAGCCCCAAGAGAGCTCTCCCCCATCCATGTCAGGCAGCATTTGCTGTCCTACAGCCTTTATTTCCCTTTCTCCTTTCCTCCAGTGAGGAAGAGGAAGAGAAATAAATGCTGTCAGGCAGCAAGTGCTGCCTGAAATGGATGGGGAAGAGCTTGCTCTGGCTCTCTGGCGCCTAGGCCTCGCCCCTGTGCATGTGATGTCATGAGCAAAGGGGGCATGCCCCAGGCTTGGGATAGCCTGAGTGAGCTCTCCCCCATCCATTTCAGGCAGCGTTTGCTGCCTGACAGCCTTTATTTCCCTTTCTCTCCCTCCAGTGAGGGAGAGAAAGGGAAATAAAGGTGTCAGGCAGCAAACGCTGCCTGAAATGGGTGGGGGAGAGCTCGCTCGGGGCTCTTTGGAACCTGAGCCATGCCCCCGCTGTGGGCTTCGGCGGCCTTTCCCATTGGCGGCCCGGGTTCTTTGAACCCATCCGCACATTGGTGGCTCCGCCCCTGGGGGTTGGATTGACAGGTGAAGTTTTGTCCAAAGTAGCCAAAATAGTAGTTTCATCCTTTTGTAAGTGCAAAAGGAAGGTGTGCAAAAATGACTTGTATATATTCTCTCTCTCTCTCTCTCTCTCTCTCTCTCATTACTGTAACTTTAAAGGGCACCCTGAGCAGTGTTCCCTGTAACAGAGATTCCCAGATGCTGTTGACTACAGCTCCCACAATCCCCAGCAAAAGGCCATGGCTACTGAAGATGCTGGGAGCTGTAGTCCACAACATCTGGGAATCCCTGTTAGAGGGAACACTGACCCTGAGATACGTGCCTGGAAATCTCCCTGAAGCAAGTCAGCCCAGCAGATGCCTCACAATCTGGCTTGAATATTCAGGCGATTGTGAGCTGTCAATCTTTGGCCTTTCCCCAGGCACTTGCCTACGTGTGTCTTAAGAAAAGCATGAAGAGGGAAAGGCATTTTGTGGTTGACGGGGCACTTAAGTTTGGATTTGGGGTGTTTGTTTTGTTTTGTTTGTTTTGCAGTTCAGTATGTGGGGTCTGGTGTCTTTAAGGGAAATTGGCTCACTTCATTTGTACACTTTAGCGTCAGTTGTACAGGTTTATCTTTCTATCATGAGGATACAATTAGTTTTCCTTGCTAAGCTAACTCAGCAAAACTACCCTTGCAAACTAGGCAAAGAGGCACCTTTCAAAGTGGTGATTCTCTTATATTTAGCAGGGGGAGAGCAACTGGCCCTATCCAGCCCCTGCACAGCATCCCTCCAGTTAAAGGTGCACCTAGGTAATTTTGGAGCCTGGAAATAAAGGCCTTTGGAGGCCCTCCTCCCCTGCAAATTAAGCATCACTATGCTCTGCTGGGTGACCACACCACCCATGACAGACTACAGAGGATTTGGAGGCTCCCAGGGGCTGTGGAGGCCCTGGACTTTGGACTTAACCTAAGGTCCAGGGGTAAGACCTTAAGAGTGCCTCTGCCTCCAGTGGTCCCCTGTTCCCAAGGGCTCACAATAAAAAAAGAAACATAAGGCCACTCTGGGAAGAGAACCTGCATGCTTGCATGCAAAAGGTCCCAAATTCCCTCCCTGGCATCTCCATGATAGAGCTGAGAGAGACTCCTGCCTGTAACCTTGGAGAAGCTGCTGCCAGTCTGTGTAGACAATACTGAGTTAGATGGGCCAGTGGTCTGACTCGATATGACAGCTTCCTATGTTCCTATGCATTACAGCTTTGTGAAACAGCTGAAGCTGTTCAGGGTCAAAAGCAGTGCTCTCTTCCCTCCCAAAAAACAAACTAGCGGAAGAAATTAGTGAATTCCTCCACCAAATAGATAAATATAAATGAAGCTTAAACATTTATTTATTTTAAAGGAACAGCACTTGGAAGGATGAAGAGCTGGCTGATCTGGAGCTTTGTGAGACATCCATACAAACAGAAGCCATTGGTGTTGGTGGAAGGGACCACTCACTCAGGAAGTACTATCTTTCAATTTAGGAATCCAGGAAATGTCTTCCCCAGTAATGGCTGCATCACAACAGGAAATTGATAGTTTCATAGAATAGATGTTTCCTAGCTGCAGGGCAGAGGTTTGATATGACTGTTGATTTTGGGCCACACAAGCTAGCCTTACTAGTCTGCCTGTAGAAGTGGTCAGCAAGGGAACATACATTCAGCAAGAAACAGCAAGAGAGCCAGCGTGGTGTAGTGGTTAGAGTGCTGGACTAGGACCGGGGAGACCCAAGTTCAAATCCCCATTCAGCCATGATACTTGCTGGGTGACTCTGGGCCAGTCACTTCTCTCTCAGCCTAACCTACTTCACAGGGTTGTTGTGAGGAAAAACCTAAGTATGTAGTACACCGCTCTGGGCTCCTTGGAGGAAGAGCGGGATATAAGTGTAAAATAACAACAACAACAACATCTCCTTTGGCTGTGGTTGCTGGAAACATCCACTCATTGTGCCAGCTTCCAAATTCTTCTGCTTTTGGTAGCACCTGTAGAGTGTCAATTAGGGGGAAATGCCATGACTGGATCTGGAGGGGTGTAGCAAACGGGGCTCAAACTGAACGTCAGGCATGGCTAGAACTTTGTGGAGAGGAGAAAGACAGCTTGATGGGGATTTTCAGGAGAAGAGCAGTGGCAGGGGTGGGGGTGGGTGGGTTAAGCATCCCTTCACTGTTTCTGTGCTTCAAACTGGCTCCTTCTGTTGTTGCTTTTCCTGACGAAAAAGCAGCTCTCTGGACTTTGTTCTATGCTCCCAGACTTTATTCTGCCCTCAGACTTCAATTACACTATTGTTGGATATCTTAGTTTTCTTTTGTATCATGAGGACTACAACTTTTAACCTCTGGGAAAAAACCAAAGATGAATTATCTGGATTCCATGAAGCTAAGCCTCTCTTGCCACCTGTGCCTCTACAAGCTAACGCTCACTTGTTTTCCCTGTAACCAGTTTCTCCTTCAAGACTACTTTTTTCAGCATAAAAAATGGTAATTGTGATGCATAGTTAACCGAGTTAGCTGCTTGACCTTTTGAGGATTCCATTCTGTTTCAAACCTACACAAGACTACCATGATTTGAAGTGCTATTGTGTCTGCACTACACTATATGAACAGTGAGCCACAAAACCATGGGTTAAGTAAGAACGAGACCATCGACCTTGACGTGATGCTGCTGGTGTCTGTTTTTTACCACTGAATGCTGCTTCTGTCCTCAGCCACTCACATCAAACAGCCATGTTCGCGGAGAGATATTTACAAACAATTGATTGCATTGACTTTCCCCTGCCCCCTCCTCGTATTCAGCCATAAGGCAGCGTTCTGCAGCGGAGATTACACTGATTCAGAACAAGCTATAAGGTTAAAAAACATGATAGAAAAGCTTTTCCTTATTCTCCCAATGTATCTGTCTGTGCAGTTCCTTTTGCAAATTCTGTTGTCTGATGCTAGGTATGCAGAACGATATACAACAGTGTCAGTTCTGGATTGGTATCCTATGAGATCGGAAATATTATAGGGCCTTGCCTGGCTTTGGGAAGCAGACTGCAACATGGCTATTAGAGGAGTTGACTGCACATTTTGGAGTATATCTCACATTTCCTCCACCACAGCTTCCTTTTATAAATTTATCCAATAATGTAGATTAAGGTATACGTTCTGGTTTGGCAGCCTGGATTCATATTAATTCGATGAAAGCCCAGACAATTATTCTGATAGTTTCTCTGCCAGATGGAACCTGTTTTAGGATTTGACAGACGCTTGATTTGACAGAATAATCCCTGAGAAATTTTCTGGATTATTTTTTTCCCTGATGGGGAGGGGAGCTGTATGAAAAAGTGAGAATACAAACAGACTATGAGGTATGTGTGAGAGAGAGGAGGGGGAGAGATTTCATTGTAGTTTTAACATTGTTTTCCCTCCCTTTTAACTGTTTTGTTGTGTTACATTTTGAAATAAGTTTGGCAAATGAAAGTCTTCTAGGATAAACAAGGAGCCACGGGAGGAAATGCAGAATAAGCAATGCAGAATAAAATAGCAATGCAGAATAAAATAGCGTTAGCAGGCTTCAGCAGTGTTTCCAAAGGAGAGCAGCATTACAGTTCTCTCCCTAAACAGCAGGAGAAGCAGAAGGAACGTTTAATGTGTTCACACCTGTTACATTGCATTAGGTTTGATAAAGTCTCTCTGATTCTCCACAGAGATGAATATGCATTGTACTTTCTTAAAAGAGCAGCAATTTGGATAACACACGCTCAGGCTGATTGAACATGTGAATGGAAAAGCAAAGCTCCGTCTTAGTATCTTGCCAAAGTTGGTAGAAAGATTTCCAGTCTCGTTTGGAAAGAAGATGGCCACTCCGTACGACAGTAGAATGACAAAGGGACAAACCCAAAAGATGATTTGTTGGAAAACTGGGTTCAAAATCTCAAAGAATTCTCAGTGCATTTAGAACATCTGCATTCTTCTTCTGTTCTCACTAACTTCAAAAAGGCTATGTTGGAACAGGGCTGGTTTGATGCTTGAGCAGTAGTTCTACAATCACTGAGCACAGGAAAAAGCTGGTTTCTCAACATCTTTCTGGTGTGGCTTGTAGAGAGCAGCTATTGTGTAACTACTAGCACACATGCCTGAGTGCTCCACTAAAATATTACCTTTTGGGGAGCGATTGAGAGCAAGCTCGCCCAGGGACTTCTACACACAGCAGGCTTTACCGCAAGTTTACTGGGAGGCTTTACTGCGAACTCTAAGTTGTCCCAAAAAAACTGCCACAAATAGTGGATTTTTTTAACCTTGGATATAAATTGGGCTACACTCTAACATACAGTGAAAAACCCAAATTGTGTGTGAACTGCTCCCTGATAATTCGCAGGGACTTCAGGGTAAATCTGGCCAATATGTGAACTCACACCCTCAATTTTGGAGGGGATGCAAGTTAAAGGGCTTTAAAAGCCTCATGTGAAAAACTTCCTGGAGAAGAATGCAGACATCCGAAATGCATAGGGAATATTTCCTGGGGACTTAAAAACCCATTTTTCCAATAAATAATGAAGGTCCATCCATTTGGCTCTGTCTTTTGCATCATAATTCTCTCGAAGAACAGAGACTTCTGTTGCTTCCCCTATGATTAACTTAGGGGCAAGCCTTCTGCTTTAGAGCTGATGGTATGACATTTTTAAAAATCATCTTCTTTTAACCAGTTGATCAAATGTAATCAGACATGCATGTTGCCAAATCTCAATCGAGGTGCTTTTTTTGAACGGTTGAACAACCTCGTTTACACAAATTATGACCTCTGTTAGATAGTGCACTGTGTTATCTTTAAAATTGTTCATTCCTTATTTTTTGGCCAAGCCAAAATAACACTAAGTATGCCTCAACTCACAGCCCCACTGATTAAAATTGGGCCTTACTGATAATCAGCTAAATCTTTTAGCTGTCTGATCTACTGCTTTTAAATTGATTTGGCTTGTGGCTCTCTCAGTGCTGATGTCAGTAGAGTTTGGATCCAGCTCTTAAGTGGAGTGCCTTGCAGAGGCAGTTGAAATGGCTTCAGACTGGATTGCTTTTATTTGGGTTATTAGGGTTATGTGAATGTATGGATAGTAGTGGTAATAAAGGTAAGTTGTGAGGTGCATATAGTATTAGGGATGGAAGGTATTGTCTTTCCCTAGGATTTTCCTTAAGAGGTTCTGTACACTTGCCCAACAAGACCAACAGCATGTTCATAAATGAAATCTTACAGAGTTGCCATAATCTTAGTGGATGAATGGTGTTCACAGAGCACACCTTCTGTGCCTTATCCCACTGAAGGCTGATGTAGGAGACCCTCTTGACACAGCAGAAATGGGCTGGAAGTATTGCCAAGTTCAATCATATGCACAGATCCCAGTAGTCATTGGGGTGGTTCACGAGGTGTCCTGCTAACTTAATAATTGAGTTTACAAAAGTTTCAGAAGCTGGCTAATGGTGGAGCTGTAGCAACTGACCTGCACAACTAATTTATACAAGCAAAAGTCAACTTGGGGCCAGTTCAAATGATACCACTCTTGCCCCCATGCAATTAGAAAGGACACACTCAGAGACTGCGGATGTCCCAACACGGTAGAGTCCTGGGACATCCCTTTATTGAGGGGCTGCTCATCTGAATGGCTGCTAAGTGACCATTGGAATAAGCTGGTCTTGCAATAGTCAGCATGAATTTTCCCCTTTGCTAAACAGAGTTTGCCTTAGTTTGCATGTGGGTGGCTGACTACATCTGAATATTGTCTGATGAAAGATATTCCTCTTAGGGGATGGGGCTGTAGCTCAGTGATCAAGCATCTGCTTTGCATGCGGAAAATCCAAGGTTCAATCCCTGGTATCACCAGGTAGGGGTGGGAGAGGTTCCTGGAGCTTTTCTAGACAGCAGGCTTTACTGTGGGTTTTCTGCTAGGTTTTACTCCAAGTTTGAAGTTGCCCCAAAAAACAATAGCAAAAAGTGGGTTTTTTAACCCTGGATATAAATAAGGCTACACTTCAATGTGCGATGAAAAACGCGAATTGTGTGCGAAGTGCTCTCTGGTAGCTTGCAGGGACTTTGGGGTAAATTTGGCCAGTATGTGAATGCACACTTCCATTTTGGAGGAGATGCAAATTAAAAGCCAGATGGGGAAAACTTCCTGCCTGCAACCTTGGAGAGCCGCTGCCAGTCAGTGTAGACAATACTGAGCTAGCTGGACCAATGGTCTGACTCTGTATGGCAGCTTCTTCTGTTTCTATGATCATTCAGGCAAACAACCACCCCCTCCCCCATGCAATAAATTACATACCAGGAAGACTTTGGGACACCTGCAGAAGATGTCCCAACTAGCATGCCCTTGGCATTTCCCATTGCTGCCTATTTGCGCCAGTGAGGAATCATCTCAAACTGCCCTTGGTTGCTGTTCCAAATTCCACTCTGCCCACTATGCATGGAACTCCCTCCTGGAATGGAGCATAGAACATAGGAAGCTGCCTTATACCGAGTCAGACCCTTGATGCTATCTCTCTTCTTTCAAAACTCACCTTTTCAAAAAGGCATTTGGCTAACGTCCTTGCCTTCCATTCTCAGCCATCACCAAGCTTAAACACACATAATTGCACTTATCTGCATTCATAATTTGCTACCCTTGCATCTCCTTCCCCATCCTCTTCTGTCTTCTCCTTGTCAAATTTTAGATCGTAGCTCCTTGAAGGAGCTTTTTAATTAGGGATGTGCCCGAATAGGCTTCGGCACTGGCGGGGGTACTACTTTAAGGGCGGGGGAGGGTGTACTCACCCCCCCCACCGCGTTACCCCCACTGGTGGTCTTCAAATTTCAAGCCCCTCGGAGCGGCAGCGTTCCTCCCTGCTGCCCCGTTCCCCCCGTCGGCCGGAAGTCGCGAGTGCGCAGATGCCCGTTGTGCATGCGCATGCACGGCAGGCGGGCGGGCACGCGCACGCATGACGGGCGCACGCGCGCTCGTGACTTTCGTCCACTTCCGGCTGACAGGGGGAACGGGGCAGCAGGGAGGAATGCTGCCGCCCCAAGGGGCTTGAAATTTGGAGAGCGCCGGTGGGGGAAACGCGGCGGGGGGGTGAGTACACCCTCCCCCGCCCTTAAAGGAGTACCCCCGCCGGTGCCGAAGCACTGAATCCTGCCCCAGCACCGAAATGTTTTGGAGGCCTTTACAATGGCCTCCGAAACGTTTCGGGCACAAGCCTATTTTTTATTACAGGAGAACCGCATTATCCGCGGATTCAGTATCTGTGGATTTGCTTATCCGCGGTCAGGTAAAAGACACCTGACCTCAGCATAGGTGGGGCAAAGAGAGGGAAAAAAATGTTGACCTCACGTTTCTGTGGGTCAGGGGGTGGCTGGAAATGACCACGGAGGTCATTTCTGGCCGCCATTTTGTTCGTCGGAGCCACAAAAGTCTCTGTTTAAGTAAAGAGAGAAGAAAAATCAGCTATTTTCAGCTGATTTGGGGGCATTTTGGGACACAGAATGACTCGGGAGGAGCAGCAAAGCAGAATAAGGAGCTTCCCCCCGCCCCGTGCGCGTGCATTTGTCCTCGAAAATCGGCTGATTTGGGGCCACTTTCAGCTGACCGGGAACCTAACCCACGTGATCCCATAGCCCTAGTGCTTCAATATTCACGGTTTCCATATCTGGGGCCACAGCTGGGAATGGAACCCCCACAAATATTGAAGCCCACCTGTATTATGGAACTCTGGAAAGCACTGTATATATATATCAATGACATTATTTATATGTTCAAAGTCCTATAGCACATGATAGAAAATGAGGTGATAAAACCGTTCCTGGACTGTCCCACAGACTGTAGCAAACTGCATGGTTGAAAGATCTTCTCATAGCCAAAGAAACTCTGTTCTTTTTTTCATTCATATAGAAAAGCCAATGTTGCGTAGAAGGATTCTCGCTTAGCTTTTCCCCTGATATGATAGGTGTTGTGTGCATAGGGAGGGCTTTGGGGTTGGATCCCCCCCACCCATAGGCAATTCTGCATTTGAACTGGCACAGCCCAGGTACAGTTTGGCCATCTCCTCTACTATTACTCTGACCAAGTCTAGACGCACCATGAGCTTAGTGTGGCAAAGGAGAATTGGCACCATACTTTAAGACACAAGTATGAGAATTGGAATTCATATCCATATTTCAGACCATACTAGGGGCTTTGACTCAAGAGACTGCCCTTGTATCATGAGTGCCTCTTAGCCTACCCTGTTTTCTCTTTTGATCTGATGCTGTCCTCGTTTCCTTGCATTCCTGCATCTTAAAAACTTCTTGAGCAGGGTGTGACTTCTTGCTCAGGTTTCGTTTTCCTCTTTAGATGCTAATTTATACTAATCTGGGGGGAAGTGGACTTTGATCTTGCATTTATGCCGAGTTCCGCATTCCGCTTTGCTTTCCTGCCCAAAGAAGAGTGTTCTGCACCTCAAAAGCTTGCTAGCCTTCCCACAGAACTGCTCTGCAATCATCCAAATCCTTCTATATTCAGTCTAATAACATCCATATTAATGTAAACATGTGTGCAAATTCTAGTAATGTAGATATTAACCTACATCGGCATTCAGCGCCTGACATTATAGAACTCAATTAAAGTTTTGCCCTTGGCTTTTAAAAGGAGCTGGCTCAATGTCTAATTTTCTAATACTGGGACCAATAACTGAATCTTGAATTTGGGGTGTGTGTGTGTGTGTGTGTGTGTGTGTGTGTTTAAATTACCTGCCATCAAGAACCACAGGCTTTCTTAAAATAAACCCATGATAACCTTTTCCTCATATTATTGTTGCTTTCTCATCTACATGGTTCTTTAGCCTTTATCTTGCCTCTACCTCTCTCCTATTTTTGTTTTTGCTTTCTTTTTAAAAAGTATAATCGGATCCTTTATTCCATTAAGTTATTATGTTAATTGATAGATTAATTAGCAATTTGAGATACAGGCTTTCCCTCCCTTCTCTCACTTGAGCTGTTCATAACCTCAGCAGAAAAGCTGTGATGGAAATTCAGCTCTGTAATTAATCACCTCATATCTCACGTTCTTCATGAAGAGGTTTTCCAAAAAAATAAATAAATCTGGCCATTCATAAGACCCATTCACAATAGCCGTTATCCAAGGGTGAGAGAGGAGGAGGTGACAAAGGATGGGAAGCTGGCCTCTCCCCCATGGATCACTAAACTCTCTGAACATTTTTTTATTTGCTTGCTTGCTAGCATGAGTCCGAGGCCGGCGCCGGAATGAGCAGCCAGATCTCCTGCCAGCTTGATTCACAACAGGCTGTTGTGTGTTCACAGCAAGCCTGGCTGAATTGTTTATCCAGCCAGTTCAGGATGCAGTTTGTGCAACATGTGTGTGTGGGGGGGGAGTTGGGGCGGCCCTTCCATGAGGCAAGGTGAGACAGTCACCTCAGGCATCAGATTACTAAAGGTCCAGAAAGGCAGCAAGTTGCCCTCCTGTTCCTTGCATACTCTCTCTCTCTCTCTCCCTCTCCATGCCCTACGATAAGGATGTCACGGAGATCAGCGTTCTCAAGGTTTTCAGACTTTAGAGGGTCAGTGATGGAGCCTTCCTGCAAGGCCATGATAAATGTAAAAGTGTGCCATCAAGTCTATTTCGACTACTGGCTCCCACAGAACCCTGTGATTTTCTTTGGTAGAATACAGGAGGGGGTTACCGTTGCCTCCTCCCGCGCAGTATGAAATGATGCCTTTCAGCATCTTCCTAGATCGCTGCTGCCCGATATAGTACCAGCGGGGATTCGAACCGGCAACCTTCTGCTTGTTAGTCAAGTATTTCCCTGCTGTGCCACTTAAGGTGGCTATAAGGCCATGATAACCTGACCTTAATTATTCCCAGAGTGGTTGCAACTAATATAGGAAGTCCAGGCAGTTATGTGGAATGGAATAATTCAAGGGGATCCTGGTATTCTCAAAGCTGTTATTGAGTCCAGATTCAATATACTGTATCTAAAATAGTCAGCTTCTCTCATGAAACTGTGTGCTTCAGAATCCTTTGCAATGCTATATTGAAGCTGCCCTCTGCTGAACTGATTTGTCTTCTCAGTATTGCCTACACTGATTGGCAGTGGCTCTATAGGGTTCCAGATAGGAATCTTTTCCAGCACTACCTGGAAATGCTGGGGATTGAAATCTTCATTCAAAGCAGATGCAAATAAAATTGCCCATATTATAATGCCATTATACAAATCTCTGGTGAGGCCACATTTGGAACACTGTGTACAATTCTGGTCACCATATCGCAGAAAGGATTTCATAGAATATCTGTAATATAAAACTGCTTGGACCTCACTGACATGAAACTCCCAGACCAAACCATGAAAAATAGGGAAATGCCATTTTTGCAAGTAGGTTCCAGACTTGGCCATGCTACCACAAAAATCTAAAGCCCCGGAAAAATTCATTACTTCCCCAGAAAATCGAGAAAAACTCTCTCATTGAAACACATGGGGAATGATGCCTCATAGAGCTAGAAAAAGACTAGAGTCACAGTGAAATAAGACAATCATATGCTTGCAAACTACAAGCCCTGGTTGACTGACTCACTGACACTAAACTCCCAGACCAAACTATGAAAGATAGAAACATGCCGTTTTTGCAAGTAGGTTCCAGACGGCCACACTACCACAAAAATCCAAAGCCCCCCTGACCCCAATTTATTATTGTTGCAGAAAAACTCTCCCATTGGAAAGCCTGGAGAATAGATAGACAGAGAGAAAGACTCGAATCGCAAAAAACAGTTGTTCATATGTTTGCAAACCGCAAGCCCTTTTACTAGTAATATAATTTAGAAAAAAGATATTATAGAACTGGAAAACATGCAGAAGAGGGGAACCAATATGATCAGGTGGCTACAGCACCTTCCTTATGAGGTAATGCTACATTTGAGGCTTTTTAACTTTGAAAAAAAGGTAGCTAAAGGGAGACATGATAGTGGTTTATGAAATTATGCATGGTGTGGAAGGAGTGGGGAGAGATAAGGTTTTTCTCCCTCTCTCACAACACTAGAACCAGGAATCATCCCATGAAACTGATTGCCAGGGAATTTAGGACAGACGAAAGGAAGTACTTTTTTACACAGTTCATAATTCCACAGCACATATGGAATTATTTGCCATGGAATATGGTGATAGCCATCAGTTAGGATGACTTTAAAAGGGGCTTTAAACCATTCTTGGAGGACAGGTCTACCAATGGCTACTAGTCCTGATGGCTGCTGTAAGCTACCTCCAAGTCCAGAGGCAGAGGTCCTCTGAATAGCAGCTGCAGGGAGCAACAGCAGGAGAGGAGGCATGCCTTCACCATCTGCTTGCAGGTTTCCTATAGACATCTGGTGGGCCACTGTGGGGATACAAATATGAATACGACAAATATTTATATGCTGCTTTTCAACAAAATTTCCAGTTTACATAGAAAGAAATAAATTAAATAGAAACTGGAAACAGAGTGCTAGACTATATAGGCCTTGGGCCTGATCCACCAAGGTGGTTCTTATGTGCCATTGTTTAGCAGAAATAGGACATACAGATGAAGATGGAAAGAGCAGTCAACATAGCATCCATATGGCCTCTTAGACTGGCGGATGATACCTCTGCCACAGTGATGGACTTACACTTACCTTTTGAAGATTCCCCTTTCCCATTAACTTGTTATTGTTAGCAGGCCATATAATTGGATGATGCTGGGCAATTGTACCTGCCTTTCCTACCCATGCAAATGGGATTGAAACTGGTTTTAAACCTAGTTAATTGTCACATCTTCCCCCAAAGAACCCAGAAAACCTCTGCTCTGCAAGGGTGTTGAGAATGCTTTAGTCCTCTCCACAGAACAAAGAACTCCACAGTTTCTTAGTTGGGAGCCTGGAAAGATAAATGGCTATAAGTGTGTCATGGAGGCATGCAGTGGGTCAGGATGTGACGCCTCTTTTATAGCTTCTTTGCTGTAATGCAAGCAGTAACAAGGGCACAGTAAATGCTCCTGTGATGTTGCGCCTACTCGGGAACCAGCTAGAATAAATATGAATCCAATATTGTTTTCCTTGTTCCATTTATAGCACTTTAAGTCACTGTTTCAGCCTCTTACGAGAAGCAACCATGAAGATTTATCCATCTAGGAAGAACTGGTCCTCACCAAATGTCTCATAATTTATGTAGCAATTACTGTTTACTTGCTACCAAAGCAAAACCACTTATGGATATGTCAAAGCAAGGGACAAAAGCTTCTAATTCAACATGAAGCATTTCAAGTGGGGAGTGATCAGACTGCTTTTTCAAGGGTTCACTTCTCCAAGCATTGCTGCTGCTGCATGCCTTCTGTTAATTCCATGAGGTCTCAAGCAGGAGATCCACTCAAGCCCCTTTTCTTCTTCCCTTCCCCCATCCCCAGGCTCAGTTGCATATCTCCTTCTCTGAGGGGGAGGGTTCGTGTCTGAGGTTCGCACTGTGTAGATGGGATCTGTCCTTCCCAGCAGCTGTACCCAGCTGTTTAATGAGGTGGGAGGAAAAGCCCTCCTATGCAGCAGGAACCCTCACACAATCCGTTCCTCTTCCTCCTACCTTGCTTCTTACTCTCACATGATTGCAAAACAGGAGTGTACACAACTCCTGAACTTGGGTAGGATGTTTGTCCGACCCTGATGGCCAGGAAATTTGGGACCAACAATGGGAAGTACTTTTTCACACGGTGAATAATTAATCTATGGAATTCTCTGCCACAGGATGTGGTGATGGCCACTAGCCTGGATGGCTTTAAAAGGGGCTTGGACAAATTCATGGAGGACAGGTCTATCAATGGCCACCTTCGGCCTCAGAGGCACGATGCCTCTCAATACCAGTTGCAGGGGAGCAAGAGCAGGATAGAGGGCATGCACTCACCTTTTGCCTGTGGGCTTTTCAGAGGCATCTAGTGGGCCATTGTGGGAAGCAGGATGCTGGACTAGCCAGGCCTTGGGCCTGATCCAGCAGGGTTGTTCTTATGTATCCAATTAATGATTGTGTGAACTAGCCGAATATGTGGCCACCAGAAGGGTGGTGCATGCACATTTCCCATAGGAAGCAGAGAATGAAATTCAGCAGACAATAGCCTAGCCTCTGTTCCTTGGGAGAGAGAGTTGTGTTGTTCTTTCAAACCATATCCCCTCCCAGTCCCAGGCCTAAATTCGAAGCCCACTCTCTCCAGATCCCAAACACTGCCTATTCTTCTGCCTTCTGCATGAATTATCATAGGTCCCCGCTTGTTCTTACTATTTCTGAACTATACGAGAGCTCCTAAACTTGTGAGAAAAGCTTCTGTTCTGAACTATACATTAAAAACAAAAATGCCCTGGTCTGAGGGCACGTGATGGAACTGGCATGCTGGAGCTAAGCAGGTCTAGCTCTGGTCAGAGCCTGGATGGGAGACCACTTGGGGAGCTCATACAACCTGCCTTGCATTCCATGTTGGAAGAATGGTGGATTGCAAGATCATAGTGAATAAATAAAAAAATTATATGACTGTGCTCCATGATTAATCATCTGATCAGAACTGGTGGTTTTTTTGTTTTTTGTTTGTTTAGGCTGGAGTGTTGTATGACTGACGTGTGAGGAATTCCCATCCTATCAAAGCCCATTGAAAACCATTCTTATAATATCTTGATAATTATTCTGAATGGATGGTTAAGTTAGTGCCTGGATAAAGACAGTTGAAGTTGCCACTATCTTTGGACATGTCAGCTAATTGGGCGATTATTGTCTGAACCAACTCCTCATGCAGGTATAACACTTAACCATTGTTAAGTATTGTATCTGAATACCTAAACGATGGTGGAGCATTGGGTGCAAACTGGGATGGGAAACCATGGTTTGAAGTGAGTTTGCAAGACATGGTTGAAACTAACCATGGTTAGATCTCCACTGAACAAATCATTGATAAAGCTCTTTCCTTGCCTCTTCTCCCTTTCTGCATTGAAGCTGACAAGCAGGTCTTACTGCTCATTCTCTCCCTCCACCCCATTCTCCGTGCTCTCCCCCTCTGGGGGCCAGCCAACTTAACCATGATTTTACTGTTCATTTGAGCTGTTAAGGAAGCAAAGCCGTGGCAAAGTGGTATGTCTGCACCAATCATTATCGGTGAACTATTAAAAACATCTGACCATACTTTGCCCAGCAGGCTTGCACTACATCAGTGGCTCCCAATGTTGCTGAACTACAACTCCCATCATCTCCAGCCACAATAAATTGTAGCTGGGGCTGATGGGAGTTGTAGTTCAGCAGTAATTGGAGATCCCCAGGTTGGGAACCACTGCCCTACATGATTAAAACATGAGCATGCATTTCCCCTGCCCCCTTGTGTAAAGGAAAGGTAAAGTGTGCCGTCAAGTCAGTTTCGACTCCTGGCACCCACAGAGCCCTGTGGTTGTCTTTGTTAGAATACAGGAGGGGTTGACCATTGCCATCTCCCGCGCAGTATGAGATGATGCCTTTCAGCATCTTCCTGTATCGCTGCTGCCTGATATAGGTGTTTCCCATAGTCTGGGAAACATACCAGCAGGGATTCGAACCGGTGCCATTCCTTAATTGTATGGGGTATGTGTCATCCAAACTGTCTCTCTTGACGTCCTTCAAATACAACTGTTAAGCTGTATTTGGGTCATGTTTAGAGGGTCTGTTGGACAAAGCTCCCCCCAGTGTGAATAAGGATCAGCACAGTGATGGGAGAGAGATGTGTTTGCCATGTCTTTATCGCATGGGGGTAAGCCAGTCACCCAAAGTATTGTGCCAGTTCCCTTTGGATTCTAGTTTGGGCTGGAAAGCTCTCTTTTGCGATAATAGCTGTTGAAAAGCCTTGATGACATTCGGTATGCAGATCACAAAGAAGTGTTAAATTTCAAATTGAAATTGTAACAAAACATGTATCAATATAAGGACGTGTAGGGCACAAATGCTTCTGGTACTGAGGAAAATTAATAAAGTGACTCATTAGCATGAGTGCAACTTGCTTCTCTCTCTCTCTTTCTCTTTCTCTTTCTCTTTCTCTCTCCTCCCTCCCTCCCTCCCTCCTAATTCATTGCCACAGATCCTGATTAACTATAAAATATTCCCAGGTTTAGGACACACTGTCCTCCACCAACAGCTTTAGCAGGGAAAGGTTATTAGCATTGAATGGGGACTGTTCTCTCAGGAGAGCTTTGCAGATAAAATGACCAGGGAAAGAAATAGCAC
Source organism: Hemicordylus capensis (assembly GCF_027244095.1). NCBI lineage: Eukaryota > Metazoa > Chordata > Lepidosauria > Squamata > Cordylidae > Hemicordylus > Hemicordylus capensis. The sequence continues at coordinate 152,347,482 of NC_069662.1, forward strand.
AACTTCTCAAATTAGCATAATTAGTAATTATCTCTTAATAGCCCCACTTGGCTTTAGAGACTTGGCACTTGAAATTCCGCTTAAAGTTCAGTGAGGAAAAACAAATTTCACGCTGAAAATGTCTCAATAACACAGCTGAGCTGCTGAGGTAATCGTCTGGTGTAGGTAGAAGGAAAGAGTTGAGCATATGGGTGCCTGTGCATTTTTGCCCTGTTTGTGTTTGCATGTGCAAAGAACCAAACAGAGGTCTGGGTGCAATGGCCGTCCTTCATTTAGGTCAATTCCCTTTATGCCTCCCTCATGGCAAAAAAAGAAAAATACAGTCGTTAACTAGCACAAACCTGCAGTTCTTTGCTCTAGAATAGTGCAACTTCTTTTTTGCAGCCTAGCTAAAAGATGGGGAGGAGAATGACAAACAAGCTAATAAAGAAGTTGGCAAGCTAGCCAGGGGCAGATTAAAACCTTTCAAACACAACGCCTGAATGTTAGATGCCAGGCAGAAAGAAAATATAGGGAAACGGTAGCCATATCTTCCCTCCCTGGTTCTTGGTGGAAAAGCAACGCTCCCAAGATGTGTGTCTGCAGTTTTTAATTTTTAAAAACCTATTCAAAACCCACCCAGTCCTCTTCTCTGCTTAAGCAAGGGGCTGCTTAGCTGATCTTGAGCTGAGTTCTCTTATTAATAAATCCTATTGGATTTATGCCTCGCATGGTTAAGCCTGGCTCAAGTGTGATCTCAACAAGCATTCCACAGCCACAAATTCCAGTTATAGAGATTGCCAGATGTTTACATTATTGATGGGCAAAGGAACCGAGGATATGAAACCTTTGATGTACTCAGATTATGCTGTTCTTCAAGCAGATTGAATCTGTTTCAACGTACACGCAATACTAGAAGATACAGTTGTAGCTCTGGTAGATCTCCAGAATGGACTTTTCAAACTTGAGTCCCCAGATATGATTGGACTACAGCTCCCATCATCCCACCAGTATTGAGACTGCAACTTGCATCATGATGAGCATTGTAGTCCAGCAACATCTGGGGACCAAGGCTGAGAAACTCTGCTCCATAGAGAAGAATGAGGAAAGGAAGGTTTTAGCATATCTGTCTCATGGTGCAGTAAGAGTAGGAAGGAATTATGTGATGGTAGGCTGGAAGGAAAGCGGAAGTTACTTGGCAGATTTTTCAGTGGGTAAAGAGGGAAGGGACAGGAAGGGACCAAAAGAGGAGAAGGGGTAACTAATATATAGACAGAGGCACAAGGGCTTGGTTCCAAAATATCTGATTTTTTACTTAGGCATCCAAAGATCAGAGAAAGCCTTTGAGATGGCAATAGCCATTACCTGTATGGTGTAATGGCCAGAGTGTCGGAGACCTGGGTTCAATTCTCTACTTAGCTGTCGAGTTCACTAAGTGAACTTGGGCCAGTCACTATGGCTGCCTTTGGACGTAACATGAAACCTTGGGTACATGAACCTGTGCTTAATCTGTGAGCCTGGTAATTATCCCACATAAGATTGTCAAGCTGTGGTCTCTCAGCCTCTGGTTTGTGGGCAGAGGGGCCACTCCTTCTTCCTGATCTGCTGAGGCCACATCCCAGCAAGCTCCATGGATCTTGCATCAGGACATCAGTAGAGCAGCAGCCACTGGCCATGATTCTTGAGGGGGAGTGCCAAGTGCAATCATGTCTTTTCGGCATCGATCACTCGCCCTTGGCAGGGAAAGGGCATTTAAACCCATTCCTCACACCACTTGGACCACTGCCCTTGCAAGGGTCCCGCAGCCATACAGCTCCATGAGCTTCGGGTCTCCATTGGAATGCACTCTCATGAGGTAGGCATCCAAGGGAAATCAATGCCCTGCTGACCAACCACATTCCACATGCAACACCTTAGAAAGGATGACTTGCTGGGCAACCACACTTGATCAGGTATGTTATTAATGAAAGGGTTCCTTGTGTGTGTGCCCCCTCCCCTTCCCTGGATGGAAGCTGTCAAAATGTCTTGTATGGAAACTGCAATTAAAGGTTATGCGTGCCAGGCAATGTGCCAAGCTGTGTATTGCAGATTGCTCAAGGAACACAAGCAAATGGACAGATACAGGCAGGAGATTTGTGGGGATACATGTTGTCTCTTTCGTTATATGACTGGACAACAGGAAGGTTTCCATGGACGGGGTTTCTGCACTCGGTCAGCACATTGCTATTTCTGCCAAGCGATGTGGTATCATTCCCCTGGCATGTGATCTTTGTTGGGAAACAACCGAGTTGCCTAGTTCCTGGTGTCACCAGGGCGCCATGTGTTTGTGCACATTCTTCTGCAACCCTTTATTGCTGGAGACCTTTCCCACTGTGCAGCAGGCATACAGCTGATGCATTTCTGGGCTGGTTTGAGCCACCCTCTCTATGGTTTGGGGAGCAGCCACAGCACAAAACCCAGGTTACGGTGGTGGCAGAATTCAGATGACACAACGCCGTCTTCAAACCTGAAGTTCTAGTAGCAAAACTGACTACAAACTGAAGGTTTCGTTTATGGTTTGGGATCGAAAACCTTGGGTTGGTTGGGTGACGAAACCGCAGTTTCACGCGTTCAGATGACCACAAAACTGAACCTCTGGCACAGTTGCATCCAATTTGGCATTATATTGGAAGGTGGCTTATATCTCTCAACCTAACCTACCTCACAGGGTTGTTGTGTGGATAAAAAGAGAGAAGAATTACATGCTCCCTAAAGGAAAGATGGATTGTAAACATAATACCTATATAAATGCATCGATTTATCAAGTTTCTCTGTGAGAGAGGCTCTCTTTTTGTCAAATTATGTACGTTCAGATGACAGATTTTTGGGTGTTGGAGACTGTACCACAAATCGTTAAAATACAGACAAGCAAAAACACAGGAAAACCTATTTGGATTCAACAATAAACTGCATCACCAAAAAGAACCCAACAATATAATACTGGCATATAATATAAATATTATTATTATAAATAAAAACTATGTATTGTACAGTGAAGAACTATACTCTGCACTTTATGATGCATATTTTATTTATTTATTTATTTATTTATTATTATTATTATATAAAATTTATTTTTATTTATTACTTTTACTCTCAACAAAAAATACATTTATTGCACAAAGAAAGAAAAACTAAAAGTTGGTAAACATAAAATCATAAGACGTTTCGGTGTGACACACCATTCTCAGTTAAGTAAAAAACAAATGAGATGAAAACCTGGTTCCTCAGCTGTTAAATTCCTTAGACGTGGTAACACACAGTTCTCTGACTGGCGGAGAGATAATGAGTGAAGAGTGAGGGAGAGAAAAGGGGGAATATCTGATTCTTCTCAGAGGCTAATAAACTTCATGGCATCAGTCAGCACCTCCTGAGCATTAATGTCAGGTCTCAATTTCTCTATAAATAATGCTTCCTTGATTTTCCTTCTTTATAGGTTCCTTTCAGTCCCCCAAATAGATATTTTAGGGGGCACCCTTTGGCCTTCATGCTTAATCTCCATATGCAATGACCAAGGTTTTGTTCTCTTTGCACAATGCCTCATATCTGCTAGATATTCTTTATATCTAACTTTCAATATGGGAATCTGGCAGGTAATTGAAAGGTAGATATAAAGAGCATCTAGCAGATATGACTGATGCCATGAAGTTTATTAGCCTCTGAGAAGAATCAGATGTTCCCCCTTCTTTCTCCCCCACTCCTTCGCTTGTAATAGTCAAGCCTGGAGGTTACCAGCTGATACACCACTGTTTTGAGAGTGTTCTTTTCAAGGAATGGATGCAGCTGTTGAATCAGCTGAAGCTGGTAGAAAACACTCCTGTCCATAGCCTCCATCTGAGATAACAGGGTGAGGCCTGGATCCAGGAGTACTCTCAAGCTGCATACCTGTTCCTTCCGGGGAAGTGTAACACCATCCAGCACAGGAAGATCTAACTCATCCCTCAAATTCTGAGCCCCTACAATGAGCACCTCTGTCCTGCTTGGATTCAGTTTCAATTTGTTATCTCTCATCCAGCCCCTTACTGCCTGTAGGCAGGCATTTAGGGAAAGAATGCCATTTCCTGGTGATGAAGATGACGAGGAGAATTAGATTTGGGTGTCATCAGCATACTGATAATACCCGGAACCAACCAGTGGTTTCATTTAGATATTAAAAAGCATTAGTGACAGAATGGAGCCCCGAGGGACTCCCTGTAACAGCTCCTGTTTAGAGGAGCAAGCTCCACTATCTGTCACCAAGCTCCACTATCTGCAATCTACCCAAGAGATAGGAGTGGAACCACTGCAAAGCAGTGCCCCATATCCCCAACTCCCCCAGACAATCCAGAAGAATACCATGGTTGATGGTATTGAATGGCACCAAGAGATCCAAAGGAATCAGCAGAGTCACACTCCCTCTGTCAATTCCTCAGTAAAGGTCATCCATCAGGCCAACTAAGGCTGTCTCAATCCCATAGCCAGCTCTAAAGCCAGTTTGAAATGGGTCTAGATAATCTGTTTTGAAATGGGTCTAGATAATCTGATAATCTGTTAACCTGCTAGATAAAAGCAGCCAAGTCAGGCAAGGATCCAGAGAACAAGTGGTAGGCCACCCCACCCCAACCATCTTGTCCACATCCTCAGGAATCACAGATGGAAACTGATCTAGTCTAACACTGCAAGAGGGATCGCTGAACACCCCCTTCATAGACTTTGCAGAAATAGTGGAGTCCAAGTTGGCCCGAAAACAAGAGATTTTATCCGCAAATATCCCATTAAAAGCATCACAGCAGAACAACATTTCTGGGGACTGATTTAAGATAGAAGGAGCGGAAATTAAGCTCCTCACAACCCGGGGTAGCCAGACTCTGTGGGTAGTTGGAGCTGCTCCTCACGGCCTGAGAGTTGACAGGGCAGCTGGTAGTGGAAACAAGTAATTTAGTAAGTAACTAAATTAGTGATTCCCTTCCCCGTAACAGCCAGGTGCTGTGCCAGCACCAGTTCTTCTATTCCCCACCACTACAGTAATAGCTGCCCCAGAACCGCCAGAGGTACCCCCAGCCCCATCCCTCCCCAAAGAGCCCAAACACATACCTACAGAGAGGCCTGACACTGCACAATAAAAAGGGAGAACCAGCAATCACCTCCCCCCAGACCTCAGTCCCACCCTGAAGGCCCAGCACCAAAGGCCGGCTCCCAATATTGTATTGTTGGATTCTTTTTAGTGATGTGTTTTTGACCCCAAATAGGTTTTTCTGTATTTCTGCTTGTTCAGATTTTTGTGTGACGCATGGCATTCCCGACGCTAGAGCGAATTGTCAAAATCGGCTCCCCCTGCTGGGCGCTTGAGACTGCATGGCCAGAGCAGTAGCGGGGAAGCTGTCCCACAGCAACACAAGAAGCTGCCTTATACCAAGTCAGACCAGTGGTCCATCTAGCTCAACATTGTCTCCATTCACTTGCAGCCGCTCTCCAAGGTCCCAGGCAGGAGTCTCTTCCAGCCCTTCTGGGAGATGCCAGGGATTGAACCTGAGACCTTCTACCACTGAGCTACGGCCCCATCTTACAGCACTCGCATGTAGTATCCCATTCAAATGTAAACCAAGGCCAACCCTGCTTAGCAAAGGGGATAATTCATGCTCCCTCGCACAAGACAGGTTCTCCACCCCCGTATTTATTTATTTATTTAGTTAGTTAGTTAGTTAGTTAGTTTCCTAATGTTTTTTCTTATATACTGCCTCCTCCAAAGACTCTAGGTGGTGGACAACAACAATACCAATCACAATAAAATCAATTATAAAATAAAATAAATTAAAGGGCAAATGCCTGGTGAAACAGGTAGGTCTTAAGAAGGGCCTTCAAAGCAACTAGGGAGGAAGCTGAACAAATCGTGGTGTGGGGGGAGAGTGTTCCAAAGAAGAGGGGCGGCCACAGAGAAGGCCCTTCTACGGGCCCAGGCACCACACACCACACCAGGGCCTGGGACACTAAGGAAGACTGGCTGAGAAGACCTCACAGGATGGGATACAACTGGCCGAGAGAGGCGATCCTGGAGATATACAGGTGCTAAGCCCATAAGCGTTTTGTGGGTGAGAACCAGCACTTTGAATTGGACCTGGAAACGAACAGGCAACCAGTGCAGTGCGCATAAAAGAGGTGTGACACTATCAAATCTACGGCCACCCTTGAGGAGGCGGGCCTCTGCATTCTGGACGAAGCTTCCAAATCGTTTTCATATGACGGCATGACTTTTTTTCATACTGTCAGAAGGCTGCTCTGGATATCAGTCATTTTGTAGAAACAAAGTTAACAGCTGGAAGTCCTAGGTTTGTTGGTCTCCACTTTGGTTAAGTAGAGCAAAGAGTGCTCCTCTTTCTGAGAAACAAACACTCTTTTTGTGCCAAGCCAGCTCAGAAGATAGGAAACATGAAGATAAACTGCTCAGAGCACATTGACAGCTATTATAAAAGAGAGAGGCTGACACTCTTGTGACCAGAAGAGGGGGAAAGGACTTGGCTTGAAAACTCTAATTAAAGCTGGCCAAGGTCCATTAGCTCATCTTCACTTCTAGCTTCTTGGATTCACACCCTATGGATCAGCCTTATTATACTAGTTCTAGGTGAGAAATGTGATTAAGCAGTCTGGGAAGCCAGTGTTTCAGCAGCCCTTCTCCCTCTCCCTCTCCCTCTGAAAGCTTTTCAAAACATCCCTTTGTTGACCAATAAAATTCATCTCCAAAATGCACAAAGTATATGAAGGCAAAGGAGGGTTGGGTGAGCGAGAAACAAACGGAACTGGATCAAAAGAGATGAAATGACATGTTGAAAAATGTGGAAATGAGAAGAGTCTGAATTAATTGCAAAGGGGGGGGGAGAACAGAAGTACAGCAAAGTCAGATGTAAATACTTCCAAGCAAGAGGAATAGGGAGAGAAGGACAAGAAGAATAAAGAAACCACACTAATTTCTTTTCTCTCCCCCACTTACTCCTCCTTTCACTAAAGGAGATCTCTGAAAAGATGTTCACCTTCACAAAGGTGTTATCCATGGCAGCAGGGACCTCAGTTTAGCCACTTACATATATGCGAGTTTTTAGGTTACATCTTTTTAAGTAACACAGTCCCCCTTGCATGGGATATCATTTAGAATGGTAATACTGTTAGTAGCAGAGCAAGGAGGAGGAGGGAAATAATGGTTGGTGGAGCATAGTTGGCCAACATTTTGAAATCCACCCCAGAAGTGCCCTGAATGTTTGCTGTTTCAGGGTGAGGGGATGTGTTGGCATAATCTAAGGCCTCCAGATGACACTCCCCATCTTCCTGATATAACAAATTTCAGTGAAACAGGGACACAGAGTCAGGGGGAGTTGCTATCAGGAGTCTGGGAATCCTTCCTCCCTCCCTTGTCCATTCAGGCTAAGAGCAAGAGAATCATTGCATGGTCGTCAGTCTGTAAGGGGAGATAGGTTCTCTGGGTGAGTGATATATGAAGCTGCTGCATCTGTTGAATTTCTGCCTGGATATTTACTATAATGTGTATGGCATTTTGGGGGAGCACTATGCCTCGTATGCATCAGGATACATTTGGCGGCACCACAAGAATGGCAGTTTGTTCTTGAAGGAGCTGTCAAAGGACAGCCAAAGACAGTGTAGAGAGATGTGCTGTTACCAGGGTGTTCTTGGTTAGGGGTCCTAGGAGCATCGCTTACTTCACTATTGCCTATTAGGGTCTTCCTGAATTATGTTCTGTCATGTATGCTTGATTCAATTTCCTTAGTCAGAAAGAAGGAGGCTGGAAAATATGTCCCCAGTTTATAATATAGGAGAACCTCTTTATTCGCGTGGGTTCTGTTCTCCCCGCTGCTACCGAGGATATGGAAACCACAAATACAGAGGCATTGGAATCATGGGGGTTAGGTTGCTGGAAGTTGGGAAAAGAATAAAAAATCAGCCAAATTTGGGGGGGAAATGCAGAGGGGGAGAGAGCTGCCTACCATGCTTTGTTGGTCCCCCTGAGTTCTGTGCCCCTGAGTGGTTGAAAATAGTGGGTTTTGTTTATTTTTTAAAAAATGAAGCAATTTTGAAGCTCCCGGACACAAAATGGTGGCCAGAAATGACCTCCGAGGTCATTTCCGGCTACCTCTGACCTGCGGATACATGAAATTTAACCCCTTGGTTGCTGTTTTTCCCTTGTGTATTCCTAAGTTGGGTGCCAGTTTCCTGACCGCAGATATGCAAAATTGTGGATATAGACTCTGCGAATATGGAGATTCTCCTGTACTAAAACTTTATTTTTATATACCTAGCCAGAGTGGATGAACTCATGTAGTGGAGAGATTGGTGCATATTCACTTGAATGTCTGCAAAGAGTCCACACACATGCAATTGTGTGCATGTGGGGTTATCTTCCTGTGATTGGAATCCTGGCTTTCTCATTTGGGTGGAGAGAGCACTGCGGACATACAGTTGCACATGCGTTGATGCTATGCAGACATTCAACTGAATGTGTACAGATCGGAAGACAAGACCTGCTTATTTGTCTTGGATTTGTCATCAGAACAGGGATAGAGTCATGCTGGATTTGTTGGTAGCTACTAACTGCATCAAAACAAATGATATTGGTCTCCTTATTCCACTTCCCTTATTTTTTTCCAACAAATAAGGAAAGTAGAGTAAGAAAAGGAAGGAAATAAAGAACAACAACAATTTCAAAGAAGAGTTCAAGCACCTGAGGTACCATCAACAATATATAGTAATCTCTACTTGTAATACTTTCAGAATTAAGCACATGCTATATTTTATAGGCATGCTAAGAAAATATCAGCATTTTAAAATAAATTAGAAAACCCAGCAGCCCCAAGAAGGTCTGCTTGCTTTCATCTAATGAAAGTAGGTCAATGTTTTATGCTGTTCACATTAATGTCATTCATTTTTGGTTCTTACTAATAAAATGTAATGGCTAGTTAAGCATTAGAGATGGACAGGATTTCCCAACAGAAAAGCCTTTTAAAGATTTTTTTTAAAAAACCTTTCAGCTATACCTGGAACATAACTAAAATTATATTAACAAAATTCCCTCATTGCTTCTCCAACTCCACTTGGGAATTGATCCAAGTAAACGTTCTGTTTCTGTCCCATCCAAACTTTGAGTGATTTCCTCAGATTTTGTGTTCTAGACTTTTCTACTAAAAATGTACAGATTTCTTTTCTTGTCACTGAAAAAACCAAGTATTGACATATTTTTCCAAGTGTTTTCATGCATTTTCTACCCAAATAGCGTGCGTTTAATGCATTGCAAAGTACGCAAATTAAATACATTTTTATGTAAATGTATGGAATGCATAGAATCCGTAGCCATCTCTGTATCTTATGAAACTGGGAGTGGAACAGATCCCGAACCATGTGTTCTGTTGCAAATTTTGGCAAAAGAGGAACTTCTCCAAGCTATACTGGGTTACTATAAGACAATGGTAGTAAAGATATTGTACATGATGTAGTAGATTGTGTGCAATGGTTCCAAATTCAATCCCTGGCATCTCCAGGTAGATCTGGGAGGAAACCCCTATCTGAAAACCAGAAGACCTGCTGCCCATCAGTGTAGACAATACTGAGATAGATGGACGAAGGATCTGGCTTAACATAAGGCAGTTTCATAGGGAATGGCCTCTCCCAAGAAGTCTACGGGGCCAATTATTTGGTTTTTATTCTGCTACGCTGCTGAGAGGGAGTCATTGTTAGCAAGGATGTAGCTAGGGGAGAAGGGGCCCGTGTTCACCCCAGTCCTTGGTAGCTCCTCAGAGTGAGGGAGATGATGAAGAAAATATGGAGGGGTGGAGCTGGGGACCCCTGAGGAGCTTAGGGGCCCAGGTTCTTTGAACCCATCTGCTCAATTATAGTGACACCCCTGATTGTTAGGCTTTTTACCTCTGCTTCTTTGCTGCTTGTTGTGTTATAATGGTGAAGATCCCTTAAATTGTACTTTGTTGCATGTTTTAGGATTGTATTTTCTTATGGTGGTTTTAATCTTGCTGCATGTTCCCCACTTACCTGAGCAGTGAGAGTTTTCAGGGGCAGTTCTACCCAGGTGAGAGAGCATTGGACACCTGGGGCACTTTTATACCATTTGATTGATTTATCTACACAAGCAGAACAAAAGTGGAAGCAAACAGCAAGCACTCGCACAAAGCAACAGAGCCACCAGCTCACATCAGATGATCAGAGAGAATGCCTGGCACCCTCAAGGTGCCCTCACCCAACTCTTTCTTTCTGCTGTTGTCTCAGCCTTTTCTAAACAGAAAAAATATTTTTCTTCTTTCTTTTACATGCTGTGCTCTCTCTCTCACTCTCACTCTCACTCTCACTCTCATACAAATACACATCACATACTATATCTCATCCCCTCTGTCGGAAAAGTATCCTTCCCTGCCCAAAGCTTTGATAGTGGTATCATTCAAAAACACACAGAGATTCCCAACTATCTCCTTCCCATCAGCCAACTATTCTAGGCATTATTAACCAGAGTCTTCCTGGCAAAGCATAGTTAACCATCAGGGCAACATTACTCTCTTCTAAGCCACACAGAAGGTCCTTAGGGTAGACAGATGAAGAAGGGAGAATCATGTCCTCTATTTCTGAAAGAGCTGGAAATGTTATGATATCTATGGATGCACAATTAGAGCACCTGTAGGCAAGAGGGAGGTACTAGCACTCTTGGAGAAAACGGGCTATCTTGATCCATGTCAATCCGGCTTCAGAACAGAAATGGATTTGGTCTCCCTGTGGAATGACCTGTATAGAGAGAGAGACAGGGAGAGTACAACTCTGTTAATTCTCTTGAATCTCTCAGTGGCTTTTGATACCATTGACCAGAGTATCATTTTGGATAAGCTGGCCGAATTGGATGTGGGAGGTGGTTCCTCTTGGAGGTGGTTCCTTGGAGGCGGAGGTGCTTCCATTTGGAGGTGGTTCTGCTCCTACCTTGAGGCCCATTCCCTCGAGGTGGTGCTGGGGGGGTTACAGCTGAACCCTTGTCAGTTGTGCTTTGGGGTTTGAAATCAGGGTTCCATTCTTTCCTCTGTGCTGTTTAACATCTACATGAAACCGCTGGGAGAGGTCATCCGGTGATTTGGCCTGAGGTGTCATCAATATGCAGATGACACTCAGTTGTATCTCTCTTTTTCATCAGACCCAGGCTGTTCTGAATCAGTTCTTGGATGCAGTAATGGACTAGATGAGAGTGAGCAAATTGAGACTCAATCCAGACAAGACAGAAGTACTGTTGGTCAATTGTTCTTCTGCCTGGGTGAATGATGTTCAGCCTGTTCTAGGTGGGGTTGCACTCCCCCCTGAAGGACCAGGTTCACAATCTGGGGGTGCTCATCGATCTAGCACTGTCATTAGAGGCTCAAATGGCCTGTGGCTCAGAGCACTTTTTATCAGCTTCAGCTGATAACGCCAAATGCAACTGTAACTGGATAGAGATAGCTGGACGTGACTTTGACTTTGTCAAGTCATGAGATAGCTGGGCCACAGTTACTCATGCTCTGGTAATCTCTTGCTTGGATTACTGCAATGCATTGTATGTGGGGCTGTCTTTGAAAATGGTCTGGAAACTGCAGTTGGTACAAAACAGGGTTGCAAAATTATTAACTGGGACTGGGCACTTTGATCATATTATACCAGTGCTTTGTCAGCTGCACTGGCTCCCAGTCCATTTCTGGGCCCAATTCAAAGTGCTAGTTTTAACTGGTTGGCTTGGGTTACCTGAGAGAACGCCTTGCCCATATGTCCCGACTCGGACCTTAAGATCGTCTTTGGAGGCCCTGCTCTGAGTGCCCCTGCAAAACGAGGTGAGGTGGGTGGCTACTTGGGAGAGGGCCTTTTTGGTGGTTGCACCTCATTTTTGAAACAGCTTCCCCAGTGAGGTTCACCTGGCACCATCACTTTGTTCTTTTAGACACCAGGTGAAGACCTTTCTGTTCACTCAGGCTATTTAAAACTGATTTTAAAAATTAATTTTGTATTGTATTTTGTATTGTATTTGTATAAATTTTGTATTGTATTTGGGGTTTTTTGGTATCTTGTGATTTGATGTGTTTTATGTGTTTTTATTGGATGTTTTAATGTTATGTTGTGATCGGCCCAGAGAAAAATTTGTTATTGTTGGCTAACAAATAAAGTGATTATTATTATCATCACTGACAGCACACAAATATTTCCGTTTCACAATATGAAAGAAAAAACCTAAGGGGGGAACCTCCTCCCCTCAAACTGCCCTAGTAAAACTCAATGTACCGGAATGTTCATGGATTCAGAGAGCAGTTAGCAGGCAAGCAGGTGGGTGGAGCTAAAGGAACTCTGTGGGAAGGAGGGCAAAAAGAGTGGGAAATTTCTTAGCTTCAAGAATATTCCCTGAAGACAGTCACAACCCCTTCTGCTGCTGAGGGGTAAGGTGCCTACATCTTTCACCATGATCATGCACGGGCTCAGGTAACATATGCACACCACAACATTTTGTGGTGTCCATACCTGTAAATAATATTGTTCAAACATTACAATACTGACAATGGACACAATCTATGAGATGACAGGCCCAATCCTAGTCAAGCTCAATTGAAATGAGTAGACTATGTATGAGGAGAGGAGGTTTGGGGGGAGAGGGGTCATTGCCCCACAGCCATACAACGATCAAATTTTGACCAGCTCAGGCCAAAGAGATTGGGCTTTACTCTGTCAGAGTGATGCTCTTTCGTAAAAGAGAAACAAAGAGGGACCTGGTTTTTATGGTGATTATTTCATAATTTTGAGTACATGCTCACACAGAATGAGCACCACCCTTATAGTAGAGGTAGGCAATGTTGGCTCTCCTGTTGTTATTTGAACTACAACTCCCACCATCCCCAGCCACAAGAAATTGTAGCTGGGGATGATGGGAGTTGTAGTTCAACAACAGCTGGAGAGCTGATGTCGCCTACCCTGCCTAATAGTAACGCAGGGAGCATCTTCTCAGAGGTCTAGCATCAACTGCATGTGTCAAACAAAAAAGGCCAACCTATTTTGCTGCACCTTCGCAACCGCCATAGAAAAGAATTTCCCCTTATCTTCCTATTTTCTTCCATAATCACAGAAATTCCACCTTGCCTGCTGAGACAAGGACACCTACTAAGCAATTTAAGGTATTAGCAAGTAGAGGGGCCTTGTAATTAAGGGATAAATAGGACAAGTGCCCTATTTCACCAGGTAGTAATCTAGCTGGTGAGTGGATAAAACAACAAGGCATGCTGTGTTTATTTCTCCCTATGTCACTGTCAAAGTTTACTGCAAGCCTCCCGAGACATGAACCTCAGAATATACCTGAATAGGCTGGCTGCATTTGGAACTGTCACTTCATTCCGAATCAGTCCCCATGCAATGGCAGGCAGAGTGACAGGAAAATGTGTATTTCCACATGGACAAAATGGGCTTAACCATGAAGCTCTTTGTCCTGGTTGGAAACAAAACTGGGATGAGGGCAGCTCTGAGAGGCAGTACAAATTTCTAATGTCTACAAAGTATGTTGGCTTCATTCGCTTCCATGGAGGGAGCAGGTCTGCATGTACACACAAAAAGCAGTGTGTGTGCAGGGGGAGAAGACTACAGATGCATGGGCAGAGTTGCCATATGGAAGAGAAGACAGGTCTTCTATACCTTTAAGAGATGCACAGAAGGGGGATTTTCAGCATGCCATTTGGACCTGACATGACACACAGCCTCATAGTCACATCCTGCCTATGATGGCAAATGCTCTTGTATTTACAAATGCTCTTGTATTTGGATATTCTATGATGGATATCCAAATGCTCTTGTATTTCCCACTTTTGCCATTGCAGCTTCAAAGACAATAGGCCTGTTCACACAATCATCAAAATCAGAGTAGGAGGCATTGTACCCTGGTTTGCCTGATGGTGTGAACTCACAAAAATCCCTCCAAGCCAGGTTGCTCAAAGTAGGGTAGCCCAGCTTTTGTACCCTGCTCTTAACCATGGTAGGATAAGAGGAGAGCTCTTCTATCTTGCTGTTCTGGTCGTGTGGATGTATACTTACCTTTTCTATGCAACCACCGGGAACCAACAGCCTTGGAAACAGTAGAGAACTGTGGCAACAGGGGAGTCAGTCATGGATGTGCCACTCTGCAAAGCACACTTTATGATCCTTGATCTGGAGCTGCTTCAGGATTGGGTGTGCCTCCTGCTTCTTTGTGGCCAGTCAGAGGGCAGCTGCTAATGTAATGAGGCTTTCCCGTCTACTGGCAGCGCAAGGCATGCTGGGAAGGCCTGCTAGGGCCTTGGAGGAATTTCTATACTTGCAGCTTCTGATATCAGCAGTTCCTGGCTCAGGCGTAGCTCATGTACTCTCCTCCGGTGGGGGGTGGCAGGCGGCTTCTTTAAGGTAAACGGAGCCGGTGCTCCGTGTCGCCCAGCAGCCCCCTGCAGCGGGGAATCGCCTTCGCCACTCACCTGGCCGCTGGCAGTGGCTTGCCTCCACGGGAGCCAGGTGAGTGGCGGAGGCGATTCTCCGCTGTGGGGGCTGCTGGGCGGCACCTTACCTTAAAGAAGCCCCCCCCCGAGGCGTGTTCACGAGCTGCGCCTGTCCTGGCCTAATTGTGTGTTTACTGGGTTTGCTGACTATAACCCTCCAGACCACCCCCCAAATAGTCATGTCAACAGGCCTAATATAACCATACTGATGCAATTTTTGATGTTTCTGAATATTTGCTATAAAGTATCCCTAGCTGCCTCTGTGATTTTATTGACTTTATTTATTTATTTATTTATTTGATTGATTGATTGATTGATTGATTGATTGATTGATTGATTGATTGATATACCGCCCTCCAAAAATGGCTCAGGGCGGTTTGATGATTTGCTTTCAAGTTTTAGAGTGTAAGCTGCCTCGAACCCTATTCTGATTCCTTGGACACTAAAAGATCTCTAGCCCTTGGAGATCTCTAGCCCTTGGAGATCTCTAGCCCTTGGACACTAAAAGATCTCTAACCCTTGGGTTCAAGGCAGCTTAAAGGTATAGAAGAAAGTTGAAAGTACACTTTCCAGGCAGTGGCCATCCCAGAGCTATCAGGGGCAGCCACATCGAGCAGAAGAGTGCCTGCTTCCTCTCTGGTTTGGCTGCTGGGAAGTAGTTGAAATTCTGTTTTCCATTTTGAGGACCTGATTGTCAAAAAGCGGGATATAAATCAAACAAATAAATACATATAGTGGAGAGATGGGGCAGCCTGTTTTAAATGAATAGCTAACCAGCAACTTAGCAATGACCTGAAAGGATCAAGTTACTCTTGGAATAATTATCGGAGCTAATTTTTGGTTTTTCCATTATTGGACAAATATTCCATGTTAGATCATTTGCTTACCATATTCCAAATCTAATAATTGGGAAGAGTGATAAGCAACTTGCTGGGAATTATGTCCAATGTGCTCTTATCAGCTGATTTCTCCCCTCTCTACTAGAGTGATGACGAGCCCTTGGTATTCTTTCCCTCAGACATTGTGAAATAAATTAGTTGTCCTTCTCCCCTGAGGACACCTCATGATATTGATTGTAAAAGCATGAAAATGTAAGCCATAACACATGTTGGATTATTTCACTCTTGGTTTCTGCTGCATATTTTTCTGCAAAACATCTCAGACTAAAGGTTGATATTAAATTACTTTCCCATTATCATGCCATCTAGGTCAGCAGTGAATGTCTGGCTTCCTGATTCTTGCTTCATTACACACTCTTGTTGAATGCAAAGTTGACTCGTGTGCATTGCCCTCCTGAAATCATTGAGTTCTGTGTTTGTGTACATCCTGATCTACTCTTTTGGATGCAGGTCATTGTAATCTACCTCTGTTTCTGAAAATTGAAAATGTTATTATCCTTGTGGACGCATAACTAGAGCACCTGCAAGTGAGAAGGAGGTACCATCAGAAGCAGGGTAACTTACAGAGGCATTAGTTTCACAAAAATCTGCAGAAAACACCCCGCAAACTGCCCCAGTGTAACTCAGTGGAGTGGAATGTTTGTGGTCTCAAAGGACTGTTAACGGATAACTAGGTGGGCAGAGCTAATGGAGCCCAGTGGTGAGGAGCAATGCTTGAACAAACCGAGTGGGAAATTTATCAGCTTGAAGAATACTTCCTCAAGAAAGTCACAATCCCTTCTGCTTCTGATGGGGAAAGGGGCCTGAGAGTTTCACCACACTCAAGCACAGGTTCAGGTAACACATGCCCACCAAGAATATTTTGCAACATTTTGTTGTGGGTCTATACTTATCCTTATTTTTCATAGTTCTCCAAAGTGTAGTTGATAACTTCTGTGAAAGAGCAGAACAATTGAAAACTGGGGGATGGGGCTATTCATCACTTCCCAGAAACACATTCTATCACTATCACTGCCTGTGTTGATGCTTAGTGTTGCTTTTGCAGCACTCCCTATTACTGCAACTTCATCCCCAGCTCAGCCAGTCAATGAAGTATCATCTTAGAAGCAGGAGGAAAATGGCCAGTGAGATGGAAAGCTTTATTTTTAATCTGTTGTGATTAAAAATATAACACGGCAACTGCACATGAACTACCAAGGCCCTGGTGCACATGGGAAAGAAAACGAGATGCACCTTTGACTTGTGCTGCTTATTTCGTCTTCTTGAGCATCTGCCCCAATTCGTATGCACCTTCCTCTCTAAGGACCAGTTTACATGTATTCTGAATGGGGATGTGTGTCCCAAACAGGAAGCACAGCTTACTTGGCTTTCCTGTCCCTCCCCTCTTTAAGGTCACATTTAAAATGGTCCATGACCATTTTTGACCATAATAAAGGCTGCCAGATCAGTATTTCAGCTGTAAATTGCACAATGGCACTTCAGTGCCCATGAGTTTAGGTATTTGTTTGTTTGTTTATTGTTCAGTTTTTATACCGCCGTTCATAATGCATATTGAGGCAGTTTACAAAAGTTAAAATACAATAAAACTCTGTAAAAGTTACATTAAAAACCTTAAAACCAATCCAACGTTAAAACCATAAAACGCCAAGAACCAGTGAAAAAGAAACAAAGGGGCTATTCTCACGATCAGCAAAAAATCAGGCTAGGTCCATGGTCCTTTGCTGCAAAAATTCAGTTTCCCCTTGGTTTCACACTTGCCACAAAGGCCCTCAGAGACCTGGAACTCCTCCTGGATGTGACACTTTTGAATAAAGAACAGTCCTTTTTCAGCAAGAGGTGTCTGGAGATACTGGCCACCTTATGCTCACCTAGGAAAGCAATGCACTGCACTCCTGCGAATTTCTGCTTGCAAAGTTGAACTACCCAGTGCCTTGTTAGCTAGAGATTTCCTCCATGTGGCAAATGCTCTTTAAACATATTCCCAGTTTCATACAAATTGGCTGCTTGTCTGCTCTGTTGTTATTACACAAATGCACAGCCTAAGAAGTGCTCAGACAAGGATCATTATAAACCCCTTCCAGCCTCTGCTTGCTTAGCCTGCCTACCAGTCATTTTGCTCAATTGATTAACTCCATGCAGCTTATACCATTCATTTAATTTAAGAGGCCTCCTATAATTCCTCACATGGCTGTCTTTTTAACCTCTCCAAGTTTCTACTCTTATGTTGTTGAATTATTTAACAAACTTTCCTAGGCCTTTTGTATCATCATCACTACCATACCTAATAAGTATCAATTTAAAGAGAAACACTCTAATAGTAATATAAACCATGCCACTAAATGATGCTGAAAATCTGTTTAGTTCACTAGTCTTACACTTTTTATTGGTTTTCCGTTTCAGCTGTATTAATTAAAATAAGAATAAAAATGGAGGGCTACAGTATTTAGTCAATTAATCAGGTTAATCAATTAAAAAACCTTTTGACTGACCAGCTTTTGCCCTCTGTGTATCGTTTAAAGCATCGTTAGCCCTGATAGGCTTATATTTTCCTTACAAATAACAATTGGATTGGGACCCTTCCAATGTATTGGAACTGCGATGGGTCTAAGGGGCTTTAACCCTATACTTGCTATGAACCTAAAGTGCAAGGGTCCTCAATCAAGCTGCTTTTTACCCTGAGAAAAGTTCCCACTGGTACCAACTGAGCCTGTATGCAGTCATCATAGCCTATCAGGGATCACAGAGTGAATATGATGATGTCACAGCACTAAAGAGCCAAATTTAAATGGCTACATGCATGTTAATGTTAGTAACGGCAAGCAAAGCTTGTTTTAGAGCAGGGCTGATCAACTTTGGCCTAGGGATGTGCACAAAACCAGCTTGGCCTGTTTGGTTCGAATTTGAACCAGCTTCGAACCAGGGTGGGTAAGTTTGGTTTTGGGTTTTGCTTAACTGCCCCCCCCTTTGGTTTGAATTCGGACCCAATTCGAAGTGGTTCTAAAAGGTTCTACATAGGGTTTGTTTGATCTAAGATTGTAAATAAACAACTAACTCACTCTACATAGGGTATAATGGGAAATCAAACCAGCCCATTATTCCCTATGTGAAGCACCCAGGGGCACAAAAGTGGGGTGTGTGGCACCCCAGCTTTGTGCCCCTAGGTACTCCACATAGGGAATAACGGGCTGATTCGAGTTCCCATTATACCCTAAGAGAAAAATAATTTTTTAAAAAATCAAAAAATCATTAGAAAGCGTAGGAGTGTCTGATTGCTTTGGGGTTTGGGTGGTAGTTAGCACCCATGGGTGCCTACCACCCAACCCAGTTTTGGAGGCTCAAACCAGTTCAAACCAGTTTGAATAGAACCATGCTCTGTTTGGTTCGAACTCAGACCAGCATTGCCAATTCAATGCCCTGTTTGGTTTGAGTTCGAACCTTCAAACCGAACCGGTTCAAATTCAGACCTGTTTGCACACCCCTACTTTGACCCTCCTGCAGATGTTGGCCTAATTGATTAAGTGCCATCAAGTTGGTATCAACTCTTAGCGACCACATAGATAGATTCTCTCCAGGATGATCTATATTCAATTTGGCATTTAAGGTCTCTCAGTGGTGCAGTCATTGCTGTTGTAATCGAGTCCATCCACCTTGCTGCTGGTCATCCTCTTCTTCTCTTTCCTTCAACATTTCCCAGCATTATGGACTTCTCAAGGGAGCTGGATCTTCACATAATGTGTCCAAAGTATGATAGTTGGAGCCTGGTCATTTGTGCTTTGAGTGAAAATTCCGGATTGATTTGTTCTATGATCCTTTTTTTTTTTTTTCCCCTGGCTGTCCTCAAAAGTCTTCTCCAGCACCAAAGTTCAAAAGCATCAATATTTTTCTATCTTGCTTCTTCAAAGTCTAGCTTTCACATCCATAGAGTGTCATGGGAAAAACCATTGTCTGAACGATTCTAATCTTTGTAGGTGACACATCACGGTATCTAAATATCCTTTCCAAGGCCTTCATTGCAACCCGACCAAGTGCTAGTCTGTTGCGTATTTCTTGACTGCTGGATCCTTTACTGTTGACAGTCAATCGTAAAAGGCAGAAGCTATCTATCACTTCAATACTCCTTGAGTTTCATTACTAGAGCTTGCAGATCCTCCACATGCTCAGTTATCAGAGTGGTGTCATCAGTGTAGCACAGGTTATTGATGTTTCTTCCTCCAACTTTAAAACCATGCTCGTCTTCTTCCAATCAGCTTCTCTCAGTATATGTTCAACATATGTTGAATAAACAAGGAAAAGGAAACAGCCCTGTCTTACTCCTTTGCCGATTTGCAACCAGTCTGTTTCCCCATGTTCCGTCTGGACTGTGGCTTCCTGTCCTGTGTATGGGTTTCTCATGAGATGTTCTAGGATACCCATTTTCTTAGGGATATTCCACAACTTGACATGGTCAACACAATCAAAGGCTTTTCTATAGTCAATAAAGCACATACTGACTTCTTTCTGGTATTCTTTGGCTTTCTCAATTATCCAGCGTGCATCAGCAATGATGTCTCTTGTTCCTCGGCCTTCTCTGAAACCAGCTTGAACATCCAGCATTTCCCTTTCCACATAGGGCTCTAATCTGCGTTGGATGATCCTGAGCATTATTTTGCTAGCATATGAAAATAAGGATATTATGTGATGGTTTGCACAATCTGTTAAGTCTTCTTTCTTTGGTATGGGTATGTAGACTGACCTCTTCCAATCTGTTGGCCACTGTGTCCTTCTCCAATTTTGCTGGCATAGTTTGGTTAGAGCCTTGACTGAATCTTCTTCTGTTGCCTGCCATATTTCTGTAGCTATTCCAGCAATTCCTGTAGCCTTCCGACTTGGTAATGACCAGAGTGCTGATCTAACTTCATCTTCCCATACTAGAGGTTCTTGCAAGTAGAGAATATCTTCTAGAGTATCTTGGATGTTGATGTCCCTGCTGTACAGATTTTCAGTATACTCCTTCCATCTCTGTTTGATCTTCTCTGAGTCAGTTACTATCTGTCTTTTGGCATCCCTTAACATACCAATTTGAGGTTGGAACCTCCTTCTGAGTTCAGAGATCTTTTGGAAATTTTCCTTGTTTTTCTGTCTATTTCCATCCTCAAGGTCTTTACAGATGTTATTGTAGTACTGCTCTTTGTCTCTTCTAACAGCTTTCTGAAATTCCCTGTTAGGTTCCTTCATGAGATCTTTATCTTTCTTTACTTTGGCTTCTCTCCTCTTCTTGGCAATTTCCACCGTCTGTTCTGACATCCATTTTGTTTTCTTCTGTTTCTTGGTCTTTGGCAGTCTCTTTTCACATTCGTCCTTAACAGTGTCTTTGATTTCATTCCACAGTTCCTCTGGTTCCCTATCAATGAGATTCAGAACTTCAAAGTGCTTCCTGACATTCTCTTTGAAAATGGTGGGTACAATCTCAAGATCATATCATGGAAGCTGGATAGCTTTCCCCCCCACTTTAGCTTGACTTGGAACTTGCACATGAGTAGTTCATGATTTGTTCCACAATTGGCCCCTGGCCATATCTTTGCTGTTATAACTAAGCTCTTCCACTTCCTTGCACCAATAATGTAATCAATTTGATTTCTGTGAACTCCATCTGGTTATATCCATGTGTATAGGCGCCGCTTTGGCTGTTTGAAGAATGTGTTAGCAATGAAGAGATCATTTTATTGGCAAAAACTAATAAGTCGTTCTCCTGCTTCATTTCTGTGTCCTAGGCCATACAGTCCGACTGTGTTTTCTTCCTTACCATTTCCAACTTTGGCATTCCAGTCTACACCCACCAGCAGCACATCTTGCTTGCATCTTCTGTCAATTTCAGACTAAACTTGAGCATAAAACTCCCCAACTTCCTCTTCTTCTGCATCAGTCGGGGCATAGACTTGAAAAACTGTCATGTAAGGGTTGTCCGTGAAATCTAATTAATATTAGTCGGTCACTGACTGCATTGTACCTAAGTACTGTCATTGCTATATCCTTCCTGATTATGAAAGCAACTCCGTTCCTTCTTTGTTTTCCGTGTCCTGAGTAGTAAATGGTATGATTTTCTGACTGAAAGTGTCCAGTTCCAGTCCATTTTAATTCGCTGATGCCCAAGATGTCAATCTGTAGTCGATTCATTTCATCTTTCACTGTGTCAAGCTTTCCCATATTCATGCTTCTTATGTTTCACATTCCCATTGTAATTCTCTTTGCAGCTTCAAATTTTCTTTTCCTGCATGGCAACATCAGCTGCTAGACGTCCAAAAGGCTTTAGCCTAACCACATCATAAACACCATCAGTCCTCTGAGAGATCCTCAGCTCTTCCTCAGTAACATGTTGAGTACCATCCGACCTTAGGGGCCCATCATCCGGCACTACATCAACAATCATTCTATCTTGGCTATCCATGTGGGTTTTTTTTAGTAAAATACAGGAGTGGTTTACCATTGCCTTCTCCCACACATCATGAAATGATGCCTTTGTTGTCATCACTAAAGTGACCATCTTTCATATATCGCTGCTGCCCAATATAGGTGCCTGCTTGCTTTAGCTGAGCAGCTGGGGTGACCTTTGCACCTTGGGTGGCCCTACTGAGAGTATACCTGTGGGTGTATTTCACTCATCCCTCCCAGGAACATACACCACTGCCATGATGAGGCAGCATAGCAGGACTGGGATGGGCATGTGTTGGCCTACAACTCCCATAATTCCTGGCTATTAGCCACTGTGGCTGGGAATTATGGGAATTGTAGTCCAAAAGCTGCTGGAGGGCTGAGGTTGAGCAGCCCTGTTTTAGAGTGACAGCAGTGCTCCTGGACTGGTCACATGGATGTTTTGGCCTATGAAGAATGTGATGCCCTACCCCTTAGGGCAGGGGTTTCCAATCTTGGGTTCCTAGATTATGTTGGGCTACAACTCCCATCATCCCCAGCCTCTGCCATTCTGGCTGGGGATGATGCGAGTTGTGGTCTAACAATAACTGCAGACCTCTGCCTTAGGGCAATACCTCCTGAATAGGTGGACATGTTTGCTCTCTTTCACAATGATCTCGAAAGGGGAGGGTCGCCTCTGAAACGGCTGAAGATGCCTTCCGAAATTGCCTCCCCCTTCCGCTCAATTGTATGTATGCAAACCTGACTGCTGAAAACGTTGCCGCACTGGAGGATTCTTCCATCTACTTCTGTGTATAAATCTTGGTAGCTGCTCTTTCAGCCCATTATCCTTGTGTTCATTACTGTACTTCATGCCGTACTAAAATAATGTTGGTGCTGTGGGTGGTGTCTTGTGGGTTCTTCTCGCCCATTTACCTGCCTTGGTCTCTCTCTCCCCCTCTCCTCCTGTTCCCACTGGCTTATAAAAATAATTTCTTACAAAGTCGCTTACTCTGGCTCTGAACTTTCATTGTAACAGACACTGACCTTTGAAACCACCGGGCCTACCGGGGGCTGCATTATAGACTTGAGGTCCCTGGGTGCCCCTTAGCTGTCATAATGAAGGAAGTTTACTGTGGGAAAGTGAATGGAGCAAGCATGTTTAGAACCATATGGTAATTATCTGCTATCTGTGCAAAAGATATAAAGTGTTGTTTACCGGTTGTGAAAAGAGCATCTGAGAAGGGATTCCCTGGAGAAGTTAGGAAGGGAGCTTTGGCACGGTGGCTGCTCTTCAGATGGCTGGTAATAGACCCTATAAATTTGGAATATGCTGTTGTTAATCAGCAGAGATTGGAGACGGTGGGCTCATAATGTTTCAGTTTAAAGGGGCAGGTGATTGTCTTGCTAAGCAGGAGGCTTTTTTATAACTGTAATTGAATTATGCAAATGGTAATTACTAGGGGGGAAAGGGGGCAAAAATGTGGGAAAAGATGTTCTTAACTCTTTGAAGTCAATAGTGCATTTAATAAAGGGGAAGGAAAATCCCTGTGGATCAAACTGGAACATGGGGTTTAAAAAATAAATAAAGTATTAGTGAATGTTGAAGGGAACTTTACATAAGAACAGCCCTGCTGGATCAGGCCCAAGGCCTATCAGGTCCAGATACTGTTTTACACAGTGGTCCACCAGATTCCACTGGAAAGCCCACAAGCAAGAGGTCCCCTGCAACTGGTATTTAGAGGCATCTTGCCTCTGAGGCTGGAGGTGGCCCACAGCCACCAGACTAGTAGCCATTGATAGACCTGTCCTCCATGAATTAGTCTAAGCCCCTTTTAAAGCCATCTAAGCTGGTGGCCATCACCACTTTTAGGACAGCGAATTCCATAAGTTAATAATGTGCTGTGTGAAGAAGTACTTCCTTCTGTTAGTCCTACATTTCCCGACCTTCAGTTTCATGGGATGACCCCGGGTTCTAGTGTTGTGAGAGAGGGAGAAAAATTTCTCTCTGTCCACACTCTCTACACCATGCATACATTTATACACCTCAGTCATGTCTCCCCATAGTCTCCTCTTTTCCAAACTAAAGAACCCCAGATGCTGTAGCCTTGCCTCATAAGGAAGGCAATAATTTCATAAATGATGGAGTTCTAATATTCTTTTGTTCTTCTGCATGAGAATAATTCAGAGGGGTATAGCAAGCCTGAAGTAGGTCCTGGGAGAAGAAGATTATGGGAGGAGAGTTAGTCTTGTGATAGCAAGCATAAACTGTCCCCTCTACTAAGCAGGGGCCACCCTGGTTTGCATTTGGATGGGTGACAACAGATGAGCGCTGCCTGCTGTATGATATTCCCCTAAAGGATGGAATCAGAGCTAAGTGGTAGAGCATCTGCTTGCATGTTGAAGGTCCCAGGTTTACTCCCTGGCATCTGCAGGTAGGGTTGTGAGAAATTCTTGTCTTCAACCTTGGAGAGCCGCTGCCAGTCAGTGAAGGCAGTACTGAGCTAGATGGACCAATGGTCCTACTCAGTATAAGACAGCTTCCTATGTTCCTATGGACCCTTGCCCCCTTTTCGTCTTCATCTCCTCCTCTTCCTCCTCCTCCACCTCCTCCGTCTTTACTGAAGAAGAACTCTAAGGTAGGGATGTGCCTCCAAACAGGTTTGAACACTGGGCGGTTCTACGAGTTCGAGGGTGGGGGTGGGATAACTTTAAGGGTGAGGGAGGGTGCACTTACCCCTCCCTCCGCTTTCCCCCCACCAGCGCTGGCAGGAAAACCGGTCCAGCGGGGCAGCAGCGTACCTCCCTGCCGCCCCATCCACTCTTCGGCCTGGAAGTAGGCGGAAGTAGCCCCACTGGACTGGTTTTCCAGCCATCACCGGGAGGGGTAAGTGCACCTTCCCCTGCCCTTAAAGTTATCCCACCACTGCCGTCGAACTGGCCCCCGCCGGTTCCGTGCACATCCCTACTGTAAGGACACAGTGAAAAAACAAACATTCTCAGCCCACCCTTTCTTTGGCTTCTATGCAAATATTGTCACACACTCCCCATACATGAGAGCAAAGAGTTGGCCATCATCCAACCAAGGGGGGTCCCTCCCTCAGGGGCCCAGGGACATTTGTCCCACCTTGTTCAATTATAGCTGCGCCCCCTGGCCTTTCCATTGGCTTGCAATTCCTTTACAATGTGTTTCTGACAGGTTTGCTTCAGGAAAAAAGGAAGGAGAACTTGTGCTATATTCAGGAAGGGAACGGCACAGTCGTGGAAAATTAAAAAAAAATGTTTATTTCAAGGCATTAAATTATTCAGAAAAATTGCCAAGCCTCATTTGAACAAATCTCCTTAAACCACTTTAGCATCTTAATACCAAGAAAATGAGTTGTGAAATTCCAGCAGCACCATTTCCAACAGCTACAGTTCAGGGGTTGCCTGGCATTCTCCCTAAAATTCTCCTGTGTAGTATGCAGATGTTCCCGCTCAGAGCTACTGAAAATCCACTCAGTGGCAATATTGTTCTCTGCCAAGACTAGCCCTAAACCATAATTTCATTTAACAGTAATTTGGGGTTTATTACGGATATTTTTGGCAAAAGGTTTTGATGGTAAGAGGTACCTTTACATTTGATGTACTGTATCATCTCGCCTAGCAAGCAAGAGGTTGCTGGTTCGAATCCCTGCTGGTATGTTTCCCAGACTATGGGTAACACCTGTATCAGGCAGCAGCGATATAGGAAGATGCTGAAAGACATCATCTCATACTGCGCAGGAGGAGGCCATGGTAAACCCCTCCAGTATTCTACCAAATACTGGCTCAGTATTCTGCCAAATACAACCATGGCTCTGTGGTTGCCAGGAGTTGACACCAACTCAACAGCACACCTTTAGGTTTACCGTTATCATCTCACCATCCTTCCCATTCATCTACTAACAGATAACAAACCACTTACTTTACTGTTACCACTATAGAGGTATATGCATGCTTGAGAAGGTGGTCAGAAATAGATTTTAGACACAAGAGCTGAGTATTGCCACATCCCTTGTATTCAGAAGTGTTGTTAATC
The DNA here is from genome assembly GCF_027244095.1 of Hemicordylus capensis. Taxonomy (NCBI): domain Eukaryota; kingdom Metazoa; phylum Chordata; class Lepidosauria; order Squamata; family Cordylidae; genus Hemicordylus; species Hemicordylus capensis. Next base: position 152,373,338 of record NC_069662.1, read on the forward strand.
TTGTTTCTCTGTGTTCTGGAGCCTGCAGATGACTGTCTCCTTATTCAAATGTATTCAAATGTCTTTGTGTCAGCCTTAGAACAAATGCTGTGTATCTGCTTGTTGAAAAACATTCAATATGCTATGTATGTTCTCTGTTAAATGCTTGCTGGAAAATGGTATATAAATATTAATATCTTCTATATACTTATTTCTATTAGACGTGCCGTTCCATCAGAAATCACATGCGTGGTGGAACTCTCGCGAGAGTTCTGGACATGTGGGCAGCAAGCAGTTTGGGTGGGTGGTGGAGCCGTGTACCTAGCAGGAGGCGGTTGGCTGGCCGGGGAGAGGAGATGATGGGCGACCGAGGGAGTTGTCGCCATTGACAGAGGCTTGACTGACTGAGGGAGGAAGCAGTTTGGGCGGGCGGTTGACCCGCGCAGGTTGCAGGAGGTGGTGGCCCAAGTGAGGGAGCTGGTGGTGGCGAGGAGGATGGGAGGCTTCGGTGGCGGCGGCGAAAGAGGAGGAGGATTGAAACCTTGGACAATGGGAGGAGCTGGCGAAGCATGGCCGAGTCAAGGGGCTGCCGGGGGTGAGTGGGACAAGACGGTGCCTTCTCTACAATGATCAGTGGTGAGTGTGAATAAGCGAGGGGAGGAACACGGAGAACAGGCGCCAGGTGGCAAAGAGGGCACCTCAGAGAGGGTGATGGGCAACCCTCCTCTCTGCCCGTCCTGCTGCCAGCATGTCTGGATACCCCGCACTGGGGCCAAGCAGAACCACTATCTGCAGCACAGAGAGGGAGGAGGGGGTGGGGGGCCTAAGCGAGGAAGTGTGAGGGGCAAAAGCACTGACTAAGACTAAGCCAAACAGGAATAACAGCATATAACAGCAGTAGGGCAGTAGCACCCAGATCATTGGGCCAAGCCTGGAACACAGCGACCTGTGCACTAACTTTGTCCGCCTGCCAGAAAAATCATAAAAGACCCATGATTAATGGGGTGACTGCTCTCTACTGTGTAGTTATGAGTGGTGGAGAACATCACAGCCACACCTTCCAGGTGAGCGCATGGGGGGAACACACACGGCCAAGCAGCTCGTGCGGCGGCGGGAGGAAAGGCCAAGCAAAGTCTCCTCTCAATGGGAGACCAAAGGCTAAGTGCACTACTGGAGAGATGCTCTGTCAGCTAGTTAATAATAGTTATTATGTGTGCATGTTCTGGAGTGCTGGTCTGATGGATTTATAGGTGATGTAAACCAGTGCTGTTAAGACAGCTTCTAAGCCTGTTATCAGTTTTAGTTTTCTGTTTATTTTACAGATTTATCTACTGTCCTTCATCAAAAAGTTGCAAGGTTGTATACACAATAAAGGATTGGCTGTATATATATTTTAAAGATATCATTTTTAGATTGTTTGGAAAATTGTTCAGTTTATCTCTTCCAAATCTCCGATCTCCAATCTCCCTTGGTTGGGCAAGGTGATTGAGAGGGTGGTGGCTGACCAGCTCCAGGCAGTCTTGGAGGAAACTGATTCTCTAGACCCATTTCAAACTGGCTTTAGAACGGGCTATGGAGTTGAGACAGCCTTGGTCAACCTGATGGATGACCTTTACCGGGGAATCGACAGAAGGAGTGTGACTCTGCTGGTTCTTCTGGATCTCTCGGCGGCGTTCGATACCATCGACCATGGTATCCTTCTGGATCGCCTGGGGGAGTTGGGGATAGGGGGCACTACTTTGCAGTGGTTCTGTTCCTATCTCTCGGGCAGATTCCAGATGGTGGAGCTTGGTGACAGTTGCTCCTCAAAACGGGAGCTGCTATATGGAGTCCCTCAGGGCTCCATTCTGTCACCAATGCTTTTTAACATCTACATGAAACCGCTGGGTGAGGTCATCAGGAGGTTTGGTGCTGGGTGTTATCAGTATGCTGATGACACCCAAATCTACTTCTCCTTTTCATCCCCAGGAAATGGCACTCATTCTCTAAATGCCTGCCTACAGGCAGTAATGGGCTGGATGAGGGAGAACAAATTGAAACTGAATCCAAGCAAGACGGAGGTGCTCATTGTGGGGGCTCAGAATCTGAGGGGTGAGTTAGATCTTCCTGTGCTGGATGGGGTTACACTCCCCCAGAAGGAGCAGGTGTGTAGCTTGGGTGTACTCCTGGACCCAGGCCTCACCCTGGTATCTCAGGTGGAGGCCATGGCCAGGAGTGCTTTCTATCAGCTCCGGCTGATTCGACAGCTGCGCCCATTCCTCGAAGAGGATGACCTCAAAACAGTGGTGTATCAGCTGGTAACCTCCCGGCTTGACTATTGCAATGCGCTCTACGTGGGGCTGCCTTTGTACGTAGTCCAGAAACTTCAGTTAGTTCAGAATGCGGCAGCCAGATTGGTCTCTGGGGCAACCCGGAGAGACCATATGATGCCTGTTTTAAAACAGTTACACTGGCTGCCAATATGTTTCCGGGCAAAATACAAAGTGCTGGTTATTACCTTTAAAGCCCTGAATGGCTTGGGTCCAAGATATCTTAGAGAGCGCCTTCTTTTACATGATCCCCACCGCACGTTAAGGTCATCTGAGGAGGTCCGTCTCCAGTTGTCACTGGTTCGTTTGGTGACGACTCAGAGGCGGGCCTTCTCTGTAGCTGCTCCTGGACTATGAAATGCACTCCCGGCAGAAATTCATAATCTTGATTCTTTGCTGTCCTTCAAGGGAGCCCTTAAAACCTATCTGTTTGGCCTGGCCTTTCAGGGTTTTTAATCAGTTTTAATTGTTTTAATACCTGGTTTTCAGGGTTTTAATTGTTTTGATAGTTTAATTGTTTGGGCCCCCAGTGGGCCCCCAGACAACTGTCTCCCCTTGCCCTATTATAGTTACACCCCTGCATACGTCTCAGCCTGAACATATATATAAATTTTGCTATGCTTTCTGTTACCACTATTCAGCCTCATTCAAGATTTCTTTACTTCATGAGCTGAGCTTCGGTGATGAGGGGGGAGGCATTTTAAAATATTGTCTCTGTGCCCACTTCAACCTTGCTATGCCCCTGGACATATGCAGTAGTCACCTTGACCAACAGGCAATAAATGTAATATATGTTGCATGATGGTATTTCATACAAGGGGAAGAAAGTGGTCACATGTTCTAGCACTGACCAATAACTTCATTGCTTTAGACCAGTGGTTCTCGAACTGCTACTAATACTAATTGATTGATTGATTGATTGATTGATTGATTGATTAAGTGCCGTCAAGTCGGTGTCAACTCTTAGCGACCACATAGATAGAATCTCTCCAGGATGATCTGTCTTCAACTTGGCCTTTAAGGTCTCTCAGTCAGAGGCGTATCTAGGGAAAATAGCACCTAGGGCAAGCACTGAAATTGCGCCCCCTGTCCAAACATCTGACACCCATCTTTCAGATAACTTTACCATAATATCAGCTCAAAAATACAAGTCAAACTCGTTAATCTTTTAATATTTCAAAAACTGTTTAGCAATGGATGTAGCCAGACCAAAAAATGCTGGAAAACTACAAATTTCAGTATGGTGGGGTTCATGAAATACCCAAATACTATGTGGAGGTGTACTTGGAAAACTAAACAGAAGTACCCGTCTAATTCTCTACTATGCATTGTAGCATCACTATTATGTAAGTTTTAAAAATAAATGGAAAATTTGGCTTTTCCCAGCTACTCTGAAAATAATTAAAGGATATGCAGAGTAAACTGTGTCACTGCTTGGAATATATTCTAGTATTTCAGAAAGACAGTTAAAATGAGAGAAAGAGAGCAAGAAACTCTCCCAGTGGGCCTTAATACTAAGTATTTCACACTGATTCAAAGACAAACTCACAATTAATAGCCATGTTATTAAGACATCACATTTGACTCACTTATCACAAGAAGCAAAGTAAGAGCAAATGAATACAATCCTAGCTCATAAGCTTCAGCTCAGAATTCACAAGCCCTGATTCTCTGTACGTAGTTCCAAACTAAATATGTGTACAGTGACTTATATTATATTATTATTTTTTATCTGTAGCCCCTTCGGAGTGCTTCCTAAAGGCTGTGGGGGGGTCTGCAAAGGTTCCCCCTCCCCACACTAGCCTCTAGGGCCTCGCAGGGACCATTTGAGCATGTTTTGTGGCTGTTTAAAAATTTTTTAAAAAAAATGGCCGCTAAAAACAGAGGCCATTTGAGCATGTGCAGTGGCCATTTTGTTTTCGGCGACCATTTTTAATTTTTTTTAAAATTTGAGAGAATGTTGCCCCCCTTCAAGTGGCGCCCAGGGCATGTGCCCTGCCTGCTCTACCCTAGATACGCCCCTGCTGTCAGTGGTGCATTCATTGCTGTCATAATCGAGTCCATCCACCTTGCTGCTGGTCACCCTCTTCTCTTTCCTTCAACTTCCCCCAGCATTATGGACTTCTCAAGGGAGCTAGATCTTTGTATAATGTGTTCGAAGTATGATAGTTTGAGCCTGGCCATTTGTGCTTTGAGTGAAAATTCTGGATTGATTTGTCCTATGATCCATTTGTTCGTTTTCCTGGCTGTCCATGGTATCCTCAAAAGTCTTCTCCAGCACCAAAGTTCAAAAGCGTCAATGCTTTTTATCTTGCTTCTTCAAAGTCCAGCTTTTGCATCCAAAGAGTGTCACGGGAAAAACCATTGTCCAAATGATTCTAATCTTTGTAGGTGTGGACACATCACGGCATCTAAATATCCTTTCCAAGGCCTTCATTGCAACCGTACCAAGTGCTAATTTGTGGCATATTTCTTGACTGCTGGATCCTTTACTGTTGACGGTTCATCATAAAGGCAGAAGCTATCCACCACTTCAATGTTGATTGTCAGTTCTGAGGCTGGTTGCTGTACCCTTTGTCATTAGTTTAGTTTTCTTTACATTTAGTTGTAGTCCCATTTTTTCACTTTTCTCCTTGACTTTCATTACTAGTGTTTTTAGATAATCCACATTCTCCGCTATCAAAAAGGTGTCATCAGCGTAGTGCAGGTTATTGATGTTTCTTCCTCCAACTTTAAAACCACGCTCATCTTCTTCCAATCCAGCTTCTCTCAGTATATGTTCAGCATATAAATTGAATAAAGAAGGAGAAAGTATACAGCCTCGTCTTACTCCTTTGCTGATCTGGAACCAGTCTGTTTCACCATGTTGGTGAAACAGACTGAATGGCTTGCTATGCCATCAATTCCTGTAGCCTTCCGACTTGCTAATGACTGGAGTGCTGGTCTAACTTCATCTTCCGTACTAGAGGTTCTCGCAAGTAGGGAATATCTTCTAGATTATCTTGGATGTGGACATCCCTGCTGTACAGATTCTCAGTATACTCCTTCTGTCTCTGTTTGATCTTCTCTGAATCAGTTACTATCTGACTAATACTAATACTAATACTATTACTAATACTTATATATCATTCTTCTATCAAAGTTCTCAAAGCGATTTACATGGGGGGGAAGATAAATAAGATGTGATTCTATAATAAATGATTGTATGTTTTGTGTTATGTTTACCCAATAAAAGGAGGGGGGAAATACATAAATAAGATGGCCCCCTGTCCCCAAAGGGCTCACAATCTCAAAAGGAACATAAGGCAGATACCAGCAACAGCCACTGGAGGGATGCTGTGCTGGGGTTGAATAGGGCCAGTTGCTCTCCCCCTGCTAAATATAAGAGAATCAGGACTTCAAAAGGTGTCTCTCTACTGAGTTAGCAGGGGAACCTGGCTCCCCAGATGTTGTTTGAGTGCAGCTCCCATCCTTCCATCCTTACCGAAAGCCATGGTGGGAGTTGTAGTCCAACAGCATCTGGAGACCAGTGTTCCCTCTAACAGGGATTCCCAGATGTTATTCACTACAACTCTCAGCATCCCCAGTTGCAAAGGTCTTTGGCTGGGGATTATGGGAGTTGTAGTCAACAATATTTGGGAATTCCTGTTAGAGGGAACTCTGCTGGAGACCCAAGTTTGAGAACCCTTCTTTAGGCTGTACAAATTAAACAAGCAAAGAGAGCATCAAGAGGAGTTGTGACCCAGAATGCTTTGGGTTATGGAAGCTAGTTGAAAAGGGGCACCAGGAGGCACAGAATGGGTTCCTACTCCAGACTGACGTGAACTGCACATCAAAGAATCTCAGGATAAGAATGTTCTGCACCAGGCTATGGAGTACCTCTGGGCAAAACTGTTTTCCTTTCCCACCAGACCATCCTGCTGCATCACGTTTACGACACTGTGTAAGTGCTAGCTAATAAGTACTTCAGGACATTACTCCCAACGAGCTACATCTTGCTTCCTTAAATAAGGTTATTGAGCATAGCCAGAACATTAAACTATAACAATCTTCATAAGGAATGTGTTTTTTTTAATGCCCTAGGGCTGTAGCCTTCCAACTACTTCCTCCCGATTAGGATCATTTTGCTTTGATGGTTTGACTTCAAAGTCCGCGGTTTTGAGGATTGAAGCCTTCGCCCATAAAAGTGAATGGCTCACAAAGCAGAGATCATCAAATGAGCTCCTTGCCTGAAGGGTAATAAGGGCATTACATTCTATCAGGTCAGTGATCTGCTCACTCGGGAGTTTCTCTGTAGCCCTTAATTTTTTTATTTTAATGTGGGCCATAAGGTTGGTTAAATTTGGAGTTTAATTGCTCTGTAACTATAAATTTACTGATACAATGATCACCATGGTGTGTGTGATAGTGTGTGTGATATTTTAATGATAAATGTAATAAATAAATAAATAAATAAATAAAAATATTAGTGGCCATTTAACTCATGGCCCCCACTCGGGAGCTAAACAAGCACCCTCACGTCTGACGTCAGACGCAGGTGGCGTGTTGGTGGCGTGAGGCGTGGCCCCTGATTGGGTGTGTCGGGTTCTTTGAACCCGTTCGCCCAATGGTGGCTCTGCCCTTGAGTATTCCCTCCCCCTTTCCCTTTATCAGAGATGGAACACCTTGGAGACAGACTTGTTCAAGAGAAATGTGGCTTTATACCTTAGTGCATGGATTCTGTGGGACAGCTGTTTGAGGACTCAAAATTTGAGAGATGATTCATCCTTCCCATGGCTAGTCTGCTAATGAGTCTGAGTGAAGTGGTCATCCCAGGCAGCAGATTGGGGTTATTGCCCACCAGCCTGCCACCTCTGCTTGCCTCACCTGGACTGCCACCCCGCCATCTTTCCTGGTGGTAGTTGGTATGCCAGCCACCATTACCACTCTCCTCCTCCACTCCTGCTTCTGGCATTTTCAAAAGCCAAATAAGAAGGGAGTAGAAATGAGGAGGAGAGGAGAGTGGTGGGCTATGCCCCCCTCCCCCACTGAGGAGGACGACAGATGGAACAGTACACTCTGTGTACTCCAGGGAGGTGGAGGGAGGAAGAATAGTGTGCTATTCATATGCATGCTCTGGGTGAAGGCAGGTTGAGTACCAGTTTATCTGGACACTACAGTGGAGTGATTTGATTAGAATGCCTAACACCAGATACTAATCTTGTCTGCTGCATTCAGCATTATCAGCCCTAACTTTGGATAACTGAGCAGTGATGATTAAATATGACATTTTGAAATTTCTGAATTTCGGATTTGGGGCATGCAAATGTTGATGTGCAAATTTGACAGTTTTGGTGAACAAACCTATTCCCCTTCCCTTCTCGTGTCCAGTTTTGATTCGGCTCCGCTGCTAACAAGGTTACTGTGAAGATTTAACCACATATTGATTGTACAATTATTTTCTCAATTGAAGGGTGCAAATCTATGCACGCTTACATAGAAGTGAGTTGCATTAAATTCAAAGAGACCTACTTCTGCGTAAACATGCATAGAATCGAGCTGCATCTTCGTGTGAGTGGGGGGGAGTAGTAAAACACTGCCTGCTCTTGGTTAAGGAGAATATCAGCAGTGTTTACTGCTAGTTGATCCTGCTGGGTAGAAAGAATGTGAATTTGTTCTGCCACAGTCCATGTTTGCTATGTTTTTTGAATGCGAATGTGATCTCATTGGCAAGGTTTGCACACAGATGTGGGACATTAACATAGTGGATAATTGGATATTGCAAACGAATTATCCAAATGCAAGTGACTAATGGGATAATAGCCCCAGCTGACTCAAGTCTACACCCCTCCATCTTTCAGTGAAGAAGAAAAGTGGCTATAAGACAACAGCCCTCTCTTGAACTGTTGTGATCTCTTTCTTTTTTGGCAGCTCTCTGAAGATTGTAATTAAATTCACTAAATATGTATGTATGTGCATTTATATACATACACACCTACCCAGAATTGATCTATGTTAAATTACATGGTATACAGCAAATGGATAGTTCCGTTTCAATGCTGGCTGACATCCAGATTATGTCGCACTGGCGCAACAGCATTTTATGTTACATTTAGGGAGCAATTTCTGACAATCCCTCCTTCCTTTTGAAGCCAACTATGCCTCTCAAAAATATGTTCCTGAAGATTCCACAACCTTCAGGGACACATTTTTGGGAGAGTCCACGTTGAAAATTTGGAACGTGGGTAAGCGGCAGCCTCTCCACTACATTACCAAATAGCACTCCCCTTCATTCAGCCTGCATTTCAGCTGTCTGGAAATCCATCCATAGTCACAGGCATTGTATAGTTTTTATATTATCCAGTAATGTGCAACAATCTCTTCCTGGAGCTTTCCTAGTCAGCCTGCTTTACCATGAGTTTTCTGCGAGGTTTTACTGCGAATTCGAAGTTGTCCCAAAAAACGGATGCAAAAATTGGGTTTTTTAACCTCGTATATGTATTGGGCTACATTCTGATGTGCAATGAAAAACCCAAATTGTGTGTGAAGTGCTCCCTGATAGCTTGCTGATAACTTCGGGGTAAATTTGGCCGATACATGAATGCACACTTCCATTCTGGAGGAGATGCAAATTAAAAGCTGGGTGTGAAAAACTTCCTGGTCCTAAGCTGAAAGTCAACACTTCTCTTTTTCCTTATCATATCCAAACTATCTTACAAACTATCACTATCTTACAAACAGGGGCGGGGCCACCATTGAGCAAACAGCTTCAAAGAACCCAGGCTGTGCCAAATCAGGGGCCGTAAACATGGCCTCAGACACGCCCCCCGCATCTGATGTCAGACACGGGGGCGTTATTTCGGTCCCAAATGGGGCTGCCTGGCCCCGTTTGGAGCCGAAATTGACCCATGCTGCATTGGCAGTGTGGCCAGAGATACTCTCCCTGCCTTAAAGGCAGGGAGAGCCGCTCCTGGTCCCGCTGCCAGTGCAGTGGGGCCAATCGATCTCCCTCCCAGACGGGGCTGCGTGGCCCCATTTAGGAGAGAGATCGGCCCATGCGGGCCATTTGGAAGGGAGACCACACTCCTGCTTATGATGTCATTCGCAGAGGCATGGCTAGCTGGGTGCGGCAGACGTCAGGCACGGGGGCGAGGGGCGGGGCCAGGGGCCACAGCGGTGGCCACACACGGGCTGCCACCAGCCTGGCTCCGCTTCTGCTTAGAAAGTCCTTCTGGCTCAAAATATTTAATTGATTACATCATGTAATTTGATCCATTAATTAATTGGAATATACAGAGGTGGCCAATTTCAAGGAGGTGATTTATATCCTGCGAGTTGAAAAACAAGTTGGGCACAGCCAAATACTGTACTCTCGGGTGCTGTTCTGGGCAGACCCCAGCATCCAATTTGGAATGGGTCCAATAAATATGTTTGGATTTATTCCAAGCCAGCAAAGGTTCTAGCCCTCAGTGTGCTTCCAGTTATGCCCTTGAGGGCATGATGAATCTAGAGCTCCACTGCAGTCTGCCTGCACACTGTGAGGCTTGCCTGCCACCCCGCTTTCCATGATAGGGGACAGTTGCTAAATGGCCTAGCATAGCCTAGAGCCCTGGTTGCTCCACACATCCTCTCTTGAAGCCTGAAGCACTACAGTGGCGGTTCCCAAGAACCCTGCTGTTTTCCTGTTGTGATGAGTCTGGGGAAGGGGGACTTGGTGGCAAAAGTGCCTAGATACATCTATGGGATGAAATGGATCCATTTCAGGCCAGACCAGTCTATGGTGGCATCTGGGTGTGACCAGTTGCCAAAATTATCAGGTGGATAGGACCCCAAAATCCTAGGATCCAAATATCTCCCCCCACTTTTTAAATTTGACTGCTGCTCTATTCTGTCTTGTGGTTAAAAGCATTTTAATCTCACCTTTTGATTCTTGGGCTCCCGAGCTGGGTGCCGACAAAACACATGGATATTGTTAAAATTACAGTCCAAAATAGCCAATTAGAAAAGCTATACTGGTTTATGCACCACCAAATGCCCAATAGAATAAAAAGGTCTTTGCAGTTTGTCAAAAAGCCATAGTGAGGGAGCCAGATGGGCCTCTCTTGGGTAGGGGTCCAGATGCCATGGCTGAAAAAGACGCGTGTCTCGTGATCAACCACTACACTTCTGTGATGGTGAAGGGCACGGAGCAAGGCCTCGGCTGTTGATATGGGCATGGGCCTGCTCTTATTTGTGAGATAGTCCTTTGGATAGCCAGGTCCATGTAGGACGCTAGCACTATGCAGCTACCAGAGTTCTCTCTAGAACTGCTTGCTCATCACATATTACACCTACTCTGAAAGAGCTGCACTGGCTGCCAGTTTGTTTCTGAGTCCAGTTCAAGGTGCTGGTTTTAACGGTTTGGGTCCTGGATATCTGGAGGACCACCTGCTCCCAAGGGTTTCTGCCTGTTGGACAAGATCATCGGAGGGGCCTCTGCTCCATGTGCCAATGGTGGAAGAGGCTTGGCTGTTGAGCATGTGGGACAGGGTCTTCTCAGTCATTGCCCCCAGGCTTTGGATTTCTCTCTTGGCTGGCATTCGCTCCTCAGCTTCTACCACTGTTTTTAGAAAACAAGAAAAGACGTGGCTCTTCACCCAGGCTTTTAAATGAGATTTGGGTTTTTTAAAAAAAACTTTTACTGCTGCTGCTGTGTGTTTTATGTATTGTTTTATAGAGGTTTTTAAATTTTAAATAGAGATTATTTTTATATTTATATTAATAGCTCTACCTTTTGTAGTTTAATTGTGTATTTTAACTATACAGTATGGTAAACCGCTTTGAGATCATTTTAATGAAAAGCGGTATAGAAATCGAACAATGAATAATTGAATATGGAGCATAGGCTCACACAGTGCGTCAGATATAAAATTAGACATGTTACATGCATGCCAAATACAAATTAAAAAACTGAGATGAAACAAAATGTAGAACAACTTCTGTTTCTTACAAGCTGAAAACCACTTTACTTTCTGTTATGAATGAAGTGTGGACAAGCGGTTTATGCTGCAGCGATTTACATTTTGTAGGGTTCCTGGACCTGGAGATAAAAAAAAGAGTTTCGGGGACATGAGGCCACTTTGGGGCCTCCAGTTGACTATCTTTGTAGACCAGGGCTGCACATCTTTGGCCTTCCAGCTGCTGTTGGACTACAAGTTCCATCATCCCTCACTATTGGCCACTGTCACTGGGGGTGGTGGGAGTTGTACTCTAGCAACAGCTGGAGGGCCGATGTTGTGCAGCCCCCCAGTTGTGTAGAGGAAAAGTTGTTTGTATGAGGGAAGATTATGGGTACGGATGTGAATGAACAGAAGGGGTTCATTGAGATAGGAACATAGGAAGCTGCCATATACTGAGTCAGACCATTGGCCTATGTAGCTCAGTATTGTCTTCACAGACTGGCAGCAGCTTCTCCAAGGTTGCAGGCAGGAATTTCTCAGCCCTATCTTGGAGATGCTGCCAGGGAGGGAACTTGAAACATTCTGCTCCTCCCAGAGCGGCTCCATTCCCTGAGGGGAACATCTTACAGTGCTCACACTTCTAGTCTTCCTTTCATATGCAACCAGGGCATACCCTGCTTAGCTAAGGGAACAAGTCATGCTTGCTACCACAAGACCAGCTCTGAGATATATGCTATGTAGTCTTGAATAATGAAGGTAAGTCCAACTCTGTTCAGTTGAGCATAAAGTGTGCCATCAAGTCGATTTCGACTCCTGGTGCCCACAGAACCCTGTGGTTGTCTCTGGTAGAATACAGGAGGGGTTTTCCATTGCCTCCTTCCATGCAGTATGAGATGATGCCTTTCAGCATCTTCCTATATTGCTGCTGCCCAATATAGTACCGGTGGGGATTCGAACCGGCAACCTTCTGCATTTCCCTGCTGCGCCATTAGGTGGCTTATACTCCCAATTAAATCCAAAATAAGCAATGCAATCCTAAACTTGGAAGCAAGGGTAACTTCACAGGGGGAGCAATCGGGCAAGTGCTCCCTCAGACAAGTAGTTTACCTCCACACCTGCCCCCACTTTCTGTTTCAAAAATCTAATATGTGTGAGACACATGAATGCACTTTACCTTGCCCCCTGCCCCGTTCCGGGCACACTGCTTTGTATTCAATTGCGCTTACTCACAGATAAATCCTAAATAAGGAATGCAGTTCTAAACTTGGAAGTAAGTCCAGCTGTATTCAGTAGAATTTATTCCCAGGTAAATGTGCATGGGATTACAGTCAGCCTGCAGATCAAAAGATAGTTGCTGCCATCAGAGGTATAACACTTGGAATAAAGTCTCCAAAGCAATCATAAGGAAAACTTGGTAATAATTTTGCAGCCAGACAGAGCAGTTAAGGTTGCAGTGTGCAAAAAAGAAAAAAGAAAAAGAAAAGGAGGCTGCTTTCCATTTGTTTAATCTGTTTCTAACAAATCTTTCTGGTTACATTCTGGAGAAAGTTACAAACTGACACGTTTAAAACTGCCAGAAAGCCTCCAATTATTAATAAATATTCCTTCGAGTATTTAACTGCAGAAACAAAGGCTGCTTTTTAGCCATGTGAAAAGTGCTTAGTTTACAGTCCACTGCTTCTAAATGTAGAATAACATTTCTTGACACCTTATTATCAGCGGAATTAAGATGTTTCCATTTTCCTAAACTGCTTGATTCCTGATTGTGTGGGCTGCTTAAGATACGTTCTGTGGGAAGCTTGGTTTGAGGCAAAGTTACATATTCCTTAAAAAAAATAAAAATCAAGTCTTCTGGGACTTTATTATATCCATTAAATTGAAGCATCAGTATTATTTTTCCCCCTACACAGGCACCTCAGGAGCTATTAATATCCTGGCCCCACATTTGCCACAGCACAATTGGAGATCGAGTTCTGTTATAGGCAGGTTTGGTGATGTCAAGGAACTGCTAGGAGAGGTAAGGCAAGGTGCACACTTCTGGATTCAAAGGCCAGAAGTCTAGGTATCAATCAATTAGCCTGTGGGGTTACCCAGGTCAAGGACGTGAGACACAAGGTGCCATTTTGTAGAAGCTAGAACAGGTCAGCAAATTCCCAGGAACACCTGAGCAAGCCTCAGCAGCATAGTTTGGATTATAAGTACTTTAATTTGTACAAGTCTAATCAGTTTTTTGGGGGGTTACTAACAGTTTATTAAATATACATTCCCATAATGTAGCATTCAAAATAATACAACGGATAAGAAAACGGCAATAATAGCTATGGTGGATTAACGTAGTAGCAAATGTAGCATTTGCTATGGGCCCCCGCTTTTTTGAGGGCCCTGCATGCCCGGCTTCCAGTAAATATCCCTTTCCTGATAAATGTGCCTTTTAAGAGAAGGCCCAGCACAGCATCTGTCCAGTGGCTGTTGCTGGTGCCTACCACATTTTTCTTTTTAGAGTGTGAGCCATTTGGAGACAGAGAATCATCTATACACTCTTTATTTTTCTATGTAAACCACATTGAGAATTTTGATTGAAAAACAGTATATAAATGTTCACTGTTGTAGTAAATGTGAGTTTGTGGCTTGGTCTCCTATACTCCAAAATATAGCAAATGAAAAAATTGAAATACTTTACTATGCAAGTAAATAATTTATGTTTTAATATTTTTGTGCATTATTTAAAAAAATTAGGGCCCCTTTATAACATATGCTACAGGCCCTGCACTAGCTTAATCCAGCCCTGAATAGTGATGATAATGCACTGATTTAACCCCACCCTCCCAACTTATGACAACTGTTCACTCAAATCATATATACAATACACAAATAACTCCAATATCAATGCCCTCTCCAAACAATAATGGGGGGGGGGGAAGAGGGAAGGAGGGTGCTGTCTAATTACAGTATTAGAGTGTACCAGTCCCAACATGATATAAGCATCATGGTGTATATAACTCTTCCAAAATTCTTCAAAATTTCCTGAAATACATAATCACTTTTGCTTTTACATAGAATTATTTTATCATTGTCCAATCATTAAAAAAAAACCCACTGTTCTAGGATACACAGATAGAGAAAGTTTATTGGCTAACTAACTTGAAACCCCTTAGAAAAAACAATGCTAACAAATCAACAAAAGGCTACAGTGTCGTGATCCTGGTAACACTTTGTGATTGCAGGAGACACAAAACATAGTAAATCCATCAAAGCTCCTGTTCCTGGCTCGTGTGGGCACGCCAGATGGATAGCCATGCGGTTACATTAATTTTAATGGGCTAGCCATGAAAAGCAGGCAATTGCCTAGGTGTGCCAAAGAATATGGTATTCATATGTGTTTATTCTATCCAGTATCTTTTATGTTTTGTAGTTTAGAAGTTTGTCCCAAGGGAGGATCCCATAGGGAGTGTCGGGGGTGGAGTTAGAAAGGGAAAGGGAGGGAAAGGAGAAGGAGAAAATTAGTTGTTTCTGAATAAACTCTTAGTTAATCTATATAAATCTACTTTGTATTTGTGAGGGAAGCAGCTATAAAACAATATGCTTTGGAAGAAACATTAGGGCTTGCATTGGAGATCAGCAAAGACAAATGAGGGGTGATTACCCAAAGGTATTATGTGCAAGGAAGACAGCATGGGGAGACGATGCTACTATACATTAATAAAAACCTTCAGTTATAATATTTTGACACATCACAAAAGAATATCTCTTAATGTCCATTCCATGGGGGTTCATGATAAGAGCCAATAGCCTATAGCCTGACAGCAGCTGGAAAGACATCTACCAGTTTTGTCTTGGGTGAAAGTACCAACCAATGTGCATCTTTTGCAAGTGAAAGTGATTTTTAAAGTTTCTCAAGGGGGGAAAAGTGGCAAGCTGATTCCCAGCTGAAGCAAGGGGATTTTTCTCATCACTATTGATGGAATTTATCAGGCCTTGACCATTTTTCTTTGAATCTAGGAACCAGCCCAAAAATTTAGGATCGAGGCAATGGACATGACAAAATTACTGGACTTAGTGACAGTTAGAGTGTTGGTGAGCAGTTAGAGTGTTGGACAAGGACAGAAGAGACCTGAGTTCAAATCTCCACTTGATAAATATAACTGGATACACCACTATGGGCTCCTTGGGGGAAGAGTGGGATATGCATGTAGTTAGTTAGTAAGTAAGTAAGTAAATAAATAAATCTTTATCCCATTTACAAGTAACATATTTAGAACAGAAATAGGGCTGCCTGGGACAAATAAAAATTGTATTAAGTAACTCTATTATAGCTCCATGATTAAATTTCTGGGCACTGTGGCTCCCTGGTGCCTGGGATTTCTCAAGCCCTGGAATACATGAATTAACATAATCCCCCCCCCCCACTCTGTGTTGATGTCAAGAGGCTCTGAATAAAATTTTCAGCTTGAATACATTCTCCTGCTTTAGTGACGCCTGGATTTTTGTTACAGATGCTGTGACAACAACATCATTAACATGCATTATCTGTGTCTAGACAAATCCATCCCCATTGATTAAGAAAAGGTGCATTGGCATTTGTATATATTCAGCAAAACCCACAACAAGCCTATGGACTTTTGCAGACAAGACAGGTTCTAAGTCTGACTGGCAGAAGACACCCTGGGGCTGGCCACTAAAGGTGGCCATTACCCTTTTTCTTAAGCAGGTGGTTGAAATGAATTGGTATTTTTATCGTAATGCAGATTTACAGTGCATTAGGCAATCCATTTTTTCAATTTAGTGTACTGCCTCTGATAAATTAACAGATGTCGATTGATTTTTTCCCTTCCCTCCCCCCTTTGGTCCCTCTGTTTACACCTGACAGCCAATGCTTTATAGTTGAGCAGTTATTTGAAGTTATAAACATTATAATTAGCAATTTTTTAATTAGGCTGACAATTAACAGGAGATTTGCAAAGCTGCTAATTTGACATGTCATACTCTCCGCAGTGTTTGTTAACCACCACTTGAGTGAATTCAATTGAACAGAACTGGTGGAGGGAAAACTGTTGATCTCAAGTTGAGCCTTTTCTTCCACTTGGCTATTGTTTCAGCACTCCAGGCAGAGAAGAGGGAACTCCAGTGAAATGTGATGGGATGACAGGGGTCAACAGCCCAGCTTGAAAGAAGGGAACTATGCCACCTCCAATATATAAGGAAGGTCTGCACACCTTAAGTAACGTGCTTCCAGATAGGTGCATCATGAGAATGTAAGACTTCAGCTGGCTGGCTGACAGTGAGCTCTTAGGAACATAGGACGCTGCCATATACTGAGTCAGACCATTAGTCTATCTAGCTCAATATTGTCTTCACAGACTGGTAGCAGCTTCTCCAAGGTTGCAGGCAGGAATCTCTCTCAGCCCTCTCTTGGAGAAGCCAGGGAGGGAACTTGAAACCTTCTGCTCTTCCCAGAGCGGCTCCATCCCCTGAGGGGAATGTCTTGCAGTGCTCACACTTCTAGTCTCCCTTTCATATGCAACCAGGGTGGACCCTGCTTAGCTAAGGGGACAAGTCATGCTTGCTACCACAAGACCAGCTCTCCTCTCTTCATAGGATAGGCAGCCACCTTATACTAAAGCCGGCCATTGGTCCAACTAGTCAGGAGTGCAAACAGAAGGAAAGCTTGAGGAGCAGTTCCTCACTTAAATTATTGTGGGGGAAAGGCCATACCTTGTGGGGAGAGGTACAAAGGGGCTGCCTTTGTATGTAGTTCGGAAACTACAATCGGTTCAGAATGCGGCAGCCAGATTGGTCTCTGGGACAACATGAAGGGACCACATAACACCAATTCCAAAAGAACTTCACTGGCTGCTGATATATTTCCGAATGAACTGCAAAGTACTGGTTATTAGCTATAAAGCCCTTAATGGCTTGGGTCCAGGGTACTTTAGAGAGCGCCTTCTCTGTCGTGAACCCTGTCGCCTATTAAGATCATCTGAAGAGGTCTGGTTATGGTTGCTGCCAACTTGTTTGGTGGTTACTCAGAAGCGGGCCTTCTCTGTGACTGCCCCAGGGCTTTGGAACTTGCTCCTTGCTGAAATAAGAGCATCTCCTTCTCTGTTTGTTTTTAGGAGGACCCTGGAGACATACCTATTTTCACAGGCCTTCAACTGATACCCAAATTTTTTAATGTTAATGTTTTTTCATCTATTATGATTTTCATCTTATGAATTTTAAATGTTTTATATTTTATATTATGTTTTAATTCAGTACACCATCTAGAGATGTTGATATTGGGCGGTATATAAAGTAAAGTATTGGGCGGTATATAAAGAGGAGCCCCTGGTGGCGCAGTGGTAAAACTGCCGCCCTGTAACCAGAAGGTTACAAGTTCGATCCTGACCAGGGGCTCAAGGTTGACTCAGCCTTCCATCCTTCCGAGGTCGGTAAAATGAGTACCCAGAATGTTGGGGGCAATATGCTAAATCATTGTAAACCGCTTAGAGAGCTCCGGCTATAAAGCGGTATATAAATGTAAGTGCTATTGCTATTGCTATTGCTATTGCTAAATGTATGAATGAACGAATGAGTGAATGAATGAATGAATAAAAATACGCTTTGGGGATTGAAGATATGGGTTATTAGATTTGGTGGGGGAGTTGAGTAAAAGAAGGGGAGACTCAAATGCTTGGGGGATCTGCACCCCTATGTCTTGCTCAGGTTTGTCCAGTCCTGCTCAACTTTGGCCCCCAGCTGTTTTTGAACTGCAACTCCCATAATCCCCAGCCCCCAGTAGCCAATAGCCAGGGATTATGGAACTGTCGGCCAACATCTGCAGGAGGGCCAAAGTTGAGCAGCCCTGGTCTAGACTGACGGGCAACAGCTCTTCAGGGTTTCCCCAAGCCCTGTCTGGAGATTCCGGGGATTGAAACTGGAACTTTATTTAAAACATCTGCTCTGACTCTGAACTATAGCCCTCCTCACCATCTCCAACCTTATTGGACAAATTGCTTGTGCTTGTGTTTGTGTTCCCTGACTAATTGTTTATTGAGCCTGTGTGAAGCTTTGGCTAGAGTTGAATGCTCTGCACAGTCCCACTGGCGCCATGTGGGGAACCATTCCCACCGTGCTGTGCCGTGCCTAGCACTGGAGGGCTCCTTTAAGGGAAACAGAGCCCTCTTGAACCCTGTACCACCTTGGAAGCCATGCTCAGAGTGGTGGGAAATGTAGCCCTTCCCAGTGCTTTCCTCTTAGAGCTCTTAAGACAACAATGATGGTGAATATTTCCTCCTAGAGCTCTTAAGTGAGGGCTCCCTCTC
Organism: Hemicordylus capensis; assembly: GCF_027244095.1. NCBI lineage: Eukaryota > Metazoa > Chordata > Lepidosauria > Squamata > Cordylidae > Hemicordylus > Hemicordylus capensis. The sequence goes on from NC_069662.1 coordinate 152,391,845, forward strand.
TCAGCACTGAGGAAAGTGCAGTCCTGTGCAGTGGTCAGCATGGTGGGAAATGGCTCTCATGTTGGTTTTCTGCCAAAGTAGCCCCTGCTTGGAAGATAGTGAAGATCACTGGACCAGGTTGTGTTCTGCTTGAAGCCAGTAGACATGGACTTGTCTGTTCTCTCTATGATTTTAATAGCTTACCTTGCGTGTTGTATTCACGCACAGTGAATTAACTGTGTATTGTCTCTTTCAAGTCAAGCCCAACACTAGACTCCTACTTCCTCTCATTCTTTAGACTAGGAGAACACCTGCTGCAGGCTTGTGTAAAGAACCCTACTAGGGAGCCATAGACCATAAAGCTAACATCTCTGGGAAGCCTAAATATAATAGTCAAGTCGACATCCAGTACACCTTGGATAAGTAATTATCTCTTGTTCTGCATGTTCCATTATAAACTGGAAATAATTCTGGCCATAACAGAAAGGAGCCGTTACTCTAGCCATAACAGAAAGGAGCCATTCTGTTATTCTAGGCTGTATAAAAGAGTACCAAGATCTTAAACTGATCTTATTGAGTGAGAATGTTAATATGAGTTTTTCTTTTGGAAATCTTTTCTGTCAAAAGTGCCATTGTTTGTTGTTTTCCAGCTAGTCAATGACCCACTTTTCTGTTTGCAAATGTGTTCTTTTAATGGACTTCTTAGATCATAACCTGGCTTCTTTTACAATGGAGTCAGCTGGAATTCTTGTTTTTCTTTCTAGCACAATGAGAACAGATAGTGCATCCTTACAATGGCTCACTTAGAGTAAATGTGGAATCAATAGTAACTGAGTTATAATTATGTGTGGCAGTGGCATTAGGAAGTTGCTGCTTAATGTTCTAGAGTTCAAGATAGGCCTAATTTAGTTATATTTAACATGCCTGCATTTCACACAATGTGCATTTTGCATTCATCTCCATTAAATGGAGAGGAATCCAGCGGAGCAGCAGCAGGAGAGATGGCATGCACATACTTCTTGCCTGCGGGCTCCCCAGACACACCTGGTGGGTCACTGTGTGAAACAGGATGCTGGACTAGACGGGCCTTCTTGGGCCTGATCCAGCAGGGCTGTTATTATGTTCCTGTAACTAAATATGGCAAATCAAAAAATGGTAGGGATGTGCACGAACCAGTCCGCAAGCCATGTTAGAGGCCTGCAAACTGGTTCTCATGTTGCCCGGTCTGGCGGTCCAGCGCTGGGGGGGTCACTTTAAGGGCAGGGGGATGTGCATGGAATGGGATGTGCATGGAATGCAGAGGCACGGTCCAACACCAGGAGGGGTGTTGCTTTAAGGGTGGGGGGTTGTATACCCCATCACACCCAGCATGTGTGATGTGTGCGGCGTGCACATGTGTGCGTCAGCGGCACATGCATGCGCAGACGTTACTTCCGCATTTTGCAGTCAACAAGGGGGCAGGGGCAGCAGGGAGGAACGCTGCCGCCCCGAAGATTTTACTTAAAAATGGAGCACTAGAGGGGGAAAAGCGGCGGGAGGGGTAAGTACAACCCCCCACCCTTAAAGCAACACCCCTCCTGGTGTTGGACCGTGCCTCTGCATTCCATGCACATCCCTAAAACTGAGTTAGAAATTCTAGACTGCACCCAAGGTTCTGGAAACCTGAGTTTCATTTTTTCACAACAAAAAGTTAAATGATATGATCCAGCTTTTTATTTTTTTGTTCTGGGAGATCAGTGGATCCAGCTAACAATGAAATTATCCACCACTATTGACAAAGGCCACAGAGGGCCACTTCTGTATGCTTGGGAGCCACTATATTCTCTATATGCATGTATGGAACCATTTGACTCCATTGTGGACAATTGCAACTTAATAAATTCGGCATTGCCTAGCAGTAAGTTCTTCACAGGCATGGAGCAGGTGGATTTGCGTGGTATGAGGTCGTTTAGTTGTGGGCAGGACATGCTGAGGAATAAATTTGCTTTTGGAAGATCTTTTTGAGACAGGTTGGAAGCATTGTTGTGGCTTTAAAGAATGAGTAGTAAGGGGAAGGAAATATGAGTAGTAAGGGCTGAGAAAGAGCTCAGTGGAGGAATATCTGCATTGCATGCAGAAGGCCCCAAGTTCAATCCTTGGCATCTCCAGATAAGGTTGGAAATACCCTTCTGCTGCCAGTCAATGTAGACAATATACAGAACTAGATGGACCAATGGTATAGCTATAAGGCAGCTTCCTGTGTAAGTAATATAACTTAGACAGATATTGTGCAAAGCTTCAGCTGAAGAGGGGTGGAGAGCTGGTCTTGTGGTAGTGAGCATGAATTGTTCCATTTGCTAAGCAGGGTCTGTCTTGGTTTGCATTTGAATGGGAGGCTACATGTGTGAGCACTGTAAGATATCAGGGGATGGGGCTATAGCTCAGTGGTAGAGCATCTGTATGCTTGCATGCAGAAGGTTCCAAGTTCCCTGATGTGTGAACACTAAGATAGGGCCCTTAGGGGATGGAGCCACTCTGGGAAGAGCAGAAGATACCAAGTTCCCTCCCTTTCATCTCCATGATAGGGCGGTGAGAGACTCCTGCCTGCAACCTTGCAACTGCAACCCTGGAGAAGCCACTGCCAGTCTGAGTAGACAATACTAAGCCTGATGGACCCATGGTCTGACTCAGTATAAGGCAGCTTCCTATATTACTATTATATGTCCCTAAGCCGAATACTTTGCCCTACCCCTCAGGTACCACATGGAGGCAAGCGTTCCCACCCAAGTACCTCTATGCAGACTGTTCACTTCCAAGCACTGATTAGGCCCTGTAGAGTGGAACTCTGCTGCATTTCAGCGCAAACTGGGAAGGAAGCGGAGTCCTTTCCAGCGCTTTCCCCATCAAGCTCCCCCATTGCATGAGGTGGGAACAGGAGCAGAGCCACCATTGGGCGAATGGGTTCAAAGAACCCAGGCCGCCACCCCTAGGGGCTGCGAGTGCAGCCCCAGACACACACCTTCATCTGACGTCAGATGCGGGGGGCTTTATTTCACTCCCAAATGGGGCCCCGCGGCCCTGTTTGGAACTGAAATTGGCCTGCGCTGCCTTTTAAAGGCAGGGAGAGCTGCTCCTGTCCTCGTTACCAACACAGCGGGGGCGATCTTTCTTCTTCCTTTAAAGGCAGGGAGAGTCGCTCTAGCCCGCATTGCCCATAGCAGCGTGGGCCGATCTCCCTTCCAAACGGGGCTGCGTAGCCCCGTTTGGGAGGGAGAACAGACCCCCACGTCTAACGTCAGATGCAGGGGCATGGCTAGCTGGCCCCCTGCATCTGATGTCAGATGAGGGGGCGGGGCCATGGGGACTCAGCGGCCTAACACAGGCCACCTCCAGCCTCCCTACATGACTGGGAATACTTACCTCTGTAAGGTCCCTGAAGGGTAGTGCAAAGTATTCATCTTTGGCCACTGCCCTGTGTATCAGGGCTACATCTTGTCCTCAGAAGCTTGCAATTTCATTGTTGACATGGGTGAGGAGGAAGGGGAAAGGAAATGGTGGCAGGCATCAATGGGGGAAGGATATACATTTATTCCACTCATATGCATTAAGGCTTAGTTACAATGAGATATGGGGGACTATGAGGTCAAGCCAGAGATTTCACAAATAAAAGTTGGGCTTTGAGAAGGGATTTGGAAGTAAGAAAGGTGCCATCACACAGGTGCTTTGGAAGGCCATTCCAGTCATGAGAGGCAGCAAGGTGATGTTATAATTGAGATTTATTGCTCTTTTCCCTTATGAGTGAAACTGGTGAGAGCTTTGGCTTGACTACATCTTCATTAGAGTTTCATGGGGACGCAAAAGGCCAGATCCAGCCTGTAGCCTACAAGTCGTCCTTTGCTAATTTGCAACTAATTTGCCAGAGAAAGAAAATCTCTTAGCTCTAGAGGCATGGCCTCTCAATTTAAAACCCATCCAAATTTGGCTCACTTTCAGTCCATGTAAGTCTACCTGTAAGTAAGCAATCACCTAATGAGCCCCTGGTGGCGCAGTGGTAAAACTGCCGCCCTGTAACCAGAAGGTTACAAGTTCGATCCTGACCAGGGGCTCAAGGTTGACTCAGCCTTCCATCCTTCCGAGGTCGGTAAAATGAGAACCCAGAATGTTGGGGGCAATATGCTAAATCATTGTAAACCGCTTAGAGAGCTCCGGCTATAAAGCGGTATATAAATATAAGTGTTATTGCTAGTGCTATTGCTATTGCTAATGTGGAGATCCAGTGCTTGGTAGGGCCGGTCCATCCACTTGGCGGACCTTGGCAGTCACCGAGGGTGGCGGTTCTTGCGGGTTGCAGGGGTGGGCACCACTTCTGTGAATAGCTACCCTCCTCATGGAGGCCAGGGCTGTGGTGGGTGGGGCAGGGGGGCAGTGAGGAAGAGGATTATACCTTTAAAATCCATAAGAATGCCACTGTGGTGGGGTGGCAGTAGTGGTCTTACAAACTATAAAAGGTATAATCTTCCTCACCACCACTCACCTCAGCCAGCACTAGTCACCAAGTTTGACTTTGGTACACACACACCACCCTCACATTTAGTTAAAATTATATTCTATATGTTACAGAACACAGGTTTAATTGAATTTGAGGTGGTGGGGGTGGAAAAAGTCATACTTTGCCTAGGCTGCCAAAAACCCTACGGTGCCCATCCATGTTCTGCTTGCCTGAAAAAAGACCCAGCTAGGGTTAATCTGGCTGTTCCAAATTCACTGGCCAAAGTCTTCCAGAAAAGGAAGCAGGAAGAAGACAGGTCAGTTCTTGCTAAAGCAGTTGGACTGAGCCCCATAGAAAGCTCAGTGAACTTGCTGCACTCTATGGTGGATTAACGTAGTAGCAAATGTAGCATCTGCTATGGGCAACGCGTTTTCAAAGGCCCCGCACACCTGGCTTCCAACTGGGAATTAAAGTTAAAACTTCACCTGTTATATTTGGTCCATGTTAGATAAAAGATCTTCTTTTTGCTAAATGTGCGTTTTAAGAGAAGGCCCAGCACAGCATTTGTCCAGTGGCTGTTGCTGGTGCCTACCACATTTTTCTTTTTAGAGTGTGAGCCCTTTGGAGACAGAGAATCATCTACCCACTCTTTATTTTTCTATGTAAACCACTTGAGAATTGTGATTTAAAATGGTATATAAATATTCACTGTGGTTATAGTAAGTGTGAGTTTGTGGCTTGGTCTCCCATACTCCAAAATATAGCAAATGGGGAAAAAATGAATTACTTTACTATGCAAGTAAATAATTTATGTTTTAATATTTATGTGCATTTTTAAAAAAAAAATTAGGGCCCCTTTATGCTACAGGCCCCACACTAGCTTAATCCAGCCCTGGCTGCACTAGCCTCTTTGGGGTCCCTTGGTTGTTTAATTTTTGTGAACTCTTTTGCCAGTCCTGAGTTCCTGTCCCTAAGCTTGTCTGTTTGACTTCTTGGAGGTTACCTGCTTGTCTGGCCTCTGCCCAGATCAAAATCACTGTGTACCTGATTTTGCTACAATTTACATTGTTGACCCTGATCGTGCAAGTGCTTTCTGCTTTGGTTGGCCCTGAAGCTAAGTGGGGCTGTATGCATTTTACAACCTGCTTTTCTGACCTGCTATGCTCCTAGACAGCAGATCTAATGCATTACTAATTAACTGGATTCTGGAGCTAGACTGTGCCTTTGCACAGGAATTGAGGCCATATTTCTTGACACTTGTGTCCTGCCTTTGCTCTGAAGCACTCAGGTTGGCATATATGAGGGCTATCCTATTTTGTCTTGTCCTCCCAACAGCTCTGAGAGGTGGATTCAGTTGATTGAGAGAAATTTTTCTCCCTCTCATATCACACTAGAACCAGGGGTCGTCCAATGAAATTGATTGTCAGGAAATCTAGGACCAACAAATGGAAGTACTTTTTCACACAACACATAATCAACTTGTGGAATTCTCTGCCACAAGATGTAGCCAGCCAGTAACCTGGATCCAGCCAGCCAGTAACCTGAATGGCCTTAAGAGGAGTCTGGATAACTTCATGGAGGAGAGGTCTATCAACGGCTACTAGTCAGAGGGCTATAGGCCACTTCCAGCCTCAGAGGCAGGATGCCTCTGAATATCAGTTGCAGGGGAGTAACAGCAGGAGAGAGGGCATGCCCTCAGCTCCTGCCTGTAGGCTTCCCAGTGGCATCTGGTGGGCCACTATGTGAAACAGGGTGTTGGACTAGATGGGCCTTGGGCCTGATCCAGCAGGGATGTTCTTATGAGAGAATGGCCCTATTCAGACATGTTGTACATTCAGGTGTCAGTACCCTTCTACACGTTTTTGTGTGAATGACTGTATACAGGTTCACTTAAAAACTGAACTTGGGTACAGGATCTCTTACATGCAGGGCACTGTGTACTATGTGCATTAGACATCATGGGCAGGTCCAGACACTGCATGAAACTCAGCCCCAGGAGTGTGCACGCTTCCTCCCATCCCCACCATGAGCCTCTAGTTGGGATACACTGAGCTTGGTCATGATGTGACATGCAGTCTTACCCATCTTGGCATGTCCTAACCTATTTGCTTCAAAGAATCCAAGTTTCTTTTAAGTGAGATTCTGATCTTGGGTCTTTCAAAGCAAATAGGTTAGGGCAGGGGTTTCCAACTGGTGGTCCCCAACTGCTGGAGTCTTGTGGTAGCAAGCATGAATTGTCCCCTTTACTAAGCTGGGTCTGCTCTGGTCTGCATTTGAGTGGGAGAATTCAAATGTGTGAGCACCGTAAGATCTTCCCTTTAGGGATTGGGGAATCTACTCTGGGAAGAGCACCTGCATGCAGAAAATTTCAAGTTCCCCTTCCTGGCATCTCCAATTTAGGGCTGGGAGAGATTTCTGCCTGCAACCTTGGAGGAGCCATTTCCAGTCTGGGTAGACAATACTGAGCTAAATGAATATACATAAGAATATGACAAGTATTTATATATCGCTTTTTTGCAGAAGTTCCCAAAGTGATTCACGTAGATAGATAGATAGATAGATAGATAGATAGATAGATAGATAATGGCTGGCTCAGTATAAGGCAGCTTCCTATGTTCCTATTCCAGATGTTGCTGAACTACAACTCCCCGCATCCACAACCACAATTTATTGCCACAACAAATCTAGGCATATCCTAACCTAGAAAAGAAGTAGAAGTTGAGATGGGGATGGGAGGGGGGAGCCCATGTTGGATCCCTCAGTCAGAAGCGTATCTAGGGAAAATAGCGCCTAGGGCAAGCACTGAAATTGCGCCCCCTGTCCAAACATCTGACACCCATCTTTCAGATAACTTTACCATAATATCAGCTCAAAAATACAAGTCAAGCTCATTAACCTTTTAATATTTCAAAAACTATTTAGCAGTGGACGTAGCCAGACCAAAAAATGCTGGGAAAATGACAAATTTCAGTATGCTGGGGCTCATGAAATACCCAAATACTACGTGGAGATGTACTTGGAAAACTAAACAAAAGTAACTGTCTAATTCTCTACTATGCATTGTAGCATCACTATTACACAAGTTTTAAAAATAAATGGAGAATTTAACTTTTCCCAGATACTCTGAAAATAATTAAAAGATATGCAGAGTAAACGGTGTCACTGCTCTGTTTACAGAGTAAACTGTGTCACTGTGTCCCAGTGGGTCTTAATACTAAGGATTTCACACTGATTCAAAGACAAACTCACCATTAATAGCTATATTATTAAGACATCACATTTAACTCACTTATCACAAGAAGCAAAGTAAGAACAAATGAATACAATCCTAGCTCATAACCTTCAGCTCAGTATTCACAAACCCTGATTCTCTGTACATAGTGCCAAATTGAATATGTATACAGTGACTTATATTAATTTTTTTAAAAAAATTACCTGTAGCCCATTTGGGTGGCTTCCTAAAGGCTGGGGGGAGTGGGGTGTCTGCAAATGTTCTGCCTCCCCCTGCTGGCCTCTAGCGCCTCACAGGGACCATTTGAGCATGTGCAGTGGCCTTTTTAAAAATATATATTTTTTAAAAAAATGGCTGCTGAAAACAAAATGGCCACCACGTATGCTCAAATGGCCTGTGCGAGGACTGGCATGGCCTAGGGCCTCACAGAGGCCATTTGAGCATGTGTGGTGGCCATTTTGTTTTCGGTGGCCTTTAAAAAAAATTTTTTTTAAAAAAAAATTGCGCGCCCCCTTCAAGTGGCGCCTGGGGCACGTGCCCTGCCTGTCCTACCCTAGATACGCCCCTGCCCTCAGTGAATATACATGCATACAGATCCGTATGTGTATATGCTCTATTGTACACTGACTGAACATAACACATGAATAGTTTTAGTTTAACAGACTCAAGGTTATTCAGAGAGCTGAGTGAGGTTCTCAGCCGAGGCCTGCTTAGTCCAAGTTCAGACCTACAGTGACTGCCATTCTTGACCCTGACCTTAGGGGTCAAGTATAGTGACATGATTGAAAAAGGAAATGACTAGCCAATAGCCCAGAGAAGCACGTTAAGCCATACTTTAATTACGAGGGGAAACTATTTATTTTGAGCTGTTTGTTTAAGCACAGGAGGATTCCTAATGGAGCCATCAGACCCTGCTCATTGGCTAATAGTTTAATTAGGCCCATCTGGTGGAGGCTGTGGAGAGAACTGTCCCAGCTCTGATATTGGCAGAGAGGTAATTTGTCATTCCTTGGCCCGGTGACTGGCACGCTAACGTCTTCAAAGCCAAACAGAAGCTGCGCAATCTGTCTCACATGAGAATCGCTGAGAGCGATTGGAGGCCTTTTGAGCCGTTCACCTTGGCAGGCTGAGGAGAAATGACACAATCCCGTTAGTATCCTTGAGATAACCTCTGTGCAGAAATCAGGCGAGAGTTTCTGAAAGTCAGGTCAATCTTGCCTTCGTCAGCCAAACCTGTAATAATAGGAAGGTTTTTCCGGAGGAAGTCGAGGGAAAGAAAAAGAAAACCATTTAAATGGCAATAATGTACTTTCTCAGTGTCTTGTGAGCGAATCCTGACTTTGAAAATCAGTTTGGTACCTGATAAATTTTTGCTTAACTATAGGGACTTTTTTTCTGTTATGTTCTTGTTGAATAATGAAGGTAAATTGGGTTGGGAAAGCGAATAGGAATGTGCTGCCCAAACTACAAGGAGAGCACATAATATCCCTCATGTGGTTGAACAGATGATGTGCTATGAAAGGAGGTAATCATCACAAACTCCCTTTGGGATGTAACATCCCCCTCAGCAATCCTGCAAGGGAGAACTAGGGAACCTGCACTTGTAGATGAGATGGGATAATGGATGAAGGTGGTGGTGCTTTCAGCTCAAAACTTAGAGCCCCTTACCAGATACACCGGGGAAGCAATATTTCTGACTCGTCAAATGTTGATTTTCCTCCTCACACTTATCCCAGTACCTCAGAGTTTCTCAGACTTGGGTCCCTTGTTGTTAGACTATGATGCCCATCATCACCAGCCCAGTGGCCGATGACATCTGGAGAGCCACATTTGAGAACCCTATAGTACATGATAGTTATTTAGTTTAATATCCCACACTTTTTGTCCCGAGGACCTCCAACAAGTGGCCCAACCCATGGCAGTTCCTGCAGAGTCTATTGTGGAGGTGTCCAGCAGCTCCTCTTGCATGGTTAAATTGGATCAATTTCAGTTTGTGACTCCCAAGGATGTGGACAAGATACTTGGCCTTACCACCTGTCCTCTTGACCCTTGCCCAACATGGATTATACGATCTAGCAGTGAGGTTATTGGAGAGGGTCTTGTTAAGTTCATTAATGCTTCTCTGAGGGAGGGCAGGATGGCTCCTTGTCTTAAGGAAGCAATTATTAGACTATTCTTGAAGAGGCCTGCATAGGATCCCTCAGAACTAGTCAATTATAGGCCTATCTCCAACCTCCCATGGTTGGGCAAAGTGATTGAGAGGGTGGTGGTGACTCAGCTCTAGGCTGTTTTGGAGGAAGTGGATTATCTGGACCCATTTCCAACTGGCTTCTGGGCAGGCTATGGGGTTGAGATGGCCTTGGTCAGCCTATTGGATGATCACCAATTAGTAATTGACAAGGGGATGTGACAAGGGGATGTGATGCTGTTTATCCTTTTGGATCTCTTGGCGGCTTCCAATTACATCAACCATGATATCCTTTTGGGATGCCTGAAGGGGTTGGGAGTGGGAGGCACAGTTCTGCAGTGGTTCTGCTCCTACTTCTCAGGTAGGTTCCAGATGATGCCACTTGGAGACTGTTGCTTTTCAAAACAAGAGCTCTGGTATGGAGTCCCACAAGGCTCCATACTGTATCCAGTGCTTTGAACATGAAACCGCTGGGAGATATCATCAAAGGATTTAGTGCAGGGTGTTATCAGTATGCTGATGACACCCAAATCTATTTCTTCATGTCAACTTCATCAGGAAATGGCCTAACGTCCCTAAATGCCTCCCTAGTGGTGATAATGGGCTGGATGAGGGAGAACAAACTGAAGCTGAATCCAAGCAAAATGGAGGTATTCATTGTGGGAAGTCAAAACTTAGGAAATGGTTTAGATCTGCCTGTTTTGGATGGGGTCACACTCCCCCAGAAAGAGCAGGTACAAAGTCTGGCGATACTTCTGGACCCAAATCTCTCCCTGATTTATCAGACTGAGGCAGTGGCTATGAGTGCTTTCTATCAGCTTTGGCTGATTCGGCAGCAACATCTATTTCTGGAGATAAATGACCTTAGAACAGTGGTGTGTATGCTGATAACATCCAAGCTTGACTACTGCAATGCACCCTAAGTTGGGCTGCCTTTGTATGTAGTTCAGAAACTACAGTTAGTACAGAATGCAACAGCCAGGTTCATCTACGGGGCTGCATGAAGAGATCATATTACACCCATTTTGAAACAACTACACTTGCTGTCAATAAGTTTCCCAATGAAATACAAAGTGCTGGTCATTACCTATAAACTCCTTAAGGACTTGGGGACCTAGGTATTTAAGAGAACGCCTTCGTCTTAGTCAACTCCACCGCCTCTCAAGTTCGTCTGGTTGAGGTTGCCACCAGCTCGATTGGTGGCAACTCGAAACTGGGCCTTTCTAGAGTTGCCTTGGGAATTTGGAACTTGCTTCCTAGTGAAATTAGAGTTTCCTCTTCTCTGAACATTTTTAAGAAGGAACTAAAAACATACCTTTTAGACAGGCTACTAAATAAATGAGAGAGAGAGAGAGAGAGAGAGAGAGAGAGAGAGAGAGAGAGAGAGAGAGAGAGAGGTCTAGCCAACATCAACAGCAGCTGTACACATGGAGGGACCCACTTCAGTAAGTCGGAGTTTGACCTACTTCAGGGGCTCAGACTGGATGCCAGAGCATGCTGGGAGCTCACCTACATCTTCTTGGTGTCTTTCCCATTACATGCATGCACATGTGTTCTTTATAAAAAGTGTTTAAAGAGCAATTACTTCATTTTGTGTATGACCAATACATCTGAGCCCATTAGTTCAAAGAAACAACTGCATCTTAACCACACCAGATAACATTGTGGGACCAGCCTTCAGGACTGAAGCCACAATTTGTTTCTCCATATTCCTGTAAACATTCTAGGAGATTCAGTTAAGCATTTCAGTGACTGGGCTTTGGGAATCCTGCTTGAGTACATAAAACATTTTATATCTGTTTACCCTGCAGTATATATCTGAGACACCATTTCTTCTTCTTCAGTTCACACTAATATGACTGTCTCCCTTTTACCAAACTCCCTAAAGCAGTTAGCTTGTCAAATATTTTATCAACTTTTTTTTTAACAGGAACATAATGTGGATGCTGACTAAACTAAAAGCAAGCACAGAGCCTGGCCAATGCAAACGTAGCAGTTTCCACTATAAATGACACTTAGTGAGTATGAGTGGCCTCAGGGGAAACATTGAGAGTTTAAAAAAATGTAGTGAATCAATAAATCATTTCCTTTTTGAGATGTCAGCTACCTATCCCAATAAAATAAAATAGAATAATTGAATATTAACAGGAACACATGAATGCATACCGAGGACCAATGTTCAGCGGCCAAGTTGGTCTAGAGACAGCAGGCAAAATGAACCTGTGGTGTGGTTTGCATGGGGAGCATGTCCTCATGACCCATATAGCTTTAATTTGTCACATGTTCACCAGAAAATGGTCTAAAGCAGGACTGCACAACTTTGGCCCTCCTGCAGGTGTTGGACTACAACTTCCATAATTCTTGAGAATTGTCCACTGTGGCTGGAGATGATGGGAGCTGTAGTCCAAAAACAGCTGGAGGGCCAAAGTTGTGCAGTACTAGACTAAAGGTTCCCCATATGGCCCCATCTTCAAAGCTAAGTAGGTCTGAACCTGGCCAGTACCTGGGTGGGAAACCATTGACTCACCATATGAGACCCCATGGTTGCTGCTGTTTTGGGTCCTCCCCCCACCAGTCCTTGAAAGTTCATCAATGAGAATAATTCTACCTTGTGATTTCTTTGTATATGAATTCAAATGCCCTAGGTTCTAATCTGAATTCCTCACTATACATTTCCCAAATTGTTACTCAGACATACAGCTCCATTTGCTTTCATGTCAGAGAAAAAAGATGAACACTCCTACTTGTTAAATGTCCTTTAGCACACTGAGTTTACTTTCCTGAGTAAAATATCTTCATTAGTAGGGTATGCTCCTCCACCCCTGCCGCCCAATTCCCAATTCAGTATTAAGATAAGGAGTAGAGTTTTCTGGTCAGTATGGCACAATCATTTCCCAAGGCCAATCTATCTCACCAGGACAAATATTTACCAAGAATTTATCGTTTTTGTATCCACATCTAGGAGGTCATCTTTCAGATAGTCTGCTCAGTCTACATACACATTCAAAAAGCTAACAACAACAAATGCTAAAATACACCTTTTCCCATGATAGTTTTATTTCTGGCTGCTTCGGAGAGCTTTGAACATGCTGATGATGTGATGGAAGAAATATCTTGTGCTTCCTGTCTCTGCACTGCTCCATCCCGTTTGAAAGAGAACTTTCTCATCTTCTCTCCTGGGGAAAGGCTCAACCTATTCCCTCATATTCTCCCTGGGGAGATGCATAATTTCTCCTTCAGACATGGTGAAGCAGAACACAGAAAATAGAAGCACGAGACACTTGTGGTTCCTGCTTTCCATACAGTATTGTTGCATCTGAAGTTACCCTGAGATGAATGGGAAAATGCCACTGGAGTGTCCAAAGGGTTAACAGGGTCTGGGCCTGGTTGCTAGGATAAGTGATATCAAGGTCACAAACCAAACCGTGTACAGTCTTCCACATGGGAACCAATTACATTAAACGTTGGCTTTTCCTTCTCTTTTTGAGAAGAGTGGTTTCTTTTCTTTTGAGAGTCTCTTGGGAGGTTTTGGAGAGAAGAGAAGGTGGAGTAGGGCCTTTCTGTCTCTCTCCCTGAGGCCTTACTCAGCTTGAGCTGAGGAGGTGACTTGGAGGCCTGTGGAGTATAACAGCCTCAAAAACCAGGATAAAAGGGATGGATGGATGGGTAGATTAGATTAGATTAGATTAGATTAGATTAGATTAGATTAGATTAGATTAGATTAGATTAAGTGCCGTCAAGTCAGTGTTGACTCTTAGCGACCACATAGATAGATTCTCTCCAGGATGATCTGTCTTCAACTTGGCCTTTAAGGTCTCTCAGTGGTGCATTCATTGTTGTCGTAATCGAGTCCATCCACCTTGCTGCTGATTGTCCTCTTCTCTTTTCTTCAACTTTCCCCAGCATTATAGAGGGGACAGTAATTGTAGTCAGTTTGTGTTAGCCTATTCTTTGTTTTCTTTGGGTTGCCTGGGTGTCTTACTAAGGCTGAGTCTGATGCCTACCCATTTGCTTCACTTCATGTCTCATTGTAACAATAAAGCTTTCTGAGTTGTTAATACTGTTTCAGGAGTGCTCCATGTAGAAAGTTGTTCCCCCACAGTCACACGCCTCCCAAGCCCTAGGCCGAAGGAGCCACAATCTTCCAATATTCTTTCCCAAGTGATCAATTTACAGTTTCAGGTCTTTGGTGAAACTGTCTGGGATTCTGGGTATCTTGTTCGACCCAGTCTGGTGTACCAAGATGATCAGGGGCCTAGAGCACCTTTCTTATGGGGGAAGGCTACAACACCTGGGGCTTTTTAGTTTAGAAAAAAAGACGACTGCGGGGAGACATGATAGAGGTCTATAAAATAATGCATGGAATGGAGAAAGTGGAGAGAGAGAAATTCTTCTCCCTCTCACGTAACACTAGAACCAGGGGCCATCCCATGAAATTGATTGCCAGGAAATCTAGGACCAACAAATGGAAGTACTTTTTCACAGAACGCATAATCAACTTGTGGAATTCTCTGCCACGAGATGTGGTGACAGTCAACAACCTGGATGGCTTTAAGAGGGGTTTGGATAACTTCATGGAGGAGAGGTCTATCAAGGGCTACTAGTCAGAGGGCTATAGGCCACCTCCAGCCTCAAGGCAGGATGCCTCTGAGTACCAGTTGCAGGGCAATAACAGCAGAAGAGAGGGCATGCCCTCAACTCCTGCCTGTAGGCTTCCCAGTGGCATCTGGTGGGCCACTGTGTGAAACAGGATGCTGGACTAGATGGGCATTGGGCCTGATCCGGCACAGCTGTTCTTATGTTCTTATGTACCCTCGGGAGAAGGGGTCAGAAAAAAAGAACCTTCCCAGGTTGTGAACAGGTGATGGCAACAGGATGCTAGTCGGGGCCCTCGGAGAAGGTTCTGGGGGTCTGAACACCACCCCCCACTACAGTCACCTACTGATTTAGACATTGTGTGGTTGAAAGACACAAAGTGTGTGCGGTATATTACATTGGACACATTAAGATCATTCACACAACCACAAGGGGGGGAAGCAGAAGCCTACCTGCTTTCTCCTAGACAACCAGAGCCTGACCAGGGCTCCACTGCCCGTGTGCCCACATGAGCAGTGCTGCAGTGAGCCGGTTGGTGAACAGGAGAGAAGGGAGCCGGGCTGCATGGCATCCCATGCACATTGGGAAAACTCCATGCTGTCAGACCACTCCTTCCCCCTGGCTCTCTGATAAAGATGGCTTTCGGGATCCGCTGCTGGCAGCCCGATGACCCACACAACTGAGGGAGGGAGGAGGTATGCACTTGTCCCCCTACCTCACTATAAGCCTGAGTTTCGAATCAGGGCTACCCGGGGGAGGAGCAGCAGGATCGGGAGCAATCCCGGGGCTTCTCACGACCAGCCCTACCTGGGCTAGCACTCTCCTACTCATGTAGTGCTGTTCATGAGAATGACTTCATTATCTCCCTTCCATGAATTAGCCTTTTAGCCACTTCCTGTATATAAGGGCTGCACAACTTTGGCCCTCCTGAAGATGTTGGGCTACAACTCCCATAGTCCCTGGTTATTGGCTGTTGTGGCTTGGAATGATAGGAGTTATAATACAACAACAGCTGGAAGGCTGATGCTGTGCAGCCCTGCTGTATATTGTAGGAACGTTGGTATTCCAAATGGCATGTAGAATAAGTCACATTGACTGGAGTGTCCATGTGATTTAAAAACAGCTGTTGAGAAGTGATTCATTTGAAACTGGAATGTGTTCTTAGCCATACTGATAGATGAACTCTTCTCTCCTCAGTTCAGAATCAGCTCCGTCTTTACGAATTTTCATGGTGAACATTTGCGGCAGGGAAGGAATCTTGCTTACTTTCTGAGAGTTTTCTCTAGGCTTGTAATGATCATGCATGCATGCTGATGGTGCACATTTACCTTAGATTTAATGTTGGCTCTGCCAGTTATTCTGTTGATGCCTTGGTGGAGAACTGGAACATCAAATTCAGCAGAGCAGTAGATACAATTGCTCCTAAGCATCCACTCTGACCAGCTTCAAAATTGGCCCCTTGGTATAAGGAAGAACTATGGGAGCTAAAACGTCAAGGAGACAACTGGAGAAATATTCAACCCGAACCTGACAGATCACAACATAGAGCGCATTTGAAGACCTATGCTCAGGCAATACGTGCATCAGAGAAGTGATTCTTTTCTGCCCATATAGCATCTACAACCTCACATCCAGTGGAGTTGTTTAGGGTTGTGAGAGGGCAAGCTAGTACTTACCCCTCCTCCCTTGAATCATAATTTGGAACCATCAGTTAGTGCGGTGACATTTTTAATTAGTTCTTTTTAATGGAATCTCTCATATTCAGGCCGACTTAGATTCAGACCCCAAAATTATTGCAGAGTCTAATGTAGAGGTGTCCAATGACTCATCTTATGTGGTTAGGCTGGATCACTTTCATTTGGGACTTCTGAGGATGTGGACAGAGATTATAAATGCTTCTCTGAGGGAGGGCAGGATACCTTCCTGACTTAAGGAGGCAATTATTAGACCAGTTCTGAAGAAGCCTGCGTTGGATCCCTCAGAGTTAAGCAACTATAGACCTGTCTCCAACCTTCTGGGGCTGAGCAAGGTAATTGAGAGGGTGGTGGCCTCCCAGCTCCAGGTAGAGAAAACTGATTAGCTAGACCCATTTCAAACTGGCTTTCGGGAAGGTTATATGGTGGAGACCGCCTTGGTCAGACTGATGGATGATCTCCAATGGGGAATTGACAGAGAGAGTGTGACTCTGTTGGTGCTTTTGGATCTCTCAGCAGCTTTTGATATTATGGACTATAGTATCCTTCTGGAGTGTCTGAGGGGGTTGGGAATAGGAAGCACTGCTTTGCAGTGGTTCCGCTCCTACCTCAGGCAGATTCCAGATGGTGTCGCTTGGAGACCATTTTTATTCAAAACATGAACTTGTATATGGCATCCCTCAAGGCTCAATACTGAGGCTATTCACACAAGCATGCAAAACCGGGCTAAGGGAGCCCAGCCTGGTTTTGCACACTCATGTGAACCACCGGGATCACGACCGATCCCAGTGGCTACACAGTGGCAAGCCTGCCTGTGAAGTCTCCCAGATAAATGAGGTTAAGGGAGCAAGTGCTCCCTTACCCTCGTTTACCTGATCATGTGTCAGCTGTGGCTGCTTGCTTGGGGATCCCAGTAATGTACTGCTCACCTGCACGGTGCATTATTGGGGCTCCTGGAGGTGGGGTGACACATGGTATCGCATCTGGGCACACCGGCCCCTGGAGCTGATGGGTGAGCCGCAGGTGAGCCACCACTCATATGGGCAGGTGATCCACCCACCTAGGAATGGACCAGAGATTTTCTGAAGGGATGGTAAGCGAAACCCGCTCTCCCCGCAGACCTCCACAGAGCTCTTCTCACTGATTGTGAGAACAGTTCCACTGTTTCCAATGCTTCTTAACAGCTACATGAAACCGCTGGGAGAGATCATCAGGAGATTTGGTGCAGGGTGTTATCAGTATGCTGCTGACACCCAAATCTATTTCTCCATGTCAACATCATCAGGAGAAGGCATAACCTCCCTAAATGCCTATCTGGAGGAAGTGATGGGCTGGATAAGAAATAACAAACTGAGACTGAATCCAAATAAGATGCTATTGTTCCCCTGCATCTGGTATTTAGAGGCATCTTGGTTCTTAGGCTGGAGGTGATCCTACAAAAGGAGGGGTGTAGACAGAGGGAAAGTTTGAGGAACCCCTCACTTTTAAAAAAATTACAGTAGGGGAGAGGAAAGACTTTTGGAGGGAGAAAATATGTTTTTGGGATTGAAGATATGGAATGTTAGGTTCATTAAGTAAAATGAGGGGAGAACTCCTTAAATGCTTAGGAATGAGAACTTTGAATATGTGCGTTATGTCCTCTATAGAGAAGAGGAAGGTATGAAAGGCCTTACCAGTCAAAGACTTGGTGTGCAAAATTGATTCCTCTCCTCCTAGTGTGCTAATCATTTATGGACACCAATGAAGTTAGTAGGACTCTGTGGCGGTGTGTATCTCTGTGCAAGAGAGCAGCCTGGGATTGTAACATACAGCGAAATCATTGCCCTCCAGGATAGCCCTTGCAGATGGATAATGGATGGCCTTATTACATCGATATAAGATCAGGTGCTCTGGTACAGGGTAGGAAGATCAAAATGATGTCGCTCCATAGGTGTTTTTCTTATCTGAATGAAAAGCCCCAAACATTCACTTTCGTACGTACAAGGGGGAATGCAATACAAACAGAAAAGCCTCAAACTATCCATTCATCTTTGTGAACGATGATCTGGTTATTTATCTTTTTTAATTATACCTCAAAAGGCGCGTGCAGCAGCAATAAATAAAAGCAGGCAATGACAAGAAAATGTCACATCAAATAGTGAAGAACTTGTCCCTTACTAGCTGTTCCTCCATGCTTCCCTCCTTCTTTTAACCTGCATAACTGTTGGTTTTTAAAACCAGGATGTGATATAGTTGGGGGTGGGGGATTTGCCCGCTCCCCCCACCCCACCCCCCATCTCGATATAACTGCTATATTTCTGGAATCAAGAGAAACACAGCTGCCGGCTGATTAAGGGTATACAGAAGATGGCAGGGTTACATTAGTATGATGCATGTGCAGTTTCTCTGGGTGCAGCCAGCTCTCATATTTAGTGCCAGAGACACAGACATGGTCACACCTGAGAACATCGGAAATGATGGCACCTCCTCTAGATTCTGCCTAGAGATCATCGGTGCCTAAGAATCTTCAGTGTGCTACAGGAAGAAAGCCATGTTCCTGGATCACACTTGTGTAAGTGGGAAAATGCCACTTGGAAATTTGCTAAACGGAAATGATTTCCTCTTCTGTGCCAGGCATTTAAAATAACTTCCACACCTTTTGTTTTATTTGCCTTTTGTCTCAGAATCTTGTGGGTGAGTAATAAAGTGCTGAAACACGCAGAGCACTACATTTAAAGTATACTGGTTTATGTGATGTGCAGTCTCCTGCTGATAGAAAGGACTCAAGGTTGCTGTGCAACGTCAAAGGCAGGCCTGGTGGTGCAGTGATGGAGCTGCTGCCCTGAACTGGTGCAGTGAGAATCGCTGCTACCCTGAACTGGTTTTTAGGCATTCCATAGGAGCCCCATCACTGCCTTTGACACTGGAGACTGAACATTAGGTAAGCCATTAAATATAGCATGACATCCTGAATTAGAACAGCATGCAGGATATGCTTCTGTCCGCGCACTGAAGGGAAGGGTGATGTGCAGCTATTCCCCGTTCCCTTCCTGTGCCTCCTGAAATATATCCCTGATGCCCAAGGAACCCTCACATATTTTCAGGAGGCACGGGCAGTTAAGAGAAGGTGGGATTGCTGAAAATTGCTTCTCTGCTTTATTTGCAGGTGGAAGTGTTCCCTACATGCAACCTTTACTTGGTAGGAACATAGGAACATAGGAAACTGCCATATACTGAGTCAGACCATTGGTCTATCTAGCTCAGTGTCATCTTCACAGACTGGCAGTGGCTTCTCCAAGGTTGCAGGCAGGAATCTCTCTCAGCCCTATCTTGGAGAAGCCAGGGAGGGAACCTGAAACCTTCGGCTCTTCCCAGAGTGGCTCCATCCCCTGAGGGGAATCTCTTACAGTGCTCACACATCAAGTCTCCCATTCATATGCAACCAGGGCAGACCCTGCTTAGCTATGGGGACAAGTCATGCTTGCTACTACAAGACCAGCTCTCCTCTCCAGGCATGGTATGCCAGGCATGATCAATTTATTATTATGGTAGTAGCCACCTAATGGTGCAGTGGGGAAATGACTCAACTAGCAAGCCAGAGGTTTCCAGCTCGAATCCCTGCTGGTATGTTCCCCAGACTATGGGAAACGCATATATCGGGCAGCAGTGATAAAAGAAGATACTGAAAGGCATCATCTCATACTGTGCAGGAGATGGCAAATGGTAAACCCCTCCTGTATTCTACCAAAGAAAAACCACAGGGCTCTGTGGTTGCCAGGAGTCGACACCGACTCGACGGCACACTTTACCGTTTAGTAGTGTCGAATTTTTATCCTCTTTTCCACTCAGATACTGACTAACCATCCTGTTTTTAATTCAGCTTGGCAAAGAGGCACCTTTTAATGTGGTGGTTCTCTTTATTTAGCAGGGGGAGAGTAACTGGCCCTATCCACCCCCAGCACATTACCTCCAGTGACTGTTGCTGGTGTCTGTCTTATGTTTCTTTTTAGATTGTGAGCCCTTTGGGGACAGGGATCCATCTTATTTATTTGCTATTTCTCTGTGTAAACTGCCCTGAGCCTTTTTTGGAAAGGTGGTATAGAAATCGAATAAATAATATTAATAAATACAATAATAAAATAAAATAAAATATGTAAACCAGCTGTACCTCAGAAGGTGATGGGAAAGTTTAGAAGAACCTCATTAGATGACCTTAAAATGACCTGCTATTGATTTAATCCTGGTAATAAGTGTGGGCTCCATACTCCCACTGCTTTTGGAAGAGGAGTAGACATTTGTGCCTATTTTATGCGTTACATTTACATTATTTTTCTGGCATGAATATGAATTTCTCTGTCATAAATTGACCAACTGAAGGAGCTCCTAGACACTCAGTAAAGGGGGAAAGGAAAGCTAGCTAGAGTTCTGATTTATTATTGTTGTTGTTTGTTTGTTATTATGTCTTCATTTATTAGTTGCTTTTCTGCTGCTCTACAGAAAGCACCTTACAGCAAGATATTACAAATGATTCAAAGTAAAAGCAATTTCTAAAAAAGACAAGAATAAAACATTAAAATGCATTATGGTCCCAATCAGAATAGAAAAACACAACTGCGTATCTTGGGTTTGATCCTTGTAGAAGTGTAAGAGAGTAGGAGAAAGCAGAACTGTGACGCTGGAATGAGTGGGAGCGGATTGCACTTCCCCCCATTCTTTCCCCCATTTTATATTATCAAAATGATCCAGGTTATCTGAGAGAGCATCATTTTCTGCAAGGTTCCCACCGTTCATTAAGACCACCAGGAGAAGTCTGTCTCCAGGTGCGGCCTGTCTGGAGAGAACTTGGGATGGAGCCTTCTCAGTCACAGAAAGAACTCCCAAGGAGAATAAGAGGTCTGTCATCCCTGCAGGGTTTCAAAAGAGCCGTAAAAACCTTGCTCATTTGGCTTTTAATTGTATTTAAATGGTTTTTCATGAAGGTTTATGTTAATATTTTTAATGTGGGTTTGTTTGTTTTTTTGACTGAGCCATTGTTGGATGGGTAGTATATATGTGAAATAAAAAACAATAATACTATTCAATATTGGTTATTACTGTCATTTCCTTGGTTTTTCCATATTTGACTTAAGGCTACCATGTTGCCCTTTGGACCCCATTCAGAAACATGCATATATCAGCACCCATCGGGGTGGGTGCTGGTGGGCAGAAACTGAAGCAGACAGAATGCCTTTCTTGTCTCCCCCTATTCCCTCTTGGAATGACTGTGGAGATAAATAGGCAGCCGCTGGGGTGTATGCTCCAACTGTCCTTATTCACCAGGATGCTTTACACACGGGGCTTCTACCCCAAATTTCCTTCAGGAGAGAGTGTGTGTGTTCACACACCAGCCAAACTTACCCTGAAGTCCCTTCGAGATCCTTGGACCCACTCCACACACAAGTCGGGCTTTGTAATGCGAATTCTAGCTTATCTCGAAGTATTTCCAGATTTTTTAAATGCTAGTTTTAAGCTAATTTTTCTGAAAATGCCGGAGCAAACAGGGAGAGGTGCTGAGTAGAATCATTAGCATGATAGGAGTCGTGGTCTCTTCAGAAAGGCAGATCTATCTCTGCAGGGAACTTTCTCTCTCCCTGCCCTCCCATTGGCTAGGAAGGAAAGCACGGACACCTGCCATGTGGACTTGCAAAAATGAAACCTGAGAGCAGAGGGGAGGGGCTGCTTCCCTCAATGCCGCGAGTGCACTTCGAAGTGGCTTCACTCAACATTTACCCCGAAGCCTGAAGCCAAATGTTAATAACCTCCAGGAGCTCTCCCAGACAGCATGCTTTACTGTGGGTTTTCTGCAAGGCTTTACTTAGTTCAAATTTGTAAAAAAAAAAAAAAAAAAACCACCACAACAGTGGATTTTTTAAAAACCCCGGATATAAATTGGGCTAAGCTCTAATGTATGATAAAAAAATCTGAATCTTGTGTGAAGCGTTTCCCAATATCTCACACAGACTTGGGCGCACATCTAGCCAATGTGTGAATGCACACCCTCCATTCTGAGCTAAATGCTCCATCTGGAAATGCTCCAAGAATAATCTCTAGTTTCTCTGTTTCCTGTTCCTGGAAAACCGCTGTCCCTATTTTTTGTTCTGATTTTTGCCTTTTTAATTTTTTTAGCGTTGAGATGCTAAAGTTGTCATTCCTCAGGTTCCGGCTCCTGTTGGAATTTCTGTGAACTAATATGTGCCCCCAGACTGGTTGATTTTTGATAATTATGTTAGCATCAACGAGTCAATTCATCATAGAAATGATATAACTAAATATAAAGCGTTTCATAATTTGTCAGTGACAGCAAACTGTTAGATTTCAGACAGGAAAAAAATGTAGAAGTAGGTACCCAAAGCATATATCTTTGTGGCCATTTATTAGCATTTTAATGGCCTCTCCGTTGTTAACAGATTTGATGTTGCTAGTAAAGAAATACAGTGGGGCTCTAATATGCTTTTTATGCTTTCCAGTTTTCTATAGCAACTGGTTAAATTTTACTTTAAAGGTAAAGTGTGCTGTCAAGTCGATGTCGACTCCTGGTGACCACAGAGCCCTGTGGTTGTCTTTGGTAGAATACAGGAGGGGTTTACCATTGCCATCTCCCGCACAGTCTGAGATGATGCCTTTCAGCATCATCCTATATTGCTGCTGCCCGATATTGGTATTTCCCATAGTCTGGAAAATATGGGAACACCCGTGGGAATTTGAACCGGCAACCTCGAGCTTGATAATCAAGTCATTTCCCTACTGCGCATTAAGTGGCTGCTAAATTTAATTTATGAAGAGCAATGTCTCTTCATCTTCAGATTTCATTAAGAGAAATCCCATGCCAAGCTAGGGCCACACATTGGGGTTACCAAGTCTGACTAAGCTATTCCTGGAG
Source organism: Hemicordylus capensis (assembly GCF_027244095.1). Taxonomy (NCBI): domain Eukaryota; kingdom Metazoa; phylum Chordata; class Lepidosauria; order Squamata; family Cordylidae; genus Hemicordylus; species Hemicordylus capensis. The sequence goes on from NC_069662.1 coordinate 152,414,900, forward strand.
CTTCCCCCGACCCCAGTTTCCCTCCCCCCCCCCACACACACTATTTGTCACACTACTGTATCGGCAGCCGATGAGGGGGCGGGGGCGGCAAGAGGTACTTTGGACTGTCTTTGCCGGCGCTGCCACCAGAACCTGGATGCTGTGGGGAGCAGGAGTACCCCGCCCAGCATCCCTTGTGGCAGCTGCCCTGCCTACAGCACTCACATGGCCGTCATGCATGCGCAGAGACCGGATGAGTGCTATAGGTGGGGCGGCTGCCACATGGAATGCCGGGCAGGCCGCTGCTGCTCCCACAGTGTCCAGGTGCCGGCAGTATCACTGATAAAGACTGGTAAAGGTACCTCTCGTCGTCGCCGCCCCGCCCTCACCACCCACCACTGGTATCAAGCCATTAAAATCTCCAAGATTGCTTTCAGTAGTTACCTGGAGATGGATGTCTATTCCTGGAGTCTCCAGGCCAATCCTAGAAGATTGGCAACGCTCCCTCCTGCCACATACCCCCAATTGAAACTTGGGATGGTGCTGAATCTTATAATGGAGGGTACAACATAGTAAGTACCCCACCCTCGCAATTTGGATCCAGTTTATAATGGCTTCAACTTGCCACCAGACTTGGGTGGCTAGAACCTAAGGGGTATACTCGTGAGTCAAATGGGCCGTAAACCAAAATTTGGCTTTAAAAAAGCCAAATCTAGCAACAGAGCACCAGACCACCCACCACCCTCATACAGTCAAGACCCCAGACTTAGAGGTTCCTGAGCCCGATTCAGACATTATGCTGTTCAAGGGTACAGATGTCTGTATACCACACATGTGTTTGTGTGAATGACTTTATATTTATCTTTACCTAAGGACAAAGTTGTCCTTGTCAAGTTTAACCTTGTCAAGTTATCTTTATCTTTACCTAAGGACAAAGTCGTCCTTGTCAAGTTTTTGCCCTCAAAAAACAAAAACAAAAAACTTTACCCCATCCTCCCTTCCCATCTCTTGTTTCCTTTTTATCTTTTCTTCATTGTCCTAATTATCTGACTGAAAACAAAAGAGTAGATTTTCAATAATTCCACAGAGATCCTCAAGATGGTAACACCTAGGATGTAATTATCAAAAGCCTCTTTTTCTCCAAATAGTTTTTGTATCACACAGTTGGACAAGATATCTGGATTTTGTTGTTGTTTTAACTTTTAAAGTGTTTGCTCCACTTTTAGAGTAGTAGTAGTAGTACTTTATTACAGCCAACGGCCTCTCAATACAACAAAACCACACACAAAACTACATGTCACTTCAGAAACATCAAAAGAAACTGCAGTAGAAACAGTACAGTAAGAGTATCATACATGAAGAATTTTGTCTAGATAAAATCTGTTCACCCTCCTACTATACTATGCCCTCATCTAACCTTTCAACATGTCTTCTGCGGAGTTTATTTGCAATTCAAAGAGACTTGGCTACTTTTGTCAAGATGAAATCATCCAAGTCTGCAAGTAAAAACTCCACTTTCTCCTGACCTGAGGTCAATCTGCGATCTCTTAAAAGGGGGAAAATTAATTCTGTTCTTAGCTCCTTATGGAAACAACAATTCAACAACACATGTTCGGTAGATTCAACCTCTCCCGCATGACACGGGCACAATCTCTGGAGGAGACACACAATCCAGGACGGCTGAAGGAAGGGCATTGAACCTGGCCGCAGTCATTGCTCTGCGCTGTTCAGCGAAGGATAGCTTTGTCAAGTATCGAGCCGGGAGCTGACTATCAATTTGGGCCCCCATAAAAAACCCAGATCTTATTTTACTAACATTCTCCTGCCTGGCAATGACCATTATGCGTTGGTTTATGGCATCTGAGGCCTTCTCGAGGCCCATCTGTCTTATCACCGAAGATGAAAAACCCAACCTACTTAATCTGTTGTCAATGGTCCGTTTCCATCGGGTCTTAAAAGAATCTTTTAGGACTAACGGGGCAAGCCCATCAGGGCAGAAAAACAACTTGAGCCAAAAACTGAACATTGCCTTCCAGATTCTAGCCTCAATAGTAGGCCAGCCCACTTCCAGTCTAAGGCATGCGTTGGGGACAGACCGAGCAACCCTCAGTATACCCCTGAGAAATTTGGTTTGAACAATTTCTATCCTCTGGAAGTTAATGTAAGCGCCCATCTGCGCACCCACCATAAGTAGGGCCAAAACTTTGGCTTTGAAAAGATCAAGGACCACCTGTACTGATTGGGCACATTTTCTGGTATGTAAAGATTGAATTGCCGAGGCGACTCTTTGGGCGTTGAGACTTACATAATCCCTGTGGGCAGCAAAGTTCTTATTTGCCTGCAGAACCCACCCTAAGTATTTAAATTGCCTCACTTGCTCCAATTTATGGCCATTTAAGGACCAAGCACAGTTTCTAGGTCTATTTGAGAAAACCATAATTTTGGTTTTGTCATAATTTATGGCTAGCTCCTGGGTGGTGCAAAAATCTGCCAATGCCCGTAACGCTCTTTTAAGACCAATTTGAGTTCTTGAAACTAATGCAGCATCATCCGCATAAAGTAAAACATTGACATATCTGCCAGCTAATTTAGGCGGATGGAACTCTAGTTTCTTCATGTGTGTGACTAAGGAGTTAATATAAAAATTAAAAAGCACAGGGGCCAAAATGCACCCTTGCCGAAACCCCCATCTCATGCTGATCGGTCTAGTCACCTGTCCTCTGTTGTTAAGCCGGACCCTTAGTGAGGTATCATCATGGAGTTTAAGTATCAGGTAAAGCAGTCTCCTGTCTATGGATGTTGCAGCAAGTTTCTCCCATAGCCTACCTCTCGGGACCGAATCAAATGTCCACAAATGCTGTATATAATGCATCTGGGGCCTTCCCCTTTAGATAATTATTCTTCATTTTTAGTATTATTTGTTAAGAATAATGAAAACTCACATCTGAAATGATGGTGGTGATTCATTGCTTGTCTCCATAACCATGTATTTCGGAGAAAGGAAAGGGGACTCTACATCAAGTTGTTGATTTCGGGGGCACACAATCAGCAGCGCATCTGGTTCAATCCTGGCATCCAGTGGCAGGAGTAGTGGGAGGGCTTGCCTGTTTTGGTGACAGCTTTGGAAGAGCTTCCTTGTTTTCGCTAGTCCTGTTCATAACCTGCAGTGTCACAGGAGTGGGCGTATATGCTTTTAAAAGAAGACATCTATATTTCTCCACCCCCTCTATTCCTAAGGTCTAAGCTTTGATAGTAACTTTGCATGATAGGTGCAGGTGGCTAAAAATAGGTTGTTTTTGTGTGTTATAGACAAGCAAGTGAATATATATATATATATATATATATATATATATATATGTAAGCAAGATGCCAAGGGAGAGCAAGACCTGATGGAAGCAGAGAGCTTCGTTACAGTGATCGAGTGCTACTCCGAGTACAGTAAATCGGGGGCAGAACAGCTTGGCAAACTTGCAAACATGCTGCAGATTGAGGATAGCCCTAGAGAAATACTTCCCACATTTCAAAAATTATATTTTGGATATACCTGTTATATATAGGGAATTTAGTGATTTATTGTTGCTGCCACCTGCAAACACACTGTGGTAATGAATGGCAGACTTGTTCATATCACAAATCTTGTCTTCTCCTTCCCAAATTCTTGATCTCTAAACTTAAGCATAAGTAATTTGTTATGGGGCAGCTAACAAATAAAGTTTTTTTTAAAAAAAATAATAATACTAATTATTATTATAATTATTATATTATTATTTCTTGTTCACACAGTCAGACAGGTGGTATTGACTGGTTTGTTTTATCCAGACATCGAGTACTTCCCAAGGACCTGGGATGGCTGAATTTTATTATCAATGTTGTTGCTGTTATTATAGATATCGTCACAGAATATAGGTTGTTCCCAGTAAAGTTGCTTTTTGTGATTGGCTGTTGGTGATTTCTGTGGTCCCTTTGGTGTTCAAGTTGTTTTGGAATTGCACCTAGGGCGCCAATTACTACTGGGATTACTTTGGTCTTTATCTGTCACAGCCTTTCAATTTCAATTTGTAGATCTTTGTATTTTGTCCCCCCCCCCCATTTCTTTATCTTCTAGTCTGCTATCCCCTGGTATAGAGTTGTCGATTATTTTAACTTGTTCTTCTTTCTTCTCGACTACAGTTATATCTGGTGTATTGTGTGGCAGATGTTTGTCTGTTTGTAGTCAGAAGTCCCATAATATTTTTACATCTTCATTTTCTACCACGTTTTCAATTTTATGGTCCCACCAATCTTTGGCTACAGGTAGCTTGTATTTTTTGCAGATGTTCCAGTGTATCATCCCTGCTACCTTGTCATGCCTTTGTTTGTAGTCAGTCTGTGCGATCTTTTTACAATAGCTGATTAGGTGGTCCACGGTTTCATCTGCTTCTTTACAAAGGCGGCACTTGCTGTTTGTTGTTGACTTTTCTACTTTTGCTCTTATTGCATTTGTTCTTAGTGCCTTTTCTTGTGCAGCCAGTATTAAACCCTCTGTTTCTTTCTTTAAGTTGCCATTCTTAAGCCATTGCCAGGTCTTGGTGATGTCTGATTTTCCACTTATATTGTGCAAATATTGACCATGCAGGGGCTTATTTCTCCATTTTTCTGCTCGGTTCTTGACTTGTTCTTTCTTGTAGGCCTGCTTTGTTTCATTGGTGTTGAATAGTTTCTCGTTCTTGACCATTTGAAGTGCATCTTCTTCACTGTCCTTGATATATTCTTCAAGGCCTCTTTTCTCCTCCTCTACTGTTTGATGGACTTGCAGCATTTCTCTTCCACCTGAGCTTCGAGGGAGGTAGAGCCTATCTACATCACTGCGGGGGTGCAGAGCATGATTGACGGTCATTATTTTCCTGGTCTTATGATCTAGCGTCTCTAGCTCTGCCTGGGTCCAGTCTATTATTCCTGCAGTGTATCTGATAACAGGTATAGCCCAGGTGTTTATGGCTTGTATGATGTTCTTGCCATTGAGTTTGGACTTTAGGATTTTTCTAACTCTCCTGATGTATTCACTTCCCATTTTTCTTGTGTGTGCGATGTTATCAGCCTGGAGAATGCCCAAGTATTTGTAATTTTCTTTCTCTTCCAGGTTCTTAATGTTGCTTCCATTGGGCAGTTCTATTCCTTCTGTTTTTGTTATTTTTCCTCTGTTTTTATTATTATTATTATTATTATTATTATTATTATTATCCGAAAAACTTAAATGGATCCTGAGGTCTTGTTTTGAAGGCAGGGGTGCTACTCCAGCAGCTGCAATGTGATTATTTTCAGAAAGTACATATTCTGGATTAAGGTGGATTTCTCAATGTTGAGTTTGACATTTGAGTGTGTTTTTGTATTGAAGCAGCTTTTTTTAGCTTTCTAGATGATGCTTCATTAGTATGAAGCAAATGAATAGAGAGAATCTTCCCAACACACACACACACCCTTCATAAAAACTAGATTTCAGGGTTAGCCAATGAAACTGATTGATAGTACGTTCAGGGCAAAAAGAACGATTGGTGTACGCACTGCATGATCGACTTCTGGAATTCATTGTCGCAAGACATGGTGAGGCTTTACAAAAGAAAAAAAGACAAATTCATGGAGGATCAATCTATTGATGGCCGTTAACCAATAAGAGCTAAATGGATCCTTCATTTTTAGAGGTGTTGTTCTATTGATTACCAGATGGTAGGAACAAATAACAGGAGATTATGATTTGATCGTGCCAGGAATTCCCAGAAGCACTGGTCAGGTGCTAGAGAAACCAGTATCCTGGTGTTGATGGATCTTGGTCTGATCCTTACTTTCTCATGTTATCATGCTGATTTCCTAGATAAAAGCAGCCTTTGAATAGTGAGTCAGACAGACATTTAATGCCCCTGAACACAGGGGCATTCTTTCCATGAAGGGAGGGGAAGCTTTCACCTCAAGTGGCAGACTATTAGAGCACCAGCAGAGCAGCAAAATCTCCCTGCTACCTCACCATCCTCCTTATGTCACTACTATTGAAGCAGGTCTTCAGTGGCACAGCCACCACTCAGAAAAGAACCACTGCAAGATGGTGGTCCTCCACCTTCTTCGCCATGGCTGCACCTGCTATCTGACTTGGTGCACACCCTTCTACCTCTCTTGCTGGGCTACTTTCAAAAAGGGGAGGAAACGGAACAGCGAAAGAGGTTTCGCACTCCTCACTTTGCTTCACCCTCCTCACCTTGCTTCCTTGGCTCTGATGTCGAGTCAGATCATTTTCTACATGTCTTAGGGCTGGGGTATCTGTCCAGAGCCACTCTGGAGCCTGTTCTCCTTTAAGGAGCAATGACCCAGAAGTAATTTTGCATCCAACATGGACAAATGGAGGCTATATATCCATGGATAGGAGCCTGGGATATCCTACGCTGAAGCAATGCAAGAATTTCCGTCAGTGATGAGTACAAAAACGGTGTTAACAATTTGACAAAACTATTTGAGATGCCATGGAATTGTTAATTACATTATTACATTCAAGTACACCCACACATTTGTTTTCCTAGTTTAAGAAATGATAACAGAGGTTGTTGTGCATGTGCGTGTGTTTGTTCCTTAATCTTTTCTTGTAGTAAGTGATTTGCAGCCTATGCCCACACATTCCTTCATTATGTAAATAGGACAAATGTACCTCTTCTTCTCTCCCCCCCCCCATTTAAATTCTCTTTTGTGAACAAAGACTCAGAGCAGTTGCAAGGACTGATATTAGATTGTTCACATCATTAGTTTAAATGAGATTGCAATTATGCCATCTGCATTCAATTGCGCTCCATTCAACCCTTGTCATCACCTTTGCCAAAGTTAACATCTTTTAGGGTGTTTCTTTGTAATGTATTTGCCTGCATTTCCAGACTATTTAAAGATTCTGGAGCTGAATTTAGATTTCATTACTTAAAGATGACGGTATTGTTCAATTTCCCATTCTGTTTTAAAATGAGACTGAATTCATCCCTTTTGGAATAACAAACCAGATTTCTCAGTCTGTGGTTTTAACAAGATTATCCCCTGCCCCCCCAATTTCCCTGAGCTCAGAGTTTGCAAAGTAGTTGAATATAACAGGATCATTGTTTATAGAGTCCAGATGTCCCCTTCCATCCCTTCCCTACATATAATCCATGAGCTAGGCCCACAAATGGCCATTGGAACCATCTCGGGGGATGAATGCTTATAGTGATTTCTGGCAACATCTGCACCCTAGATATGGAAAATAGGTGATAGCATTGTTGCACTTAAAGCTTTCTCTGTGTTATCACCACTTCTCCCCCCCCCCCACCAAAAAAACCCCAATTAGAGTAAAATTGCAGTCACTTTTTGCAGAGAGGAAAGGGTTAGGGTGACAGTGAACAAATTGTTGTACTCTCTCCATGGAATAATCTTTGAAGGACATTCCTGCCAAGTTTCATTTCCCTTCCTCTGACCACATCAGTAACGTTGTATAGTAGTTATTGTGTTTAAAACACTTTATAAGGCTTTTGAAACACCATTGAAAATTTGGCTGCTGCAGGCCCAATGGTCAGGACAACAAAAGCATGCCAACACAATGAAAGCTGAGAGTATTTTCAGGGGAGGAGAGCTGGTCTTGTGGTGGCAAGCATGACTTGTTCCCTTAGCTAAGCATGCTCTGCCCTGGTTGCATTTGAACGGGAGACTACCTGTGTGAGCACTGTAAGATATTCCCCTCAGGGGATGGAGCCACTCTGGGAAGAGCATCTAAGTTCTACGTTCCCTCTCTGGCTTCTCCAAGATAGGGCTGAAAGAGAGATTCTTATATGCAACCTTGGAGAAGCCGCTGCCAGTCTGTGAAGTAGGGATGTGCGAAACGTTTCGGGTACAGAATGATCTGTACCTGAAACTGCCCATTTTGGGTTATTTGTTGCCGAAATGAATCACCCTCTTGCCCTCCTGAAATGTTTTGGAGCCGAAATGAATCACCCCCATTTCGGCTCTGAATAATTTGTAGTTTTGGCCCTCCATTTTGTGGCTGATAAAGTGCTTCTTCTTCTTCCTCCATTCTGAGTTCTGACATGTGCTTGAATTTCCCGCCTTTTTGCCTCCCATTGACTTCAATGAAAAAAAGGTCTGATCTGACATCTTCTTGAATTTTGGGTCCCAGGGCCAAAAGAGTGAGGTGGGGTGGTAGTACCTAATGGGTGGAAGCTACCACCCAAATTGCAGAGGAATTGAGCAAAGGGCTGATTTTTGGTAAATTGATGGAGTTTTAGTGTCTTTGGGGCAGATTTGGGGCATAAAGTGGGACCTGGGGTGAAAGAGTGGGGTGGGGTGGTAGTGCCTAATGGGTGGAGGCTACCATCCAAATTTCAGAGGGATTGGGCAAAAGGGCTGATTTTAAGTGATTTTAGAGTTTTCACGTCTTTAAGGTTTTTTCCCATAAGGAACAATGGAGGTTTCAGCAGCCCCATAACTCCACTTGAGGGGTGCTGGCATGGCCCAGAGTGAGTGGTGGTGCACAGAGGGTACCAGCCACCCCCATAGGTTGCTAACCCATGGGGTACAGGGTTCTGTTGTTTCTGAGGTGTTCTGAGTGTGGATTCTCTGGTAGCAAATGAGAGTGGATTCATGGTTTGTATTGAAAATCTCATTTGCTACCAGAGAATCTACACTCAGAACACCTCAGAAATAACAGAACCTCTGTGGCTGCTCCTGGGCCTTGGAATGCACTCCCTGTCAACATACGAGCTTCACGATCTCTGACTGCTTTTTAAAAGACCCTTAAGACACACCTGTTTTCTCAGGCTTTTAATTAAAACTAATTTTAAACCGTTCAACTGTTTTACTCTGTGAAAGTGTTTTAACTGTTTTTATTCTATGATCGTGTTTTAATTTTTTTTTTTTTTTTAAATCTGTTTATATATTGTAATTTGGACTATGTACACTGCCGAGAGAGAGAGATTTCTATCAGGTGGTATGTAAATATGTTAGACAGACAGACAGACAGACAAATAAAGCAGCTGCTCTGCCATTAAGCTTTGCCCCCATCCCTAAAGAGACAAAGACCAAGCGATGGACTTCAAGCAGGCCATAACTTTAAAGAACCATGGCAGGCTTATCAGAGAAAAACATGGAATCAGTGGAGATGGAATAGTTTAGCTTCTTTCTCAACTTCCATGAATGGCTAACCACATTGTTTCCCTGGTGCCTCGACTTGCCCAGCCTAAATACCTAATGCCCAGTAACAGGAGAGAGACATGTCTGATGCAGGGTTTAAAAAGAAGCTGCTTAATGCTGTGTTCAGTGCAGTCTACCTTCACTGCCCTGGGCAGCCTTTCTCTGTGGAACCAATCAGTCTTGTGAGAGTCCCTCTATCCCTCACCTCCACTGAGAAGATCCTCCTGCGAATATTGCTTTCTCGCAGCAAAATGACCCTGTCTGCATCCGATAAGGCCCTATCTATATATTTAATTCTCTAAGGCATACCCATGGCTCAGCCTCTGCATGGCAGCTCTCGCGAGAGTTCACAAGCAGAAGCACCTGATTGGGCAGTGGGGATTCCATATGCAGATAGGGAGAAGGAGTCTGTGAGAGCAGAAGCACCATGGTGATTGGGCAGTGGGGATTCCATATGCAGAGAGGGAGGAGGAACCTGTGGCACCGTGGTGATTGGGCAGTGGGGATTCCATATGCAGATAAGGAGGAGGAGCCTGTAATGGTTAAGGACAGTTGGAATGCAACTGTTACTGGTTGGAAGATGTTCTTGATTGTAGAGGAAATGAATCTATCTATCTATCTATACAAAAGGATAGCAGGCTGGGGTCTGCGAAGAGAGGGGTCATGAGGGAGGAAAGAGCCCCTTCAGGAGAAGGAGGCTGCCATTGTGTGAGTTAGATGAGGAAACAAGATGAACAAGGTCTGTTAACTCAGGGAAGCAGGGAAAGAGAGAGAGAGAAGGGAGGGGAAGAAAGACAGAGGGGAAGAGCGAGTGGAGGAGAGAGAAAGAAATAAAAAGAAGGGAAGGGAAGAGAGAAAGAAGGAAGGGTGAGGGTCAGGCCCAAGCCGGTCAGCAGCCTGAGGGGAAAGAGCAGTGGCGGCAGCAGCAGCGGCGGCAGCAGCAAGGAAGGGCCCAGTCAACCACTGCTGCTGTTTGGGGCTACCAAGGCCATTGGCGGAGGGAGGCAGACAAGGGATGGGCCCGGGCCTGTCAGCGGCCTGAGGAGAACGAGCTGCCATGGAGGTGGCGGCGGTGAGGAAGGGCCCAGACAACCCCTGCTGCTGCTGCTCCTGTGGGGAGGAGAAGGAGCTAGAGCAGGGCTCGGATGGGGAGGTCTCTGGGGATAGGGGGCTGCAGCTTGGCCAACAGGCACTAGCAATGCTGCAGTCATGACCAAGAGGGGTGAGCGGGATGGAGTCAAGGGATGGAGGAGTGACCAAGAGGGGGGAGGGAGATGGAGCAACTGGATGGAGGAGGAGGAGCAGGAGTGTGGCTTAAGTGAAGATGGAGAGATCTCTGAGGTGAGGGGGGCTGTGGCAGGGGGTGAGGGCAGATGCTCTGCATGGGTTAAGCTAGTTTAACTTAAAATGTAAGCTCTATTCAAACATTATGTTGTACCTGGGTTCAGATGTCAGTATGTTCGTACATGTATTTGTGGGAATGACTGCACATATGTTCATTTTGAAAATGAACCTAGGTTCAGGTTTCTCAGATTGCTACAGATAGGAAGTGTACTGCTGTACCTGCATTCAACATAACAAGTAAATACCAATGCACAGATCTGTGCTTGTGTACTCTGTACACAGAAGCCCTATTCACAGGTTATGTTCAGCACTTGTACAACAAGTGTACAGTATTCCAGGTATAGATCTCTACACAAGGACACATATTATCTTGAAGACAGGAACAGCATGACACTTCCAATCTGGTTCAAGTGTGCAGACGTGTGCACACTTCTACATCATGTCTGATTAGGGCCAGAATGTAGCCCACTTCAGAAGTTATGATGTACAAGTGTACAGATGCCTGTACACTCATATATGTAAACCGCCCTGAGCCATTTTTGGAAGGGCAGTACATAAATCGAATGAATGAATACTACACATTTGTGTGAATGACTCGATCTGTGTTCATTTTAAAAGTGAACCTGGATAAAAGCCCTTCAGATGCATGTTACAGATAGGAAGTTTACTTCTGTACCTGCATTCAGCATAACATGCGAATAACTGTATCTGTGTACAGATCTGTACCTGTGTACACTGTATACTCATTGTACAAGTGTTGAACATAACATGTGAATAGGAGTATAGTTTGGCCCCTAAGTGTACATCCGAGATTGTTCCCCACAGTCTGCTTTGCCACACACAGATCCCTTCATTTCCAGAAAGGTTTATATGGAAATGTTTCCCTACAGGGAGAAAGTTTTGAAAACCAGCAATTTAAAGAATTAGAGTGTTGATGTTCCTCCCCTCCTTGTCGGGGATATAAATACAGGCCTTCAAGGAGCTCATTTGGTGATGCCTCTACATATCCCTGTGCTTTGTACACAAACCACTGGAGCAGCAACACAATGATGCTTCATTGATGTCAGCCTGGAGCTGCCGGCGGACTCTGTGGTTATTTATTTGACTACTGCTGCACAATTGCTGTAATCATTTCTGCGTCTCCACCAGCGTGTGTGGGACGCTGGCAACACATTAAAAAACACATGTAATTGTTTTGCATCTAAATGAACTTTTGCAAGGTAAGGCTTTGGAAATATGTCACCTTCTTCTGAACCATCAAGCCTCCTTTCTCATTCAAATCAGTCCCATCTTGATCAATGATTAGAAGTCTGTTCGTTTCTCCACTTAGCATCTGATTTAACGTTATGCTTTGAGAATCGTAATGTCATCTAATGAGAGCTGGGGAAGAGAGTCTTTTGCTGCTGCGAAAGCTCCAGTACATCAAGGAGAAGAAAGACAAGATTCCCTTCCCTGTTTATGACCTGACTCCAAATGATACACTCTGCTTGAGAGAAGGTAATTTAATGCCCGTTATTATCATACAATCCCAAGCCTTCTTTTGAAGCCATCAGCTTCAAAAATCAACTCTGGCCGTCCAAGTTCATTTGAAAACCTCAGCTGAGCTTTTATCAAAAAATGATACATACCTGCTTTCCCCAACACCTTTCTCCCCATATCCTTAAATTAACCACTTTTTCCTTCCACTAAGCAACAAAGGAAAACATACTTTCAAGCTCAGGCAGAGAGATCCACTAGCAGCAGCAACAAAAAAGCCATAGAGGTAGGGAGAAGAAATATGCTAATTAAATTACTTAGACCCTTAAAAGGCATTTGCTTCCCTGATGGAGTTATGTGCAACTCTGCCCGCATGTTAATTTAGTTGTAAAGTAAATAATTTAAACTAATTATTAATAAATCATGAACGGCACATTTTTGTGAAGTGAAAACATAGGCATACTGTGCAATTTGTATCAGAAGGAAGAAAATTCTGGCGTATTTTATCGGAGAACATGGGACTTTAAACAAGCTGATGCTTTTATTTTATTTTCTGATAATTGTCTAGAACTTCTTTTTTAAAAAATATGTGACATATAAGAACAGCCCCCAAGGTCTATCTAGTCCAGCATCCTGTTTCACACACTGGCCCACCAGATGCCTCTGAGAAGCCCACAGGCAAGAGGTGAGGGCATGCCCTCTCTCCTGCTGTGGGTCCCCTGCAAATGGTATTGAGAGGCATCGTGCCGCTGAGGCTGGAAGTGACCTGTAGCCAGCAGACTAGTAGCCATTGATAGACCTATTCTCTGTCAATTTGTCTAAGCCCTTATTAAAGCCATTCAAACTTGTGGCCATCACTACACCCTGTGGCAGAGAATTCCATAGATTAATTATACGCTGTATGAAAAAAGTATTCCCTTTTGTTGGCCTTAAATTTCCTGACAATCAGTTACATGGTTCTAGTGTTGTGAGAGAGGGAGAAAAATTACTCTCTGTCTACTCTCTCTACTCCATACATAATTTTATACACCTCTACCACATCTCCCTCATAGTCACTTTTTTTGACATTCCTACATGGCTGGTATTTGGTCTCAATCAGGGCCACGTGGCCCCATTTGGGAGTGAAGCCACACACCCTGCATCTGACATCAGGTGCAGGGGGTGTGGCTGGGGTACCAGGCACGGCCCCTGATTGGCGGCAGCCCAGGTTCTTTGAACCCGCCCGCTCAATGGTAGCTCCGCCCATTATCTCTCTGGCTGTGGTTTTGCTGCTTGACATTTTAAGGCCTTTGGAGACACATCCAAAATTCACGTGACCATTTCTGGAGTTAAAAGGTTAGCACCCTCCAGTTCAGATGTAACACAGAACCTCCCCCCACTCTCCCGTCCACATTTGGAGAATCGGGAGAGCATCCTCTCTGCAGTCAGTGAGACTGAAGAAAGGTGGGAGAGCTTGCTGTGTGGACTTCCTTCTTGACAGAAGGATAGCCCGTACAGCCAATCAGGCCAGAATGAGGGAGGAGCTTCCACCCTCAGCTCCAGCCCAGTCGGGCCCAAAATGTGATGTCAGCATTCGAACGTAATGCTGGCATTGCAAAACCGGAGTTAAGGGCGACAAAACTCCACTCTGACTGAAGATACAGAGTGGAATTTGGTGAAGGAAACCTCAGGTCTCTTTTTGCCCTTAACTTCTGAAGTGTGCGGTTTCAGAAACTGGAGTTGAAGAGACCTCTAGTCTCCCAGTACTTCCAAACTAGGCCCATGAGGGGCATTCTAGTTGAGGGGCATCCATTGTGAGTTGTGTTTCCTCTTGCATTTTAATGAAAAGGAGTGGTCTTGTTCATAGTGTTTAGGATGTGGTGAATTGTAATGGTCCGATGGGCTTTTGTTTAACAAGATTAAATTGTTGTGCAAAACCTGAGGAGACAATCCTCTCATTTTAGCTTTCTCATATTAAAAAAATGCCACTCTAAAAACCAGTCTTTTAGCTACACCAAGGGCTGCAATCTTGTGCACGCTTACTGGAGAGTAAGCCCCACAGAACATAGTAGGACTTACTTCTGAGTAAAGATGCATAGGGTTATACTGTGATGGAGTATCCTAGAGGGTAAGAACCTGCTGCTTCAGACCAGCTCATATCTAAAACAAAGGGGGTACATTCTAAACATTGAAATAGCCCTACGCCATTGCCACTGCAATTAGATTCTATCCCATTGTAGAGTGTGTGGGGAGCGACAACCTTCTTTCAACTCTGCTGTGCAGGACTGAACCGCTCACTGTATCTCCCATCATTTAAAAAAAATGGTTATGTAGGATCTGGCTAGTCAGTATTTTAAAGGACATTATATACAATTGCATGTGTTCTGAAAATGATGGTCATTCTGAGGAGAAGAAAGTGTTGCTTATCGCTACTTCTCTCATGCCTGCCAAATTTTAGAGGTGATGCAACTTCCTTTTCTTGAAAATAAAACAAAATAACATATAGAGTAAAACATTACAAGGCACTTGCAATGGCCTGGGTAGAAAGAAAAGTAATGCTTGTGTAGGAGGAATGTGCATAGCTGGAAAGTTGCTTTCTATTTCTGCCACTGCCAAAGAGGCAAGCTGCTTATAAAACTGAAGAATGGCTTGTCTCTTCCACAGTGCTGCAGCAAAATCATGTAAAGTTCTGGCAGTATGAGTAGTTGTTTACACACACACACACACACACACACACACAGAGAGAGAGAGAGAGAGAGAGAGAGAGAGAGAGAGAGAGAGACCTTCCTTCCTTCCTTCGAGCCTGGCCAGGAACAAGTGATAGATTTCTTTAATGCTGACCAGCACACTTGTGACAGACAGAACTACATTGCTGAGGGCCATGGAAGTACTTTTTTGCTAAGCAGAAGAAGCTGCACAAGACTGTTCTGGAAAGTGGGCCAGTGGAGGTGCTGAGTGCCTCTTGCATTCACTTCAGGAGTCGGTGAGAATGCTTAGCATCTCAGAAGAGATGCTTAAAAAGTGGAACTGTATAAAAAGGAAATTTTAATTTTTGCCCTTAGAAATTTCTAGTCTCCCAAGGCAAGTCATGTGAAATGAGAGTGGCTGTCTGTTTTTATCTTAAGTGGAATAAAAAGCCACCACCATTTCATTGCCCCCCCTTCCCCCCCCTTTTTTTTTTTTGCATGAGATGCTCCAAACCTGAGATTTCTAAAAGGCAGAAGTCATGCCTTGCAAGAGGCAAAACAAAGCTACAAAGGTTTTTTCCCCCCTCAGGAAAGAGAAAGTGAGTGTCCTCCCCGTCAGTGGTAGTGGGCATGAAGTTTGCATGCATGGCTGGCATGCAGGAAATCCCAAGTCCAACTCCTGATCTCCTGATCTAGTCAGAGGGTCTTGAGTAGCTGGGCTAGGAAAGGCCTTTACCCAACAGCTCTGACTGAAGAGTTGCTGCCTCCAAGGCAGCTCAGAATAACATTTAAAATACAATATCCAAACACAGCAATAAATCTGGGCCCATGGGCACAAAAATCTTAACAGCAGCAAATGTATATTGAAACTCCAAATTAGAGGAACATAAATGAAACACTGGTAATCATATGCGCCCCTACCCCAAGGAGGACATTTTCACCATCTGGAGGCCATGACAGAGGAGATCTTACTTCATATCCCAACCACATGGATCCCAATGACAATGAGACACAGAGGCCTCCAATGGACAAATGCAGTGGACAGGGAGGTTTTTGTGGAGGAGGCAGCCCGTCAGATACCTCGTCTCCAAACCATTTGTAGCTTACAGATAATAACCAGCAGTTTGAATTATTTATTTTCTTACAGTGTTTATATCCAACCCCTCCATAAGAAGATAGGAAGCTGCCTTATACCAAGTCAGACCCTTGGTCCATCTAGCTCAGTATTGTCTACACAGACTGGCAGCAGCTTCTCCAAGGTTGCAGGCGGGAGTCTCTCTCAGCCCTATCTTGGAGATGCTGCCAGGGAGGGAACTTGGAACCTTCTGCATGCAAGCAGGCAGATGCTCTTCCCAGAACAGGCCCATCTCCTAAGGTGCTCACACATGTAGTCTCCTATTCAAATGCAAACCAGGGTGGACCCTGCTTAGCAAAGGGGACAATTCATGCTTGCTTCCACAAGGCCATCTCTCCAGCACACCACTGCTCAGAGTGGCTTACACTGAAACACGGTAAAAGGCAATAAAACTACAATAACATAGCAAATATGATAAAACACAAAAAGAAACAACAGCTGATAAAGTAGCAATTAGACAAGATAATATAGCCATCAAATTGCACCCAGAAATGTGCTAGAAGGCGGTACAGTTGGAAGAGCACTAGAATGATATACTGCACTCCAGGAAGCACATGCCTGACGCTCAAATCTCTGTATACAGTACTTTACACCTAGGATTGTGACGGCCTCCGCAGGACTGGCCCGGAGTCTCCAGGAATCTGCATCAATAACCAGGTGATTGAGGGTGTGCGAGGCAGCTCGGAATCGAGCCAGCTCGGCTCAAAGACTCGCACTTGAACCAAACTGGACCCATGATGGTCTGAGTTCAAGTCAAGCCAAGCGCGGATCACAAACCTGCCTCACGAGCGAGCTCAAGGGCTCGATGGTTATACTTGCAAAGGGGAATCCGGCCAGGGGTAAAGGGCTTTTTTGATAGTAAATGGGAGGGGGAAAGGTAGTCTTAGGTAAAACAAACTGCTGGCGGTGATGGGGACAGTGGCAGGGATGGTGGAGTCAGCAGTGGGGGCTCTTTCCACCCCCACCCCCCTGCAGGCCTCCAAAATGGTAGGCTGGACAGGCTGCAGCCCATTTTGGGCCTCTGTGCATGCGCAGCTGTCAGAGTGAGCATGCCAGGAGTGTGCCCAGCTCCTGAATTGTGTTCGGAGGCTTCTCCTATCCTGTCAACCATGTGAGCTGCCCTACTAAATCCCTTTGGATCCTGCAGAGGGCTCATCGACACTGGAGCTCATATGCATGCAGGGCTCCATGCGCACACGGGAACCCAAACTTGTGCTCTAGAGCTGCTGAATCAGGCTGAATATATATTGATCCGCTCCAAATGTAGTTTGAAACTATGCAAATGAGCCATGAAAGTCTTGAATTGGTTCAGTAACAACCTTTTCCATTTCAGAAATGTATTAGTTTCAGTTAATATGCATTGGATCTCAGAGAGACATTGAGCCTACCTTTCAAGAGCTTCAATGAAAATTGACTTCTATAAATACCATCTGGTTTACTTCAGTGCATCCAAGTGTGGCCAAGAAAGGGGAAGGCAGCAAGCAGAATAATTAAAATGCATTTGTTTTGAGATGGGCCGGCTGGTTTGGGTGGGGAGCCTTATTGGGGTTAGTGAGGGATTTTCTTTGTAAAAATTAGTATCCGTTGATTTATTTCGACGGCATTGTTTCCATGTGTCAGTGTTGGTTCCACTGGTAATGAAATGGATTCAATTAAATGGATTCAGCCAAAGCATATCACATGGAAAAATTAAGCCCACATTGATAATGCAAACCTACAAACATCTGTTGCAAAAAAAGAACAAGGCGATTAAAATGAACACAGAATAAATAAATACAGAACTGAATGGAACGTGGATAGGATGTTTCTCGCAGGTACCTGTATATGGCCGTTGATTCCAAAGTGCAGCAAGGATCCTCAGTCTTCTTGCTGAATTGTGGTAGTATAGATCAGGTTTCTACTTTCAAGGAATCCTTTCCATGTTGACTTGTCTGCTATGGAACAGACAAGTCCCAGAGGATTCTGAAGGGCGTATCTCAGATTGCACATTACTTCCAGCACTGGCTGCAGTGAGTAATGCCGGAGGTGCACTCAAGCATCCCCTGTGATGTGGCAGAAGATGCTGAGGTTTGCTTTTCAAATAATGTGCAGCTTCCATGCTAGCTAGGACATGCATGCAAGGAAACAGCCTGATATTATACACGGGCTGGAGCAGATGGTACATCGATGGAGCACTAACACAATATGTTCCCTCCAAGTTGTATTTTTAGGAAGTGAAGTGCCCCATTCTGCAGCTGTCTTCAGGGATAAGTCCCATGCAAAGCATATAGTAGTAATCAATCCATATGATTATTCACACATTACATCAAATTTCTACCTAACAGCAAAGCACAGCATCCATCAGGATGTACTGTGTGAAATCTGTGTGAATATTCTATCTATCTATCTATCTATCTATCTATCTATCTATCTATCTATCTAATTTGTAGACTGCCCCGAACTTCTGTCTCTGGGTGGAATATATATAACGAATTAAATTGCTGCCTCTTCTGTTCTTATTCTCTGGTTGCTCCTTTTACTTTCTGGTCTTTTAGTTGAGTTTTGTGTATTTTGATTTTGAGATAAGCCACCTTGGAGGGGAAATTCCTTGGCCAAAAAAGAGGCAGAATTGTTATGAAGCAGTGACTGAGCTGGCAATTAAAGTTAAACCTCATTTATTTGTTTGCTTGTTTGTTCATTTGTTTATTGTTCATTTTTTATACTGCCTTTCATAATGCATCTCAAGGCAGTTTACAAAAGTTAAGATACAATAAAATTCCATAAAAGTTACATTTAAAACCTTAAAATCAATTAAACATTACCATAAAATATCAAGAAACAAAAAGAAACAGAAGCAAGAAAGCTGAGAAACCTGCCAGCCTCTAGGAGGTAAAAGCCTGAGTAAATAAAAAAAAAAGTCTTTAGTTTTTTTAAAAAGCAGCCACTGCTGTCACAGAGTGAATGTTCACTGGGAGAACATTCCAGAGTCTGGGGGCAACAGCAAAGAAGGCCCTGTCCCATGTGCACGATAATCTAGCCTCTCTCAGCCTTGACACATGGAGCAAAGGCCCCCCTGATGATCTTGTTGGGTGGGCAGAAACCCCTGGAAGCAGGTGGTGCTTCAAGTATCTAGGGCCCAAACTGTTAAGGGCTTTAAAGGTAATAACCAGCACCTTGAATTGGATCCAGAAATAAATTGGCAACCAGTGCACCTCTTTCAGAATAGGTCATATGCTCTAAGCAAGCTGTTCCAGAGAGAACCCTGGCAGCTGCATTCTGCACCAACTGAAGTTTCTGAATATTCTTCAAGGGGAGCCCCACGTAGAGTGTATTGCAGTAATCCAGCTGCAAGATGACTAAGGCATGGGTAACCATTTGCCAGATCTGCCCTCTCCAGGCCAGGCTAATAAAGAAAATTAAGCTAATGAAGCTCCAGCCTCAAGCTGCTTCTCTGTCACCATCTTGACTCCTCCCTAGTTCCTGCCACAATTAAATGGGGGGTAGGGTATAGAGCTGGTCTCGCAGTAGCGAGCATTAATTGGCTCCTTTGCTAAGTAAGGTTCAACTTGATTTGCATTTGGATGGGTGACTACATGTGAGGACTGTCTGCTGTAAGATATTAAGGAATGGGGTCATAGCTCATGGGTAGAGCATCCGCTTTGCGTGCAGAAGGCCCCACGTTTAATCTCTGGCATCTCCAGGTAGGGCTGAGAAAGGTTCCTGCCTGAAACCTTGGAGAGCTGCTGCCAGTCAGTGTAGACAGTACAAAGCTAGATGGACAAATGGTCTGACTCAGTATAATGCAGCTCCCTATGTTCCTAAATTTCTAGGTGCAACAGTGAGCTGACATCTGCAGTTGGTTGAACCCTCAAAATATACAGTGGAACAGTGTGGGCATAACCCATTCAGATTACTGTCTCTATGAAATTAATTGTCCATGGACTGCGACACTTATTTCTTTATGATACTTTAGTTTGTTCCCATAAAGGTATTGCCCTACTTTGGCCTTTGAACCCTTTGCTTCACTTTTCCAGATACTGAGACTGTTCACATGCACAGCCTAACCCGGGCCAGGGACACCCAGTCTGGGTTAGGCTGCGTGTCAGAACCACTGGGATCCACACAGATCCCGGCAGAAAACCCGCCAAAGAAGCCCACCCGTTATAAGGGCACACCCGTGCCCATAACCACATCTAACTGCTCATGTGTCGGCACCAGCTGCTTGCAGCCGGTGCTGAGACACTGCGGGGCTCCCAGGGAGACAGGGGTCTCCACAATGCGCCATGCTCTTGGGCGGTGCATGGTGGGATTTCTGGGGACCAGGACGACATATCCCAACCCATGAACCTCTGTGTTGCCAGAGGCAGCAGTGGAACATCTGGACACATGATCTGCACACCCAGAGGCAGCAACAGGATCATCTGCGGGGACCGTAAGCTCCTTCAGCCTTCCCCGTCACCCGCCCTCAAGCCCTCTCACAGGATTGTGACAAAGGGCTTGCTATCCAGTCCAAAGCTGATTAGAATCTTAGTGACCCTCCAAGTGTAGAGTCTGTTGACAAGAAACACTTTAATGTGACTGTTAGCAAAATCAGGGGTCTGTCAGCCCATTTAACGTGTGTGTGTGTGTGTGTGTGTGTGTGTGTGTGTGTGTGTGTGTGTGTGTTGATGATGCCCAAGCCTTGATTTCCTTCCAGGGTGATTTGTTCAGGGCTTTCTTGGGAATCGTTTAACAGCTGCAGCTGGCACAGAATGCAGAAGCTTCTTCACTCCAGGAATCTATGTTTCTCAGTCCATTTCCTGAATGGTGGGTGACCTTTGCAAGATCTTTTTCTCTGCAAAGGAGAGGTCACGGAAGAGTTAAGCTGTCTGTGGAAAATGACTTTATTTAGAAATATCCATCTTTGAAGAGAAGGCAGAAAAAAACAAGAAGAAGGGATAGGACAGTGAAAGAAATGCTCTCTGTTTCTTAAAAACTTCATCAGAAGAGTAAAAAGGGAAGGTGATGCAACTGAAAGTCAGGTGTTCACCTCCAACTCACTTTTCTCTTCTGCATTTCCCAGAAGAATAAGCTCCCCCAGCAAAACCCTTTCCCCTGGTAATCGCCAAGTACTGGAACAGTGGCTGACATTCTCCACAGCCTTACAAGGGTGGGGTAAAGACTTTGCCTTTGCAGTGAGCCAGTGTACTAGCTCGCTGCAGACTTACTTTGCAGCACAGCATGTGGGGAGGGAAATGGGGACCCAATTTTCACATCTCTCCTCTCCCTGAAAAAGCCCTGTTCACTGCCAGAAATATGTCCCTGGGGGTTGCACAGCCCTCAAGGATATATTCCTGGCAGTGAAAAGGACTTGTGCAGGGAGGGAGAGAAGCAAAAATCACATCTCCATTCCCCTCTCCACATGCTGTGCTGTGAGGCAAGCCTGAGTGCAGCTAGTTGACTGGCTCCCTGTGAGGGTGCAATTCTCGCACCACACTCATAAGGCCGTGGAGAGTATTGATCAGTGAATACTCAAATATCAGTGGATAAGAGTGTTTGCATTTTAGCTCAAGTTACTACATTTGAAAGCCTTGCTTAGCCATGAGGTTCCTTAGGTGGAAATTGTCTCTTTCTTGTCCAAACCTACCTCACAGGGCTGTTATGAAGATAGCATAAGATAACTGACTCAAGGAAAGGCAACATACAAATATGCCAGATAAATAAACAGAAAGTGAGGCAATGATTCCATCAACACAAAAGACCGAGGAAACCGCTTGGAGACAGCTCTCAAATGGATCCGCTTGGATACAGCCATGTTAGCCTACTCCTTTCAAGGAGCAGTAATGACCACTGAGCTGAGGGAAAGTGCAGCATGGCAGTCAATGCACTGTATTCCTCCCTCCATTCCCTTACTCCTCAGAAAGCCACATATGCAAAAGGGTCAGCAGAAGCTATTGAGAGGAAGGGTATAATAAGCTGGAGGCCTTTGCCTGGTGTCAAGTCACATTGCAAGTTAGCTTGACCTGCATTGCAACCACTGGGGTGAAAATTCTCTGTTAGGGAGCTCAGGGCTGTTTTTTATTTATGTGCCATCTTCAGAGAGAGGGTGAAACTATCTTAGTCAGCTTCAGGAGGGAATCGGCTGCTAAGCTGAGCTTGGATCATTATCTTCCTTCCATGAACTCTTCCTGGCATTGCTATCCACGAACCAGAAGTCCACATAATAATATCCATTTACAAAACTTCACCCTGCAGCCTTGAGTTAAGAACCATTCCTTCTCTCGTTCAGTTTATATATCACTGCCCAGTGCAGCTTTCTGAATGGATTGCAATTAAAATACAATGAGGTCATTCACACAATCAAAAACTGTGTTCTACTCAGGTTTGGGAGCTGTGTGTGCTCCCAATTTTGGGTGGTGTGGAAGCAAGGTAGGAGGAAAACCTGGGTAGAAGTGATTGAGTGGAAGCAAGGTAGGAGGAAAATTTGAGTAGCTTTTCCAGAAGAACCTCTACAGTAGATGTTCAACTGCTTCATCATCGTGTGTGGGAGAAGTGTCTGAACTCTGTAGTGGACAGGCTGGATCTGTGTGCACATGCATACACACTTCTCCTCATGCAAGAAATGAGCCAGCGTGGTGTAGTGGTTAGAGTGCTGCACTAGGACCAGGGAGACCCGAGTTCAAATCCCCATTCAGCCATGATACTAGCTGGGTGACTCTGGGCCAGTCACTTCTCTCTCAGCCGAACCTACTTCACAGGGTTGTTGTGAGGAGAAACGTAAGTATATAGTACACCGCTCTGGGCTCTTTAGAGGAAGAGCGGGATATAAAATGTAAAATAATAATAATAATAATAATAATAATAATAATAATAATAATAGTTGAATGTATCATCTGAACTGACTTGTGATGTCCTGCCTTTCAAATAATTTAGCAAGATAGTTTACAAAGTAGCTCTGCAAGAGGGCCGATTTTTTATTGTCAGATATTGACATCTAACACCCCCTTAGAAGCACCTTTTAAAAGCTTGACAAGCCTGAGGTACTACTAAATTATTCTAAACATCTTGGCGTTTTGTATTGCTTATTTATTTTTTTTAAAGTATCAGTTGCGGCTTACTGCGTTGGAATGCTGGGTTATTAAGTTCTTCTTGGTGCCATTACAGTTGCAGAGTGTGAGACTGTTTTGAAAACATCCCTTAGAGCTAGACAACAATAATTAACAGCATAGCAAGTGTTGAGAGGCAACTAGCTGATAATGACTCAGCCTAATGTCAACGGAATGCAATTAATCATGGATACTACCCATCGAGTTTAGGATTTATATTTGGTTATTAAAAAAGCACTGATGAGGCTCCTTCTCCATCCCATGCGTGTGTGTGTGTGTGTGTGTGTGTGTGTGCATGCATTCAAGTCACTCCTCTCCATGCAGAAGAAGGCTGAAAGGGAGACTTGGAGGTTTGTCTCGTCCAATACGTTTATTATTGCTCCATTACACAGTTATTCACCCCTGTTCTCGGAGGATGGCGGTATCAGGGCTATGCAGCAGCTCATCCTTCTAATCTCTCCAGCAGACCTGACAACCGCCAATGTGAATAGCATGGTCTCCACCAGGACTGTGAAAATTAGGACTAAGCTCAAATTATTTCTCTCATAGAAGTGTGCCAGAGCCACCACCGAGAGGCTGTTCCCACCGACAGCCTAACCCAGGCTAGGCTGTGTGTGAGAACTGCTGGGAATGGGATCCCCAGTCCTGGTGGGCCAGTGCCACCTAGCCCGGCTGCTATAGCCAAGGTTAAGGGAGTGAGCGTTCCCTTAACCTGGGCTACTTGCTCGTGTGTGAGCTTCTAGCCCAGCCTCCCACAGAGACAGCTGCCTAGAGTGCCCGTCTGTTGGAGGAATCCCCCAATAGGGATACGCAAATCGGCTCAACATCGAACAGGTTCAACGCTGAGCCAGTTCAGTTTGGCAGTCCGGGGTCAAACCAAACCACCCCCTCAGAGGCCAATTGCACAGGCATGGTGGTGTCCAAAATGGCCACCATGCCGAAGTATGAAGGCCCAAAAAACCAGCTGAATGGGCCATTGGCGGTGATAACAGAGGCCAGCAGGGGGAGGGGGAACCTCCACGTCCCAAGGGACTCCCCTAAAGGGGATATGGTTAAAAAAATTGTGAACACCCCCCCCCCGGACCGAACTGAACCGTTCAAGGGGGTGCCAGACTGAACTGACCAGGTCAGGTTTGAGTCCGGTCCGGACTCGAACCAAACAGGACCAGCCGGGTCCAACCACATCCGTATTCCCCAATGCACTGTGCATGTCACACAGTGCATTGTGGGAAGCTGGGTCAACACGTCCTGGCCTCTGTTAACCTGCATTGCCGGGAGCAGCAGGGAGATTCATCTCCGCTGACTGGTCATGTGGGTGTGCAACTTGCGCACCTCCGGGGCCGCCAGCGGTTGTCTGAGGGAAGGTAGGTTGAACCCTGCCCCCCCCCCCACACACTGATCATGTGAACACCTAATCTCTGCGATTTCCAGTAACCCATTTCGGTCAGGATTTTCCCCTTCCTGCCCATGGGGGTTCTACCTCAGAGAGGTTGGAGATACCTAGGAAAGGGCAGGAAGCTGTCCAAGCTGATGCTGAATTCAAATCCTTTACTCTGGTTTTGTCAACAAGAAGGTCAGGGCACCATCCCACCACTGACAAACGGGCCTCCGGGCTCCTCACAACATGGTATGCTCATAGTTGGTCTGTCCTTCCTTGATTGCTCCCTTTGCTTTTAGCTTGCACCATTGGGTGGAAGTCCCCTAGCTGTTTGAAGGTGCACATCCTTTATGGATGATTGCCCTGAGGTGCAACCCAATCTCCCTCTGGAAGAGTTCAGCAGGAGTAGCTGGTTTCGGAAAATATCTAGCTATGAAGGCAAGGTAACTGCCCCCATCCCTCGATTCCCTTCCCAAAGTCTCCTCCTGCTAGATGTGTCGTGGCTTCTACCACCATCCTGGGGTTTCCTCTGGGTCTCAGCAAGTCTCCATGACAGACAAGTCCTGCTCCTTCGGTTCCTCTGCCAGGTCAGGCTCACACTGATGAATACACTGGTGTTATTTCAGGGGTTCCCACCTGTGGTCTTCCAGATGTTGCTGAACTACAACTTGCATCATCCCCAGCCACAGTTTATTGCAGCAGGGGATGATGGGAGATGTAGTTCAGCAACATCTGGGGTACCAAAGGTTGGGAAATCCTGTGTTAGTTGATGCTGTTCTTCCCAATGCCATTTTCTTCCTCCTCTTTGCTCTTGCTATTCTCTTGTCTCATTTTCCTGCACTGCCTTTTAATTCTGTGGACTGTGACCAGGGATATGATTTTGTGGATCATGTTATAGTGGTATGTTGGATACAACTGATCTTCGCAAATGAACATCCTGTGAACTGCTGCAGCCAATTGGATTCAACAGTGTAGGAAAAATGGGGCCAAGGAGCGTGAGAGGGAAGGAAAATGGGGCCAATAACACTTTGAGGCCATTCTGACAATCAGGCGAAATCGGGCTAGGAGAGACTAGACTGATTTTGCCTGACCGTGTGAGCCACCGGGCTCACAGGCGGTTAACCCGCCTACCTACCCTTCCCCTTAAACCGGGTTTGCAGAGCACCCCACAAACCCGGTTTTCAAAATTGTCAGTAGCCACAGCACAGCTCCGCGCTGCAGCTACTCACGAATAGACCCCCAGCCGGGAGGCTAAAAAGCAACCTCCCAGCTCGGGGGTCTCTCCAGTATGCCCTGCGTCCTTGCTCAGGGCATACTGGAGCTGCCAGGGACCACGCAGCCCCCGATCCTCCCAGCCCCCACCAGCTCCGTCACGGAGCCTGTTTTCCTCATCAACCCCCAAGAGGCTCTTCTCACCAATCGTGAGAAGAGCCTCTTTATATAATTTATAGAGGTCATTCACACAATCAGAAATTTTGTTCTACCTGGGTTTGGGAGCTGTGTGTGTTCCCAATGATCAGTTGTGTGGAAGCAAGGTAAGAGGAAAACCCAGGTTCTCGTCTACCCACAGTCACTTCTACCCAGGTTTTCCTCCTAGCTTGCTTCCATGCAACTGAAAATTGGGAACACACAGAGATCCCAAACCTGGGCAGAACACAGTTTTTGGTTATGTGAATGCTCATATTCTGCTTTTTCACTAGTATGACCCCACAGCTGCTTACCAATATCATTAAAACACTGTGAAACCTTATGGGCTGGATCAAAAGACTTGTGAATAGAAGGGAAATAGCCAAAAATATTCTGTAGCAAGTGTTTAAGAGTTCGTGTATTGTTCTAATGAGTAGGTTCTCTAGCAGTTCTGTTTTTTCAAGAAATTTTACAAGTGTACAAACCGTTATTCTATGAATAGAAGACTTATTTTGGAGTGGCAGGGCACCTTTGGATCCAACCCTATTAAAAATATCAATCAAACAGTAACCAGCAGATGGATCGCAGTTAGAAACAGATTCATCATTAAAAGGTCAGATGAACAGGATATGCTGAAAGAATTCCAAGAGTTAGTAGCAGTTGACACCATCTGTCCAGGTGAGAAGAAGCCCTTGACCCCTTTTGGACACTAACATCTTGTAGTAACTGGGCCTGGTACTCAATAACACATTTCCAGGGCAATTACACTATTCCCCTGTGGGACTGGCAAACTTAGCATTGAATTGCAAAACCGCCCAGAGACGTAGGTTTGGGGCAGTATAGAAATATGTCAAATAAAATGAATGAATGAATGAATGAATGAATGAATGAATGAGAAGGCTGGGAAGAGGGCTTTTTGTGTCCGTGTTACGCCAGTACCAATGACTTCCTCCGAGGGCCAGGAACCACCGATTGCATCTACCAACTGATGCATCTACAACAACAAATTGCGTCTACAACAACAAATACAGTATGTATATACCGCTTCTCAACAAAAGTTCCCAAAGCAGTTTCCATAGAGAAATAAACAATAAACACGATGGCTCCCTGTCCCCAAAGGGCTCACAATTTTAAAAAGAAAGATAAGACAGACACCAGCAACAGTCACTGAAGGGGTATTGTGCTGGGGGTGGATAGGGCCAATTGCTCTCCCCCTGCTAAATCAAGAGAACCGCCACATTAAAAAGGAACCTCTTTGCTCAGTTAGCAGGGGTTTTTTACAAGATGTAAGGAATGAACTTAATCAAGGAAGAACGCAGATGAAACTGCAGTGAAGACATTAGACGCAAGGACAGTGTGCCAAACGCTTTGGTGACATTTAGTAACCCCGAGTCATGCTGTGTGCACAGGGGGTGACATTTGCTAACCCCCCCAACCCCGCTCCCCTGAAAGCAGGTCTCTGAGGGTTGTGTGATACTCAGGACTTACTTCCAGAACACACAGAGTACTTCCAGCGGGGAGGGGGATCCTTACACTTTTATTTCCCCCATGCATGCAGTGCAACTCTGGATGACTAAACGCAGTGGAGATGCTTTGCACACTATGGGAAATAGGAAGCTGTCTCATATCGAGTTATTCTATTGGTCCATCTAGCTCAGTATTGTCTACACCAGGGTTTCTCAACGTGTGGGTCCCCAGATGTTATTGGACTTCAACTCCCATAATCCCCAGCCCCAGCGGCCTTTGGTTGGGAATTATGGGAGCTGAAGTCCAGTTACATCTGGGGACCCCCACACTGAGAATCCCTGGTCTACACTGACTGGTAGCATCTCTCCGAGATTTCAGTCAGGAGCAGTGCTCCCTCTAAGGCATGCGCACATGAGTTTCTAATTTGTAATTAGAATTTTCTAATTTAGTAATCTAAATTGAAGTGAGCGGACATCCAAAAACTTATGAGTGCATACTCACAAGTTTTTGGATGTCCGCTCACTTCAATTTAGATCCCGCTCAGGTTGAATCAGGAAGGCCCCACTCTGAATGCAGGGACGCACACACTGCCTTGATACTGCTACCCAGAACAAAACTCATTCCACACATAGATGAAAAAAATTAGAGAGAACCCTGGTCAGGGGTCTCTCCCAGGCTTACTTGGAGATACTAGACATTGAACTCGGACCTTCTACATGCAAGCAGATGCTCTACCACTGAGGGCCTCATCCTCTAAGGGGAATATCTTACATCAGACAGCACTCACATGTAGTCACCCATCCAAATGCAAACCCAAGTGAACCCTGCTTAGCATAGAGGGCAGTTCATGTCCGTCACCACAAGACCAATTCTTCACCCCACAAATGTCTCCACCTCATTAGTGAAAATGTTGGCCAAGATCTTTGGGGAGGTTTCTGCCGTTGCCCAGGGGTACTGCGTAAGTACACGTTGTGAACTGCCCTGAGACCTTGGGTTGGGACGGTATACAAGTATGTCAAATAAATAAATAAATAAGCAAGCAAGCAAGCCACTTTGTTCCAACATGTTTTTGTTGAAAGGCAGTATACAAAAATAGAGATGATTCCAGCCTGCCCAAAGGTGGTAGTATACGCATCACCTTCAAGAAAGAAGGCTCCTAGACCAGCGAGGTCTCTTCCTCAGCTCCTCAAAAGCTTGTCCAACAGCCTGAGACAGTAATGTGTTTAATCTTGTGTAATTTCTTTGTTCTTTAATACTGTAAACTGCTTTGGGTGGCTTTGTCAAGGCAGAAAGGCGGTATGAAAATGCAACAAACAAATAAATAAAACTAAGGACCAATGGCAGCTTTTACCATGCTATCCACCGACACATCTTTGCCTTGTTTGAACATGGTTGGTCATTTATTCCACTCTGCAGGTGTCTTCTCGATACATATTTTTCAAAAAAAAAGTGCATATTCTCTCTCCTCCTTTTGTCGCACCTGGTATCATGTTCCACTTGATTGAAACTCTCTAATTGCTATTTGGGATTTGGCAGCTGACTGGAATCTTAACCCCCTGAAGTGGGCTTGCAAGAAGCAGGAAGGCTAAATGCCAATGAATTTAAGAACGCCCCCAGTGAAACATGGCTGGGCATGGTGAGGGAGACACACAATGCTTATCAGCGGAATCCTTTTGAATAAGTTGATTATGGAGATCTGCAGAGACCTGAAGAAATAACTGCAGCTTAGCGTTTTGCACACTTTTCCAAACTGCATGAAATGTATCAAGTTTCCATGAGGTGTTCCTGATTTCAGAAAGAATTCCATTGTAAAAGTTCTGGAGAAAGGAAATGGCCTGATAGCTCATCACGGCAGGCTTCATTGAAATAGCTGAGATTATACCATATGAAGATTCCCTGGGTGACAGCTTTTCATGTGTGAAGCCCTACTACTGAAAAGTCCATTGGAATGGAGCACTCTTAGAGGCACTTCACACGATTAGTGTGAAGTGCCTCAAGGTGGTTTGCAGTGAGTCCGCTCTCCCCACAGACAATCGCCCATGGAGCCCTGGGTGGCCGGATCGACCGCCCACACAACTACCCGCTCCGTCATGGAACCAATGGGCACTGCAGGGATTGGAAGCCGCTCGGCCCCCAGAACTACCAGGATACCCATGGGGCATTCGGGGGGGACCCCCGAGCCCAGGAGGCTATTTGTAGCCTCCCGGTCGAGGGTCTACTCATGTGTTGCCATGCACCATGGCGGCACATGAGCAGAAAAACAAAGTTAACAGAGTGCTCACTCCGTTAACCTCATTTAAGTGGAGGGGGAATTAGGTGGGCTAGCCACCTTGGAACCGCTGGGCTCACCCGTGAGCCCAGTGGTTCCAATGTTCACCAGGAAGCGGGCTAGGCTCCCTTAGCCTGCTTTCTGGTGATCATCAGAATAGCTTCTAGGTGTGGTAGCATAAACCAACACAGTCCTCTGTGAGCACATCAGAAAGAGTCACCTGGAACACTGACATCCTGATAGGACGAGTGAAGAACTAGATCAGGAGGACGAGGACCTCAGCAGCAGCCCTAACACTTACAGGGATCAAACCAAATAAACCCTTCGAGACCGACATCCCCACTTAAGGAGGCTGCAGATTTGGAGGACCTGATGCACCTAGACTGGGCCCACCCCCCACCTCCAGATCCTGTGTCCAAGCTCCACCTGGGGATGCTTGCTCCTGAGAGGTAGATGCTGGTATGGCCACCACAGGGGCAGAGAGCAAGGAGGACTACTGAAAGTCCTATGTAGGAAATAGGCAAGAGCGCTGGGAGAGCACCATCAGGAAGGACTGTTGCACCAGTGATGAATGGCAGTAACCCTGATTCCTCAATAGCACTCAGGAAGGCCTCCACCCTCTTCCAGGTGCTGCTTAGACTTATTCTCCGCATTTCCTTCCAAAAAGACCCCTCCACCACCCAAAGAGATCTCTCTTGGACAAGACTGTGGTCCAATAACCAAGCACTCCAGTGTTGCTGCTGCATCTGAACTGAGGCCCAACAGTGTCATCATTCTTGGGGGACCTGTGGAACAATGGCAGTCCTAGAGCAGGAACTCAGTTAGGGCTCTCTGGGTCATGGTGCTCCTCAGGTGCAGCCTTGTTCAGGTGCTCCTCAGAGCTGAGAGGGATGAAGGCAAGGAGAAGAGGTGCTTCTGGCTCTGGAGCACGAGCTGCACTTGCCACCAACTCCTCTGAGGAACCCCCTGTGCCCTAGTCAAGGGGATCTCCGGCACCCTCAAAATCACCCCCCCCGGATCCCATTCAGTTTGCACTTGCTGCAGAAATGGCAGCAAGCCTGAGCTGTACATGAATGCAGCTGTGCACAGATGGGGTTCCTCTATGCATTCAGGAACCCAGGTCCACCCCAGTGTTACCAAATGAGTGAAGGAGCCTTGCACAGAGACATCCCATTTTTTACACTAATTTTACACTAATTAATTAATTAATTAATTAATTAATATACTGCCCGTCTCAGAATGGTTCAGGGTGTGTTATCCAGTGAGGCTATTCACATGCCCGTGCAAAACTGGGCTAAGGGAACCCAGCCCAGTTTTGCAAGCGTGTGTGAGCTGCCAGGATCGGGCCAATCCCGGCTGCTACATGGCAGCAACCCCGCCTATTTAGCCGCCCTTCTAAATGCGGTTAAGGGAACAAACTCGTGTGTCAGCCGGGGCTGCTTGCAGCTGGGGCTGGCGCACTCGGGGAGGTGAGGCGAGATTCCCATAATTCACCACACCCTTGCGGAGTGTATTATCAGAGCTCCAGGGGGTGCGACGGGGTGGCATGTCCCCCCCCCTGGCCCCTGTAGCTACATAGAGAGCTGCTGCACGTCTGTGCGGGCGATCCGCCCGCCAAGGGAAGAGGACGAGATCGTCTGTGAGGAAGGTAGGTTAACCCTGCCTTCTCCGCAGCCCGCCTGCCAGCCCTTCTCATAGATCGTGAGAAGAGGCTCAGTGTGTGGATGTCAAAGGGTATAACCAGCATCCTGCCTAATGCCAGGGGTGTGGCTAGAAGGAGAGGAGAGCTGGTCTTGTGGTAGCAAGCATGAATTGTCTCTTTTGCCGGGCAGGTTCTGCCTTATTTATTTATTTATTTATTTTTGCATTTATATACCGCCTTTTGTTAAAAAGATAACCCCAAGGCGGTTTACAAAAGTTAAAAACTTACAATAAAAAGACAATAAAAACATCATGTTAAAAGTATAAAAACATATAAAAACAGGCATAAAAACAATGCAACAAATAAAAACACAGAGAAGCCGCAGTAGAAAACGATCATGTAAAAGCCTGGGTAGAAAGCCAAGTCTTTAAAAGCTTTCTAAAGCCTTGGTTTGCAATTGAATGGGAGACTACATGTTAGACTGTAAGCTCTTCCCTTTAGTGGATGGGACCCCTCTGGCATGCAGAAGGTCCCAAGTTCCTCCCCTGACTGCTCCAGATAGATCTAGAGACTGTCTAGATGGACCAATGGTCTGACTCAGAATATGGCAGTTTCCTGTGGGCCCAAGGCATGGTCTTGGTTACCCCTCACAAGCTCCCCAGACACATGAGGGAGAAAACAAATGAACAGTCCTGGTGGTGTCTGCCGTGAAACTGTTTTCGCTTAGGCTGCTTTGCCCAAATGCTCCTTCTGCATGCAGGAATTCTGAGCATGCCGACAGTCAATTTACAAATAAAGCCTCGAAAGGAACAATCCACTTTCTCTTTCAGCTCTGACTCTGTGAACATGCCACACTACCTCTCTATAGTTGCTTCCTTTCAAACTGGAAACTATGAATCGGTGTTTTTGCACTTCCAAAATACTTAACAACTTGCTGGTGTACCGTAATGAGTCTAAATTTAGACAGCCTTTAGACAGCCGGCATTTGTATGCATAACAAACACTTGTTAGAGGTGAAAATGAGCTTAGGAAGCATTTTGACTGCTAGTTCCCTTCAGTTAGTTTTCCAGATTTCCACAGGGAGAGGGTGAGTGTTTGCTAAAGCTGGGACTCCGTGCTGTTTTCAAACCAGTTTAAATTGACAATAAGGAGCCCAGTTCACGCATCAAATGAATGTTCATTCAGTTAGGAACTGTTGCTCTCTGATTAGGGTACATCTGTGATACATGTATTTGTCATGTTCTGGTTCACATTTTTAGCTTCACACTTTGATCTGAATGTTAAATCTTAAGACTTTCTTTTTTTATCTAAACTTTTTATTTGATATTTTCAAACTCAATACAAAATGGAGAACAATAAAACCGGGCTAGTTCAGACAATACTGGCCCCAGCAGTCTTCAGCACACACGTGAAGAGGGTGGGGACATGCTAAGAGCACGCCCACCCTGACGACGACGACGACGACGACTACTACTACATACCGCTTTTCACCAAAAAAAAATCCAAAACAGTTTACATAGAGGAATGATACACACACACACACACACACACACACACACACACGATGGCTCCCTATCCCCAAGGAACTCACAATCATTCATTCATTCATTCATTCATTCATTCATTCTAATATTTATATCCCGCTCTTCCTCCAAGGAGCCTAGAGTACATAGTTAAGTTTCTTCTCACAACAACCCTATGTTATGAAGTATGTTAGGCTGAAAGAAAAGTGACTGGTCCAAAGTCACCCAGCAAGTATCATGACTAAATGGGGATTTGAACTCGGGTCTCCCCAGTCCTAGTCCAGCACTCTAGATAGATACTAGAAACAGTCACTGGAGGGATACTAACTTAAGGACATAACTGAAGGGCATCCTAGCACACTGCTGGGGCAGCCTTCAATTGTGTGAGAGGGGCATTTATCTGCATCGCCCCTCTACACATGCCCCGAACTCTGTTAAAACACCCTTCTCACGTGAATGAAGGACAAACTGACAGCATGTCAGGACATCCTTCAGTTATATAAGGGTGGGCGTATTCTCAGCGTGTCCCTTCCCTCTTGACATGTGCTGAGGGCTGCTGTGGCTGTACTGGCCCAGTAACAATATAATTTAGATAATCCACATAGTTTTTAGGAAATCATCTTTGATTTTAAAAAAAATACCTTAATAGGGATGTGCGAACCAGTTCGAATTTGAACTGGTTTGAATTCGAACCAGGGTGGTTCGAAGGTTCGAATTCGAACCGAACCAGCCATCAGGTTCGAGCTGCAGGTTTGAATTCAAACCGAACCAGGGGGTGGTTCGATTCAAACCTGTTTGAACCAGTTCGGACATCCAAAAAATGGTAGGATGGTAGCTGGCACCCAGGGGTACCCACCACCCAAACCCCAAAGCAATCGGACACTCGTGCGATTTTTTTTATGAATTTTTGAAAATTATTTTTATTTTTTTCTCATAGGGTATAATGGGACTCGAACCAGGCCATTATACCTTATTTTGGAGCACCCATGGGTGCCAACAACCATGCAAACCCTGAAGCAATCAGACAGTACTACAATTTTTAATGAATATTTGAAATATTTTCAATTATTTTTCTCATAGAGTATAATGGGACCAGAACCAGTCCATATCCCCTATTGTGGAGCACCTAGGGGCACAAAAGCGGGGTGGGTGGTAGACAGACGGGGTGCCTACCACCCACAATACCCCAAGGCAATCGGACACTCCTCTGATTATTGAGGAATTGTTAAAGTATTTTTGAATTCCTCATAGGGAATAATTAGGATTGCAGCAAATGTATAGCTTCAAGTTGAGGGGAAAGGGGTGTCGTAGAGTGGAGTGTTGTGGGTGGTAGTTCCTAGGGTGGGCAAGGAAGATATCAGAATTATTTGAAAGGAATTGGGCAAAGGGCTGATTTTTAAGTGATTTTTGAAGTTTACGCGTCTTTAAGGTTTTTCTCCATAAAGAAACATGGAGGTGTCAGCAAATGTATAGCTTCACGTCGGGGGCAAAGGGGTGGCCTAGAGCAGAGTGTGGTGGGTGGTAGTGCCCAAGGGGGGCCAGGAAGCTATCAGAATTATTTGAAAGGAATTGGGCAAAGGGCTGATTTTTAAGTGATTTTTGAAGTTTATGTGTCTTTAAGGTTAGCAATGAGAGTGGATTCGTGGTTTGTCATTGGAAATCTTATATGCTACCAAAGAATCTACACTCAGAACACTTCAGAAACAACAAAACCCAGTGCCCCATGGGCTAGCAAACCATGGTGGTGGTTGGCACCCTCTTTGCACTAGACCACCACTCACTCTGGGCCACCCCAGCACCCCACAAGTGGCTTTAAGGTTTTTCTCCATAGGGAAGAATGGAGGCAGCAGCCCCATAACTGCACTTGGGGGGGGGGTGCTGGGATGGCCCAGAGCAAGGGTGCCAACCACCTCCATGAGAAAAATATAAAAATAATTTTCAAAAATTCATAAAAAATCGTACGAGTGTCCGATTGCTTTAGGGTTAGGGTGGCAGGTACCCCTGGGTGTCAGCTACCATCCTACCAATTTTTGGGTGTCCAGACCAGTTCAAACCGGTTCAAATCGGTTCGAACCGGTTCAAATTCGAACCAAACCAGGGGGAGGTTCGAGCAAAACCAAAACCGAACCACCCCCTCCTGGTTCGAACCTGGTTCAAATTCGAACTGAACCGGGCAAACCGGTTTTGTGCACATCCCTATACCTTAATTCAGAGATGCCAAATATGTGGTGCTGGTCTTGTGGTAGCAAGCATGACTTGTCCCCTAGGCTAAGCAGGGTCTGCCCTGGTTGCATTTGGTTGGGAGACTGGAAGTGTGAGCACTGTAAGATATTCCATTCAGGAGATGGAGCCACTCAGGGAAGAGCAGAAGGTTTCAAGTTCCCTCCCTGGCTTCTCCAAGATAGGGCTGAGAGAGATTCCTGCTTGCAACCTTGGAGAAGCCGCTGCCAGTCTGTGAAGACAATGCTGAGCTAGATAGACCAAAGGTCTGACTCAGTATATGTCAGCTTCCCAGGTTCCCAGGTTCAAATCTGGGAGGAGGGGATAATTTTAAAAATTGGCAGTTCAATAATTAATAGCTTTAATATAACATTAAAATATTATCAAAATAAAATTAGCTTTTAATCTTCCAGTCTGGCATAATGTCTCCTACGTTTATCTAAATAATTTTAAAATGCATCTAAATTATATTTGGAAGATTAAATGTTCGTCGTGATTTACAGACATATTGAGACATTAATTCAGAGTTGCAGCAGCCAGTGTATCATCTAATAATTTAGAAATGGCATTCTACAAAGAAGCACCTATACTTTGGGTGCACAGAAGCCTGTACTGGAGAGGCTAATTTATCTTGGATAACCAAATCCCAAATCGCATTTGGAGGCAGTGATGGACTAGATGAGAGATAACAAACTGATACTGAATCCAGATGAGACAGAAGAACTTATTGTGTGGGGCTGGAACTCAGGAGACAATTTTGATCTGCCAGTTTTGGATGGGGTCACACTTCCCCAGAAGGAACAGGTACACATTCTGGGAGTGCTTCTGGATCCAAACTTCTCCCTGGTGTCTCATGTTGAGACAGTCGTCAGAGGTGCTTTCTATCAGCTTTAGCTCATACACCAGCTGCATCCATTTCTTGAGATAAACAACCTCAAAACTCTAGTACTTACTTACTTCATTATTACATTTCTACACAGCCCAATCCAATGACTCTGGGTGGTTCACAACATAAAAACAAAATATAATCATTCAAAAATCAAATGTAAAACCATAACATCTGAACAATTACAATAGTTTAAAACAGTTAAAACAATTTAAAACAGTTTAAACACCCTGGAAGGCCAGCCCAAACAAATAAGTCTTAAGGGCTCTCTTAAAGGCTGGTAACGTATTTAAACCACGAATCTCTGTGGGAGTGCATTCCACAACCTTGGAGCGGCTACAGAGAAAGTCCAGCCCCGAATCACCACCAGGCACGCTGGTGACAGCTGGAGACAGACCTCTCCATTGACCTTGACATGCGGTGGGGATCACTTTTCCCTCTAAGATGTGCGCATGCTCACAGGTTTTTGGATGTCCACTCAGTGCATTTTAGATCCCGCTCAGGTTGAATCAGGAAGGCTCCATGTTGATTGCACGTGCACACACACTACCTTGATACTGCCGCCCAGAACAAAACCGCCCAGAGAACTGGCGTTTGGGGCAGTATAAAAATGTGATAGATAGATAGATAGATAGATAGATAGATAGATAGATAGATAGATAGAACTCATTTCACCCAGAGATGAAAAAAATTAGAAGGACCACTGGTGAGAATCATGCCGAAGAAGGTATTCTCTAAGGTAACCTGTAGTTTTGTGTGTGGTTTTGTTGTATTGAGTGGCCGTTGGCTGTAATAAAGTACTACTACTACATGTCTAAGGTAACCTAAGCCATTCAAGGCTTTAGAGGTAATAACCAGCACTTGGTTTCTTGTCCGGAAACATATCAGCTGCCAGTGCAGCTGTTTAAACCAGATGTTTTCTCTCTCCAAGCTTTAGCCGCATTTTGTGTGTGGCTAAAGCTCGTAGGAGAAAACAACACGTGTGAAGCCAGGGCTCAGGTAATCCACTAGTCAACTTGTCCATTAAGAGTGAAAAATGATGCCTGATGAGTGCAAAAAAGCTTGACGAGTAATGTACCTACACAGCTTGAGGAACCATCTGACGAGTAAAATATTTTGTCTGGCTTGTGAACTGAGCCAACATTTCTTGACCCCTGCATGAAGCCTGTTAGTTGGAGAGGGTTTGGGCAATGGTACATATGAGCTCGTCCTTATCATTCATTTATTGCGGTCTACGACCAGCGAGCAATTACAATAATCAACAGTTGTTATTGTTGTTATTATTAATAATAATTTGAACAGTTACTGGCAACATAACTGAAAGTACTTCGATACTAAATACTAATGAATAATACTGAAACCTTTTTCATGAGCAGAGAAAGGGCTCCAATGGGGTATGGGGAGGAAGCCGCGAAAAGCTTACCTCCCCCACATATGAGCAGGTCCTTGCCTCTGGGCGGGTGGATTGCCCACCCAGACGATCACCAGCTGCTGCCAGTTGCTCCGAGGGTCAGAGTGCTGGGACACATCACTCCACATCGCGCCACTCTCAGAGCTCTAATAGCACACCATGCAAGTGTGCAGTGCATTAACGGGACCCCCCTCCAGTCCCCGAGTCTGCTAGCAGCGGCTGCTTGCAGATGCAGCTGACAGACGATTGGTAAAGTTGAAGGGAAGCTTCGTAGGCGGGTTTGCCACAATGTGGCCACCAGGACCAGCCTGATCCTGGTGGTTCAAATGGACTTGTAGAACCAAGTTGGGCTCCTTTACCCCAGTTTTGCATGCATGTGTGAATAGCCTCACTGAATAAATTGGCTTTTATTAGGGAATGTTTAGCATATGGTTTACAAAAGCAACACAGCAGTGAATAGAATTTCCCGGTTGCAATGGTAGAGAGAATATACCACTATACGCGAGTTCCTACGGGTTTGGGTAGAGTCCGGTTAAAAGAGTTCAGTGAGAGGAATGTCCAAAAGGTCCAAGGGAGGGTTAGATCCCAGCCTCACCATGCATGTGGCCAGCAGGGCCTTGCCAGTCTTCTGCCAATTGCAGCCTCTGGGCGTGGGTCCTCGACGGCGGAGAGTCTTCTCCAGGTCCAGGGGGTCCTCCAGGGGTGTTGTCAGTGGGAGTTCCTGGCGTGGTCGGCCGCAGTTCTGGCATGGTTCGTTTAGCATGAAAATATGCTACAGACCACGTTCCCAAAGCGGGAGGTTACATACATACATGCAGGTCAAAACGGCCATAAGAAGTGTCCATCTGAGTTAGTCGTGAGCTGCAAGGCATTACTAAACTACCAACCCACCACCACATGTACTTTACATAACACATGGGTTAACCATTTGTTTCCTGATGTTACAAGAAGTGGTGCAAAATTTGGCCACACAGTAGGTCACCTTGGCATCAGAGTCAGAAAGGAACAGTGGTACATATGAAGTTGTCTTATGCCGAGTCAGACTGTTGGTCCATCTAGCTCAGAATTGTCCACTCCGGTTGGCAGCAGGTCTCCAGGGTTGTTTTATTTTTCAGACAGGACTCTTTTCAAACCCAACTTTCAGCTTTTCCAGCCATTTTAACCTGGAGATACTGGAGATTGAACTTGGGACCTGCTGTATGCAAAATAGCTATTCTATCACTGGCCTTCAACCCCATCCCCAGGTTTTAAGGTCTCAAGTCAGCCAGGACAGTTTTTTGACAAAATTCAAAGTCAACTTGGGAGAGGTCGTAGTTTTTTTATTTGACTGCAAGAAGAAAAAGTTAATGAGAGGTAGCTTTACACTGATTACAATAGCGTTTCTCCATCTCGTCTACCTCTGAAGCTTCTCCAAATCACAGGAGGTATGCAGAAGTATGCATTGTTTTCTGTCAAAGAGAAAAATGTCGTTTCTTAACTGCGCTGGCTGCTGCGACTCTGAATTAATGTCTCGATATGTGTGTTACACTCATGATGAACATTTAATCTTCCAGGTATAATATTCAGTCAAGAAAAGTCATTTTATTTCCAGCTGAATAGGCATTCTGTTGTATTGAGTAAGTCAAACAAAGTTATTATTTGGCGCTGTGCCAAGATGTACAGTATAGAAAGGTCATATTTTTAATAGCTTTGTACTCCATAGTAATCAAATTTGTAAGCCTGGAGAAATAAACTACTTGAATATAACAGGGTTCCCTGTGCATGTTTAACCACTGCCGTGCTGCATTCAGAGTTTGGCGGAAAGCGATGTTTTCTTCTTATCTTGCTTATTGGCTTTGTCCATGAAGGCATAACATGCTAATCATCAGCTAACAGGAACTAGCTTAATGGGAAGGATTTTTTATTTTAAAAAATTAACCTATCTCATTGAAGAAACAACTAAGTGGCAGCTTTCTCCAGTCAAACACCATCTCATGCACATTTGTATTAAAATTGGGGAGTGGTGATTCTGCTAATTCAATTTAGAGTAACTTTCTACATTATTTTTAAAGAAATGGGTGCCCATGGAAAACTGTAGTACAGAAAATAAAGCCTGACTGAAGCTGTAGATGAAGTAACTATAGAGTTCACAATCAAAAACTGTGTTCTACCCAGGTTTGAGAACTGTGTGTGCTCCCAATCTCTGGTTGTGTGGAAGCAAGGTAGGAGGAGAACTTGGGTAGAAGTGATTGTGTGGAAGCAAGGTAGGAGGAAAACCTGGGTAGCTTTTCCTCCTCCTTTGCTTCCATGCAATCACTTCTACCTAGGTTCTCCTCCTACCTTGTTTCCACACAACCAGAAATTGGGAGCATCCTGGGGAGACATGGGAACATAGGAAGCTGCCATATACTGAGTCAGACCATTGGTCCATCTAGCTCAGTATTGTCAGCGGCAGCGGCTTCTCCAAGGTAGCAGACAGGAATCTCTCTCAGCCCTATCTTGGAGATGCCAGGGAGGGAACTTAGAACCTAGATGTTTTTCCCAGAGTGGCTCCATCCCCTAAGGGGACTATCTTACTGGGCTCACACATCAAGTCTCCCATTCATATGCAACCAGGGTGGACCCTGCTTAGCTAAGGGGATAAGTCATGCTTGCTACCACAAGACTGGCCACGCTGCGAACGCAGTGCTGGTTTAGCTCGCTAACGGGGACACATGGCCCCATTTGCATGCAAAGCTATGCCCCCTGCATCTGATGTCAGAGGAATATTTTAAAATATTCAGCCATTGTTTTTTTAATGCAGCAAAAGTCTGGTTTTAAGTGGTGGGCACTGAAGACTGCAGACCGAGTCTTCAAGGAAAGGTGTGTGAATGTCAAAGCAGAGAGTAGCAAAACCTTGAAAACCATAGCAGAGAGAAACACTAACCTTTCCCCAACCTTTAACAGAAGAAAAAGAAACTTTCTTTCAGCATTCCAGCCCTAGGTCTTTTTAATTTTAGATTAGCTTCTATTTTTGCAATTTTGCGATAGCAGTTGTGGGAAATTGGCTTAGATTCAATGCACAATCTGATTGGCTGGAAGAGTTATTAAGGAGTAGCACAATGGCTGAGAGTTGAATGCCTGCCAAAGGGACTAATTAATGTCAATTGTATTGATGTTTTTTCCTGATATGGGCCCGTGTCAGCCTTCGACAACAATGACAAGTTATCCTGCAAACCATGGTACCTTTTAAGGTCCTTGGTTGCATTTGACCCAGACAATCAAGGAGCTAGAAATAAAAGCATTCCATTCCCCCCCCCCCATTTACTTTGCTTGAATTTTTCACTGCATAACACCTGTATGCTAGATGTTACCTATATTTCTAGGTCCTGGCCTTAGGAAGGTGCAGCAGATATTTAGGGGCCATGTACTATGCCATTTCCAGTATGAACAGGTGCAAATATGAAAGGTGCTACTTAGATTTTGGGGTGGGAGGTCTCAGCAGTGTTTAAATGCCTGACTTTGATTATATTCAAGAATAAAGTAATAAGAAGCACAGGCCCACATACTACACAACACTCCATCAGTGTGTGGAACAGTGTGTGGAACAACAATGGAACATTTGCACAGTTGTACAAGACATTAGAATGGCACAAATGCAATTGATGTGACAGAGAATCATTAGGAATAATGGCCTTCTTTTGTGCCGTTGCATTTATACAACTCTAGCATTTTGTGCAAGATCATTCTTGCACAAATGCACCATTGCTAGACCACTGAAGCGTTGTGCATTAGGTGTACCAGCGTATTTTAACATAACTATTGTGCATCCTATTTTATGACTCAAAGCGACTACACCAATGTTATCAACAGAGGTTAAAGAGTCAACCCCGCTTCATTTTTAAAATCTGTGTATTGTTTGGTGTCCACACCTAGTGCCCCTGTAGGCCCATTTCGTAGCTTAACATCATCAATCTGTGTGTGATGAAATAAAAGTTGGCCAGAAATAGAGGTGTTCCTGCAGCAGGCCCAGCTTTGGTGAAGTTGAGGGCAAGGCTGAGAGGGAGTAAGACAATGGTAGTCTTTAGCCAGCAAGAGAACATAAGAACAGCCCTGCTGGATCAGGCCCAAGGCCCATCTAGTCCAGCATCCTGTTTCACACAGCGGCCCACCAGATGCTACTGGCAGCCACAGGCAGGAGTTGAGGGCATGCCCTCCCTCCTGCTGTTACTCCCCTGCAACTGGTACTCAGAGACATCCTGCCTCTGAGGCTGGAGGTGGTCTTCAGCCCTCCAACTAGTAGCTGATGATAGACCTCTCCTCCATTAGGTTATCCAAACCCCTCTTAAAGACAGTCAGGTTTTTGGCTGTCTCCACATCTCATGGCAGAGAATTCCACAAGTTGATTATGCATTGTGTGAAAAATTACTTCCATTTGTTGGTCCTAGATTTCCTGAGAAATCTAGTTCTCAGAGAGCCCTTAGTTCCTCAGACCAGTAAGCAAGTGTGACCTGGAAACGTTTAGTGATGAAGGTGTATCACCTGATTTGCTCTTGCCTAGTGGTAGAAGGAAGCTTTTTTGGGTGACTTGGTTGTACTCCCCACAGCTACTTCCTTTGGTGAGAGTTGTGCAATGGTAAAGGTAAAGTGTGCCATCAAGTTGATTCGATTCCTGGCACCCACAGAGCCCTGTGGTTTTCTTTTGGTAGAATACAGGAGGGGTTTACCATTGCTTCCTCCCATGCAGTATGAAATGATACCTTTCAGCATCTTCCTATATCGCTGCTGCCCGATATAGTATCAGCGGGGATTCGAACCGGCAACCTTCTGCTTGTTAGTCAAGCATTTCCCCACTGCCCCACTTACACAGACTAAATCTGCAACAGGTCACCAGTTCCCTTGTTTGGGTTATCTGGGGAACCA
This sequence comes from Hemicordylus capensis, assembly GCF_027244095.1. NCBI lineage: Eukaryota > Metazoa > Chordata > Lepidosauria > Squamata > Cordylidae > Hemicordylus > Hemicordylus capensis. The sequence continues at coordinate 152,456,813 of NC_069662.1, forward strand.
TCTTATATATTTAAATTATAAACCATTTTGAGAACTTCTGTTGAAAAGCGGTATATAAATGTTGGTAGTAAGTAGTAGTAGGAATCATCTGTGTGTGTTATAAGACCCTGGTATAACTACAGTCCTCAGAAATGAATAGGCCACAGCTAGCTGCAATGAAAAGTTCAGAAGGAATCTCCTTAGCAACAAAAGAAGTTCAAACCAATCAAATTAGTTAAAAATGAATTGATATCATAGGAGTTGTGAATGGTATCAGACATAACCATTGACTTTCTCCAGAATGTTTTCTAAGTTGAACAAGGGAAGTGTCATTGGAAAGGCAGGTTGATTGTCTGTGAAAAGGTATTAGTTAAGCTTGGAAGAAGATACTCAGTGGGCATGAAATTCACAGTTACACAAGTCTACAACCAGAATTTGTCAAAAATAGAAACTGTAGTTGATCTATTGTTTCTCCTCTTGGTGTACTTGCAAAAAAAATTTTTTTTTAAGTTAGGAATGGAATTCAAAGGAATTCTAAGTCCCCAAAACAGATGCTTGCTTGGTATATCAGCAGCACCATGTATCTTTTTAATTTAAATCCAAACACTCTGTGTGTGTGTGTGTGTGTGTGTGTGTGTGTGTGTGTTTGTATGTGTATGTATAATGCCTTAGATATAACTCAAATATTCAGTGCCCTACAGTAGCAACTTTTTAGTTTGTTGGCTGACACCTAGAGTAAATTACTAATAAGTAGTCCCATTGAAATTAATGGGGCATATTTGTCATGACTAACTTAACCCATTAATTTTAATAAACCTACTTTTAGATTGTGAGCCCTTCGGAGACAGGGATCCATCTTATTTATTTATTATTTCTCTGTGTAAACCGCCCTGAGCCATTTTTGGAAGGGCGGAAAAGAAATCGAATTAAAAAAATAATAATAATACAGGTGAAACTCGGAAAATTAGAATATCGTGCAAAAGTCCATTAATTTCAGTAATGCAAATTAAAAGGTGAAACTGATATATGAGACAGATGCATTACATGCAAAGCGAGATAAGGCAAGCCTTAATTTGTTATAATTGTGATGATCATGGAGTACAGCTCATGAGAACCCCAAATCCACAATCTCAGAAAATTAGAATATTACATGGAACCAAGAAGACAAGGATTGAAGAATAGAACAATATCGGACCTCTGAAAAGTATAAGCATGCATATGTATTCAGTACTTGGTTTGGGCCCCTTTTGCAGCAATTACTGCCTCAATGCGGCGTGGCATGGATGCTATCAGCCTGTGGCACTGATGAGGTATTATGGAAGACCAGGATGCTTCAGTAGCGGCCTTCAGCAATTCTGCATTGTTTGGTCTCATGTCTCTCATCCTTCTCTTGGCAGTGCTCCATAGATTCTCTATGGGGTCAGGTCAGGCGAGTTTGCTGGCCAATCAAGCACAGTACACTGTATACTTTTCAGAGGTCCGATATTGTTCTTTTCTTCAATCCTTGTCTTCTTGGTTCCATGTAATATTCTAATTTTCTGAGATTGTGGATTTGGGGTTTTCATGAGCTGTACGCCATGATCATCACAATTATAACAAATTAAGGCTTGACTTATCTCGCTTTGCATGTAATGCATCTGTCTCATATATCAGTTTCACCTTTTAATTTGCATTACTGAAATTAATGGACTTTTCCACGATATTCTAATTTTCCAAGTTTCACCTGTAAAATACTCATTAGTAATCTGACTATCAGCAATTATATTTCTAAGGCACAATTTAAACAACCAAGAATGACCATGTTTTGTGGGTTTTGACTATTTTTTCTGAGACCTCGGGTTTAAATATAATGCCAGAGGAAAATCCCCTCACATTTGTTTGGTTTGCTTTAAGCAAGCTTCCATTGGCAACTCTATTTGCAACATTTATATTTTTTTGCATGCATCTTCCGGCATAGAAGCAGCTCCTTAAAGTATGTTTCCGTTTTCCAAAAGGACTCAGAGAAGCAGTTTCTGTTAAACTAAATGACATTGCCTATTCTATTTTAATTTGATTTTTTTTATTTATATCCCACTCTTCCTCCAAGGAACCCAAAGCAGTGTACATGGTTATGTTTATCCTCACAACAAGCCTGTGAGGTAGGTTTGACTGAGAGATAAGTGACTGGCCTCAAGTTATCCAGTGAATCTCATGGCTGAATTGGAATTTGAACTCGGGTCTCTGGCACTCTAACTACTACTCCATGCTGGCTCTTGATATAACAATTAGTAATCCAGCGTCCCTCTAGTGACAGTTGTGGGTGTCCACCTTGAGTTTCTTTTTAGACTCTGAGCCCGCAGGGAACTATCTTATTATTATTATTATTATTTTTCTGTGTAAACCGCTTTGGGAACCTTTTTTAAAGCGGTTTATAAATAGGAAGCTGTCTTATACTGAGTCAGGCCATTGATCTGACTTAGTATTGTTTACCCAGACTGGCAGTGGCTTCTCCAAGGTTGCAGGCAGGAGTCTTTCTCAGCCCTATCTTGGAGATGCCAGGGATGGAACTTGGAACCTTCTGCATGCAAGCATGCAGGTGCTCTCCCCAGAGTAGCCCCATCCCCTAAGGGGAAAGATCTTGCAGTGCTCACACATGTAATCTCCCATTCAAACACAAACCAGGGCAGACCCTGCTTAGCAAAGGGGACAATTCATGCTCACTACCCCAAGACCAGCTCTCCTCCCTTCAACAGTGGTAAGTAATACCCTTTCTTTGAGCTCAGGGTGGCCTGCTTGTCATTCCCACATTTTTTCTTTATTTCTGTTTATTATTTATGTATTTGATTTCTATATCTCCCTTCCAAAAATGGCTCTGGGCAGTTTACACAGAGAAATAATAAATAAATAAGATGGATCCCTGTCCCCAGAGGGCTCACATCTAAAAAGCAACATCAGATAGACACCAGCAACAGTCACTGGAGGTACTGTGCTGGGGGTGGATAAGGCCAGTTACTCTCCCGCTGCTAAATAAAGAGAATCGCCATGTTAAAAGGTGCCTCTTTGCCAAATTAGCAGGGGATTTTCTCCTCCCAGCAGCCGTTTTTCAGAAAGGCTGCTCTTCCCATTCCTCCCCGGATTACCAAGGGCAGCTGTAGACTCCTTCTAGCATGCTGCATGCTTCAGCCAGACTAAACGCTCCTAAAGAAAGCAGCCAGACGGTATTGTTAAAAGGGCTCCCAAACAAAGCCCTTCCGAAGTAATGAGGAGGGCAGCATTTGGAGCAGAATTGCCTTTAATTGCCTGCCTTTAAGGAGACTGATAGATTGAAGGAATAATGCAAGTGATGTGTACTTAAACCAGATGTGAAATCACCTAGTGATTCCTTAATTGCATTCATTTGTATGACTACGCCACCTCCAAAAAAAAAAGAAAAAAAGAACTTGCTTCCCGCAATAGATTGCAGGCAGCAAGCTTGAACCCAGCATTCAATTTGCACATTTAATAAGGGCATGGGGGAAAGAGAGAGAGAGAGATGGAAGAAAAAGGACTCCTTAAGCTAGCGGGGAAATGACTTAATTAGCAAGCCAGAGGTTGCTGGTTCGAATCCCTGCTGGTATGTTTCCCAGACTATGGGAAACACCTATATTGGGCAGCAGTGATATAGGAAGATGCTGAAAGGCATCCTCTCATACTGTGTGGGAGATGGCAATGGTAAACCCCTCCTATATTCTACCAAAGACTACCACAGGGCTCTGCAGCAGTCGACACCAACTCGACAGCACACTTAATCTTTAAGCTTCGCGTGCACACGCCACGCTACAAGTAAGGCCTCTACTTTGGAATGGAAGCATTTCAACTGAGGGAATGAAAGCCTGGCTTCCCGGCCATGTAGAAGCTAACGCAGCTATTGCCTTGCACCTGCTTCTAGTCCTTTTGGATCACGCAGGTATTACTGGCATAAAAAGCTTTCCGAGAAGTCAGTCTCTTTCTTGGTTTCTGCGCTTCCTGCAAAGATTCAGAGGAACAACAACAACAAAACGGAGAGGCACAACCAGTGAATTGCTTGGCGGGGGAAAAAATGGCTGCAGCCACCGTCACTTGATGTGTCTCTCTTCCCTCCTCCCCCCTCCCCGCACCCCACATTCCTTTTTCAAATTACGTATTTGTCTCTCAACCCAGGGACAGCAAACAGTTAAAAGCCAAAGACAAAACCCACTGTGACGGGCAGGTCTCTGTGCAATCATCAGTAGAACTAGCTATTATAGCCAATTTAATAGCTTGAAAATGAACTCATTAGTGGTCTTTTATCAGTGGAAAAAAGTCTATTAAATCCGGATGTGTGGAGAAGCAGTACGGAGGCTCATTTCCATCCCGCTTGTGACCTGAACAAATCGGAGAAATGGTTTTCAAGGGACAGGGTCAGGCTTGACTGCAAGAAGATATTTTCTTCTTCCGAGAGCCAACACATTTATTTCCTTCAGGTCTCTGATGCAATTAATTTTCATTTACAGGCGGTTCACACTGCTCCCCGCCCCCCCCGCACTCACTTCCTTGCTGCCATTCACAAACATGCATGCTTTTTTGCTCCCTGTGTTGGCTTGAGAGGGGCTTACACTGTCACATTGTGCATGAGAGCACATGGACTAGGTCTGAAAGCCATTCATCCTTTGTATGCCACTGTAGTACTCTGGTGTTGACAACGGTGAATATATAAGGTGCGAAGGGGAGACAAATACCTTCAAATATGTGGTGGATGCACACCAGAGAACCACAAACAGTTGTAGCTCTTCAGAACATGTCCAGCACATGTGTTTGAGGACACAGGTCACCCTTTCACACATTGCCAATCAATTGCATGGAACCCCAAAGTGCTACAGGGTTGCATGATGTATAGACTGCATCAAACACAGAGGCTATTCCCACGATCAGCCAGAATCGGGCTAGGGGAGCCTAGCCCAGTTTTGGCTGCTCATGGGAGCCACTGGGCTCACAGGCGAGCCCGGTTGCCTCCCAGCAGTTAACCCGCCTAAGTACCCCTCCCCTAAAACCGGGTTTGCGGAGTGAGCGCTCCACAAACCCATTTTTAAAAATCGTGAGTAGCCGTGGCGTGGCTCCGTGGCATGGCTACTCATGAGGAGATGCCCGGAGGGGAGGCAAAAAGCCGCCTCCCAGCTCCAGGGGTCTCACCAGCATGCCCTGCGCGCTCACACAGGGCATGCTGGAGCTTCTGGGGGCCAATTGGCCCCCGATCCCCCCAACCCCTGCCGGCTCCGTCACGCCGGCAATCGTGTGGGTGGCTGATCCAGCCGCCCAGGGTTCCCGCCCTGCTCGTGTGTGGGGAGAGTGAGCTTAGCCCGCAAACCAGGTCTCACTGATTGTGAGACCCGGCTCACTATGTTGTAATAAGCACACAATTGACATTTGCATGCCCCCTCCCCCCTTTTTTTCCTTTTGCTAGATGGCAGCCTTAAGGACAAAACTGAATTGGGGACCATGTTGTGAAGAGGGGGAAGCTTTAACCGAAGGGTGAAGATCCCCCCATAGCATCTGAGTTCTTCCCTTTATTCTACTGAGCAGTGGTGTAGCTAGGGGAAAGGGGACCTGTGTTCATCTTTCTCTCCAGTGGTCCCTCGAGAGTGAGGGAGATAATGAAGAAGATAGGGAGGAGTGGAGCTGGGGGCCCTCAAGAGCTGGGACCCCCGGGTTCTTTGAACTCATCTACTCAGTTATAGCTACACCCCTGTTACTGAATTATTCAGCCAAACGTAATAACCTCATTCCCCAAAACATATCTTCAATCCCCAAAACTTAATCTTCAGTAGGGATGGGTCTGGACCGGTCCGGAGGCCACTGTAAAGGCCTCCGGACCATCCGGACCAGTTCGGACCTGGACAGTTCGGTCCGGGTGGACGGGGTTCCTTTAAGGGCGGGGAGGGTTTACTTACCCCTCCCGCCACTTGTTCCCATCCAGCGCTCGTATTTATTGTAAAAATTGGGGCGGCAGGATACCTCCCTGCCGCCCCTTGCCCCTCCGCAATGCAAAAGGCTCCAGCAAGCCTTTTGCGCACGCGCACATCGTGCGCGAGCTTCACATCTCCCCAACGCCGGAGGCCCGGTCTACCCGGCCTCGTCCCGGTGGGTAGACTGGGCCTCCAGCTGCCGGAGGCCCGGTCTACCCACCGGCAGGGGCTGAGGCCGGGTAGACCGGGCCTCCGGCATCGGGGAGACGTGAAACTCGTGCGTGACATGTGCGTGTGCAAAAGGCTTGCCAGAGCCTTTTGCATTGCGGAGGGGCAAGGGGCGGCAGGGAGGTATCCTGCCGCCCCAATTCTTACAATAAATACGAGCGCTGGAGGGGGACAAGTGGTGGGAGGGGTAAGTAAACCCTCCCTGCCCATAAAGGAACCTACCCCACAGTGCTGGACCACAGCTGTGCGGTTCCGTGCACACCCCTAATCTTCAGTCCACAACACATACTTTTCTCCCCACTGTTTAAAACGTGTCTTTCCTCTTCCTCTCAAATATGTAAGTGAGGAATTGCTCCCGAAGCTTTCCCACTGTCTGTACCTTTGCTTTAATCCTTTGTCCACACCATTATGATAATCCATGATCGTTTCTCTTTTTCTGAGAAAAAGTCCCAAGGGAGCCAATGAGGAAGTCAGCAAACACAGGGAAGCCAATCCACATCAGGACCGAGGGGGGGTGATTCCCCCCCCCAACACACACCATAGTTTTGATCCAGATCAGTCTCCCACAGCTGCTCTTTAGCATAAAAAGCCGCTCATCTAAGCAACAATTACTCACTTCTTGTAATGTGCAGTGTGACTCTTAAAAAAACAACAACACCCCAACCATTCCTTAACCTGAGGCACATCATCTTCCCACCATGACAAAGCAGGCTGCTTGTGGAGAATGATAAGATTACTTCAAAGCTATTCTCACGAGCAGGCAAAAACGGGCTAAGGGAGTTCATGAGAACCACTGGGCTCGAGGGTGGGCCCGATCAGGGGCGTAACTATAATACGGCAAGGGGAGACAGTTGTCTGGGGGCCCATTGCCTTGCCCCCCCCCGAGGCAAGTCACATGACTCCCTCAGCCATGCACCTGCCCGGGCTTCCTTCAGTTGTATTCATCCTCCAAAATTGATGTGGGTGATAAGACCTGGAGCAACCAGAACAGCATGCCTTTCTCTAGTACCATTAAATGACTTGCATCGTCCACAATTTACAAAACCTTTTAAAAAATAATTTAGGATAATGTTCTATTGTGGCACATGGGTGGGGGGGAGAGAGAGAGAGAGAATGAATTTTACTTTTTGCTTACCACTATTCAGTGCTTTTTGTTACCACTATTCAGCCTCATTAAAATTTCTTTACTTCATGAGCTGAGCTTCAGTGAGGGGGGTGCATTTTAAAATCTTGTCTCTGGGCCCACTCCAACCTTGCTATGCCTCTGGGCCCGATGGCTCCAGGGCAGCAAACCCACCTAAGTAGCCACCCCCTTAAACGAGGTTAACAGAGCGAGTGCTCCATTAACCTCATTTTCCAGATCACGTGTAAGCCACAGCTGCTTGCAGCCGTGGTGGAGGCATTCGGGAGGGAGGGGGAGAGGGGATCCCAGAACTGCACCACACACTTGCGAGGTGCATTACTGGGGCTCCTGGGGGCAGGCACTGTGAGGCGGTGCATCCCTTCACCTGACCCCCGGAGCTGTTGGGCGAGGCGCGGGTGGATGGCAGGAGAGCCGCCGCTTGTCTGGGTGGGCAATCCCCCCACCCAGCAACAGATAAGTGATCATCTGCGGGGAGAGCAGGCCAAACCACTCTCCCCGCAGACCTCCTTTCGACACTTCACACTGCTTCTGTGAAGCACCTCGTTGTTTCGTTGCCTTTTGAAAATGCTTAGAGAAGCCTGTCGTTCCTTTCCCCTTCAATCTCTTTGGTCAACTGTTAAGTCCAGTAATGGAATTCAATTATGTTTCAAATTTAATTCCAGACATTTTATGCACATGTAGTTAAGCGTAAATTACCAAATACAGTCTCAACCTGCTCTGGAACATAACCTTATTATTTCAGTTGCAGCTTCTCAATGGAATAGAAACTCTGCGTTATGGTATAATCCTTCCACATTATACTCTTTTCCCCAGTCTCACCAGTAAATGGAGATCAGGTAATTCATACACTCTTTCAGTGATTCATTCTTCCCTTATTCCAGGTACCCCCTCCCCACTTTGGGGCTCCTTGTAGGCCCCCATGACTGCATCCCCTTTAAAGAACTACGATTCACACAATCCCCCATGCTGCTTGGGGACCTTCAAGAAACATTTTAAAAAATAAGGTAGTCTTTAAAGCAGAAGCCACTGCAGCCAACTGACTTGCAAGCAGAAAATCAGCTGGCTCCAGCTCTGGAGGGAGCAAAGAGGACATCATGCCTGATGTCTCCTGCACCCTCACCCAGGTCCCATGTAATGTATGGGGAGAAGGGAGTGGGTGATGGAATCTGATAGGCATGTTAGAACTCCAACAGAGTTTCACAATGACAGGATGGAATTATGTCAGAGTTGGGACTTCCTCTCGTCATTGTGGAACTCATCCCAATAACTCCATTACGGAACTCATTCCAATAATTCCATTGTAGAACTCACTCCAATATTTCCATTGTGGAACTCATTCCAATACCTCCATTACGGAACTCGTTCCAATAATTCCATTGCGGAATTCATTCCAATACTTCCATTACGGAACTCGTTCCAATAATTCCATTGCGGAACTCGTTCCAATAATTCCATTGTGGAACTCGTTCCAATAATTCCATTGTGGAACTCATTCCAATACTTCCATTACGGAACTCGTTCCAATAATTCCATTGCGGAATTCATTCCAATAATTCTATTGCGGAACTCGTTCCAATAATTCCATTGTGGAACTCGTTCCAATAATTCCATTGTGGAACTCATTCCAATAATTCCATTGCGGAACTCATTCCAATAATTCCATTGTGGAACTCATTCAGATAATTCCATTGCGCAACTCATTCCAATAACTCATCCCATGCCTGTTGAATATGATATGACACACAGCCCTGGTATATAGATAACATTGCTATATTTACACCCAACTGCCAGGTTGTTTGTGAGCGCAAACTTAACACTCTTACTCAGGGTCATGTATGCTTGGTTCAGAGCTTCAATGGAACTGCACCTGTTGTAGATGTGTGACGAAATATGCGTTGAAAGCAAAGCTTGCCCGACAGTCCACAAAAGTCCAAAGATTGCCCACGGTGGCAAGTAACCATTACAGTTCTGTCTTCATTGGGCTGAAATAGGCAGGTGCATCTAAGGTGCTGACGAAGTGAAGTAGGAGGCTCTGAAGGCTTGGATGTGTGCCCTAGAATGCTGGTAAACTATAAGGCTGTACACACGATCCATGTATAGAGCCAAAATAGGTTCTGCAGGGGCAGCAGGCTTGACCCGCTCTCCCCACAGACAATGAACCACCCCCTACCCAGGCAGGCGAATCACCTGCCCAGATGAGCAGCGGCTTCTCTCAGATGCTTCCACATCCGGCCACAGCTCATCCAGAAGCTCTGGGGGTCAGGCAAAGGGAAGCACCACCGTGCGACGCCCTGCCCCCTGGAGTCCCAGTAATGCACCACACGAGTGTGCTGTGCATTCCTGGATTCCCCCTCCCCAGGTGTGTCTGCTGTGGCTGGAAGCAGCTGCCGCAGACACGTGGACAAAAAAATTGGGTTAATGGAGCACTCGCTCCGCCAGCCTCATTTAAGGGGGAGGGCATTTAAGCGGGCTTGCCACCAGGAGCCATGCAGTTCCCGCTGCTGCACACGAGCAGCAGAAACCGGGCTGAACTTCCTTAGCCCAGTTTCCACTGCTTGTGAGAATTACCTCTATCTGTATCATTTGGAGCAGAGCTGAGAAAAATTAAAACCAGCTCCCAGGCAGGACAAAGGGAGCAAACTGTCATTAGAAATGCTTGTCCAGCCCTAACATGCAGCTGGTTGGAAAGAGAGGGAATGCAGGTATGACACAAAACTGCTGGTAAACAGAGGCTTCTAGCTGGTGCTTGTGGGAATAGAGGTCCAAAGCAGAGAAATTGTCTTTCCCACCACTCCCACTATCCAACTCTTTAAAAGGAGATTGAGGTATGCAATCCAGGAAGTTTTTGACATGGGTCTTTTAAACTTGCATCAACTTGCATCTCCTCTGGAATGGAGGGGGTGCATTCACATATCGGCCAGATTGACCCTGAAGTCCCTGCGAGTTATCAGGGAGCAGTTCACACACAATTTGGGTTTTCGCAGCACGTTAAGAGTGTAGCCCAATTTATATCCGGGGGGGGGGAATCCACTCTTTGTGTCAGGTTTTGGGGACAACTGGGAGTAAAGCCTCCCAGTAAACCCGTGGTAAAGCCTGTTGTGTGTAAAAGTCCCAGGTGATCATCAAGATACATGGTATCTTTATACAGCCAGGTCTATTGTCTCCTTCTGAGAGCTCTGAAAAGGCACAAAACTGAGGCTGTCTGACCTAACAGCAATGTGAAATGGGTCAGAAGTTGTCCTCCTCTCTTAAAAAAATTAGTCACAGGGACCCCAGGCTGGGAGTATGGTGCATAATGTGGGGAGTGGGTCAACACTTTACTCCTGTGTCATTTGCACACCAAAACTTCACACCAACACACACACACCCCAAATCTGCCACTTTTTGTGGGAGGCAAATGAACATTGTGCTGGGATAGTGTTGAACCCACCTGGGTGCTTTCCAGATTATCTGCTCAACAGCGGCAAAATGCTTCGGTTTGGACAAATCACATTCAAAACATAAATAGCAAAGCGCCCAGCAGGGGGAGCAGTCACACGGAAACTAACCTTCCTAACTAACTACAGTAACTTTTTTATGCTGGACATAGAACATTATAGCAATAAATTGCAGCAATTAAATCTGAAATGAGGCATCGGAAATGTGGATGGCACCCTGCTGTCAGCATAGGGACTGTGATGTCACAACACAGGAAGTGCAGAAGCACCCTTTGGAGATATGCCATGACCCCGTTGCAGGGTTTAATCTGGAAAGCGCCCCCTCACTGCACATGACCCTCCAGGTCCAGATTGGGCCCTAACCCCTGCTACTAATTCTCAAAGAGAAAAGAATCGCATCCAGTCCACTTCTGAGTTAAGCCCATCTTCTAATGACAGGTTTTAAGATCCTAGGTAGCCCAGTCTCCTAGCTGCTAGGTGACATCAGCTCACAGTGAAAAGTCTGTGGAAAACATAATCATAAACCATTTGTCGTGAGGGTTGCCTAAGCAAGAAATGTTCCATGTGCCTGCCTGCCGCTTTCAGATGCTCTGCACTGCAGCTGAGCACATCACAATAGGGCAACCAGGTTATTATAAAGCATTGTTAGCTGTATACAATCTCTGCTGCGGATCACTGGAGTGCCTATACTTGCAGAAGCTTTCGAGTCTGACACGCTGTAAATTTGTATGTGAAATTTCAAGTATGGCTTCTTCTTCTTCTGTTCTCTTTTCCCCTTTTGCACAGCACATCTACGGGCCAGTAACTGGTCTGAATGTATTTATTGCCGTGAACTTAATTTAGTGTTATCTCAAGTCCTATTTTTCTATTTCAAAAGCTTTCTGCATACATCACTGGGATTGTTAAGCATTCACAAAGCAGAGAGGAGGGGAAGGCCTTTAAATAACACGCACATTGTTAACCTGCTACCTTTTATTCTCTTCCCCTCACACAGTATGTACTGTACAAGAAAAGAACATGGTCACCTATCTCCTTGCTAGAGGAACTGTCATTCTTAATTCATTTATACAGGGTACTTAAGATGCCTTGAGCAAAGCAAGATAGCTTTAAAGGGAAATTAATGTAGTTTGACTGTAGAAAGCTAAGAATTTTTTTCTTCTCTAGATGTATAAAATATTCTTCTTAAAGAATAGGTCACACAGATCTTCCAAGTCGTGGCAGTGAGCGGAGAATATTATTGGAACATATTTGAGAGAGGCAGTCGAAGATAACTTGACCAAACCTAGTACATAGACAGAAAAACTGTTCTGGTCAATGACCTAATAAAGTAATCAATCTAGAAAGAGAAACTACTATTTAATTACTGATTATTTTTCAGTTTCCAACCAAGATTGTACCTTTGGATTTATTGCCAAGTCGTGGTTAGGTATCAGAGCTTAGCCTTGCTGTCAAGATTATGTGATGATGTTTATTTTGTTTATATCCTCCCTTTCGACCGGGAACTTCTTAGCTTCAGCAGAGTGGCTGTATCCTGTCTACTGGGACCCTGCTTTCAAGGACATATGCTCCAACTGTCCTGAATGGCAAAGGTCCTGTTCTGTATTCTGATACAAGGCCCCGGTAAATTACAAACCCAATTTTTGCCTTGTTGAGAAAGAGGGAGAGCGAGGTGGGTGGCGGGTAGGGAGAGAGAGAGATCCTAGCATAGTCATGCTTCCAGGTTCATTTCTGTCCTTAGAATCTCTAGAATAGGGATAGGCAACCCTTTAGTCGGCAACCAGGGCAAACGCTGCTTAGCAAAGGGGACAAGAACGCTCCACATCCGCTTGAAAGCAGGCAGCTCCCGGTGGTTAGCCTGCTTAATTCCCCCCCCCCCCCCTTAAATGAGGTTAGTGGAGCAAAGCACTCACAAGGAGACCTCAGACTGAGAGGCTCCAACAAGCCTCCTGACCTCAGGGGTCTCCCCAGAATGCACTCACACGGGGCGTCCTGGGACTTCCAGGAGCCAGGCGGGCCCCGATCCCTGCCACCCTTACCAACTCTGTGGCGGAGCCAGTAGTCTTGTGGATGGCCAATCCCGACGCCCGGGACAAACTCCCCTGCTTGTCTGCAGGGAGAACTATGCCCGCTCTCCCCACAGAGCCTGGTTAGGCTCTACGCACAGATCGTGTGGAGAGCCTCAAGAGTTCCATGGCAACATAGCCGTTGGAGTTAAGATCGCGGAGACCTGGTTCAAGTCCCCATTCATCCATGAAGCTCAAGGGTGACTTTGGGCTAGTCATCTATCCTTCAGCCTAATCTACCTCGCAGCATTGTTGTGAGGATAAAAAATAATCACGGGCACTGCCCTGAGCTCCTTGGAGGAAGAGTGGGATGTGAATATATAAGTGTAATACATGTTTGGAAGCTCAGTGGAGACAAAAGTGAACCAGTTGAATGGTTCAGTGGAATGGAGGAAAGGAACATAGGAACATAGGAAGCTGCCATAAACCGAGTCAGACCATTGGTCTATCTAGCTTAGGGATGTGCACAAACCGGTTCAGAGGCCATGCTGGAGGCCTCCGAACCGGTTCGGAACCGGACCAGTCCGTCGGTCCGGCACTGAGGGGGGGTCTACCTTTAATGGTGGGGGGTAGTACTTACCCCTCCCGCCGCTCTTCCCCCTCCAGCGCTGCATTTAAGAACGAAGTTTCGGGGGCGGCAGCATTCCTCCCTGCCGCCCCTGCCCCCGTCGTTACCAGGAAGTCTTGGAAATATGAGTACACATGCGTGTGGCGCAGCGTGTGTGCGCCTGTTGCCACCGTGCGCGCGCTGCATACATATGCCACGTGCATGCGTACTCGTATTTCCTAGACTTCTGGGTAACAACAGGGGCAGGGGCGGCAGGGAGGAACACTGCCGCCCCCGAAATTTCATTCTTAAATGCAGTGCCAGAGGGGGGAGAGCAGCGGGAGGAGTAAGTACTATCCCCCCCGCCCTTAAAGGTAGACCCCCCCTCAGTCCGGACCGCGCCGCGGCGGTTCCATGCACACCCCTAATCTAGCTCAGTATTGTCTACACAGACTGGCAGCATCTCCTCCAAGGTTGCCAGCAGGAATCTCTCTCAGCCCTATCTTGGAGAAGCCAGGGAGGGAACTTGGAACCTTCTGCTCTTCCCAGAGTGGCTCCATCCCCTGAGGGGAATCTCTTACAGTGCTCACACTTCTAGTCTCCCATTCAGATGCAACCAGGGTGGACCCTGCTTAGCTATGGGGACAAGTCATGCTTGCTACCACAAGACCAGCATTCCTCTCCTCTCCTCTCTCTTTTTAGGAACTCTGCCTATCACTCTGTGGTGCCAGCCTGAGGGTACCACAGCCTGAGGGTGCCACAGTTTGAGGGTACCACAGAGTAGTACCACATCATCCCCCTATTCCCCACCTCCATTGCATCACTTTAACTGCTAATGCATCCCTTTTTTTACTGAGGCACATTCACTTTGGGGCCAGATGCCTATAACAGCCGCCTAGCTTTGTTTTCAGATGAAAACAAAAAAAAGTGGAGGGGAAGTGGACTGTTCCTGAGAGTGGTTCTCTACATATGCTTATGCTTATGAGGCTATAAAGCTCACACTCATGATTTATGTTTTTCCCAACTTCAAAAGAACTGTAGCATCTCCTTCTAATAAGAGAATGGCAATTAAGCATTGTTTTGTATCAGCTTGTTGAAAATGTCAATATGATGTTAATCAACGGCGTTAATAACAATTAGATGGTGGCTCGTGCATCATATCTATAATCCACAGGCAGCTTAATTATTTTAGCACTGTTGTATAAATCATTTGAAAGGTCACCGAGCGGTCTTTTGTTCTTATTGGATGTGAGTGAAAGGGACTGTCCAGGAAGTATCTTACTTGTGGGGAGGGGGCTTTTAACCATCTCCTTATTGCAGCATATTAACAATGCCCGACATTCCTAGCCATGTAGCAGAAGCTACCGTAACACAATGGGAAAGTGTTTTGTTTTGTTTTGTTTTTTAATGAATCATTTTTCAATCACCTTGAATGCTTTGTGGCTAGAAAGGCAAGTTTCGTTATTTATTTGTTGCAGTTTATTTTTGTTCAAAACTTTTACCCCTCACTTATTACTTGGTGCTCAAGGCAATTTACAAAACTGTCAGATAATAATGCTTGTCATGTGCTGTTTTTTACAAATACTTGTATTTGTAATCTTTTTTTAAATAAATAAATCTGCTGTCCAATTAGTTAGGGAACCTTTTTAGTCAATTAGAGCTTTTCTAATTGATTAATCCAACCAATGAACCAATCTCAGCAATAGAGAGCAATGGGTGGATTAAACATTGCAGCCCTAATCTATAGGCTTGTGTGTGCATTGGATGCCAAAATGAATTAATGAAGAATCGGGCCCCATTAACTCTCTATGCTGTTGAGACAGATGCTGTCCTTCAGGCAAATTATTTCTTTCCCTGATGCCTCCTTCTCCCCTGTCATCCTTTCATTTCACTGAAACAAAAGAACTGTGGGTGAAGGCAATGTTATTCCACCAGTCCGCAAATTGCTGTAAGTATTCAGATGGCCACTTTCCATTTTTTCTTTAGAAAAAAGGAGTCTGCCCTGAATAAATTGCCATGATGCTAACAAGACAACAGCAGCATCTGATAATGACTTACATTTCCCAAGCCCTCCTGGTGTCACCATTTCCTTATTCTGAGAGATGAATTTCATAAAGCTACCACCGACAGGCACAGTAAATATCGCAGCTCTGCCTCTTGAGCGGCTGATGCCTAATGAAAGTGAGCTTTGAAGAAGGCGGTGCATGATTATTTTGATTTGCAAGATGAGCGAGATCATATTTTTCCTATAAAGATTATCAGCCATGGAAGGAAGTACTTAGATGTATGCTGCATCTAGGGATTGGGACGGTCTTAAGGTTTTATTGCTGGAAGTGTGGCTCCATATGCTTTCCCTTTTTATTGGTTTAACTCCTGTATGTTCATTTCCTGCCTGCCCCATCCCAAGGACGCAAAGCAGAAGACAGTGATTACAAATAAAATGCCTTTTAAATGTCAGAGACTCAGGGGCTTGAATCAGGAACCTCACCGGCTGAGATTAGGACCTCACCTTGACTGGGTCTGTCTGTGTGTGCTTAGCCCTCGAACATGGAAGGGAATAGGTATGGGCAACATTGCCTCTTGGGATCATCTAGATCAGGAGAAGGCAACCTGGGCTGTCTAGCTGCTGCTGACCTAAAGGTAAAGTGTGCTATCAAGTCGGTGTTGACTCCTGGTGCCCACAGAGCCCTGTGGTTGTCTTTGGTAGAATACAGGAGGGGTTTACCATTGCCTCCCCCCACGCAGTGTGAGATGATGCCTTTCAGCATCTTCCTATATTGCTGCTGCCCAATATAGGTGTTTCCCATAGTCTGGGAAGCATACCAGTGGGGATTTGAACCGGCAACCTCTGGCTTGCTGGTTAAGTCATTTCCCTCTGTGCCATTAGGTGGTGTTGCTGCTGAACTACAATGCCCATAATCTCCAACCACCATTTTTTGCAGCTGTGGATGATGGGAGTTGTAGTTCAGCAGGGGCTGGTGAGCCAAGTTTGCCTGCCCCTGATCCAGAGTGACAAGCTCTGGTATAACTTCCGGAAGCCTGACTTTCTACCATTGCATGCTCAACAGGGCAGTTCCTTCTCCCTGCTGCACTTTAGACTCCAGCTGCTCCAGCTGTCGATGTCAAAACTGCTGGGGTTGGGTCCCAGAGCATAATCTAAGGGCACACAGCACAGCTACCTTGCTGAAGCCAATCAGGTCTTGGTGTGGACAGTGCCTGGATGGGAGGACCATGTATGCAGCCTTGAAGGGGTAATGCATCTACTTTTCGTGCAGGCCACAAGTTAAATCCCTGGCTTCTCCAGGTAGGGCTGGGAAAGACTCTTGCCTGAAACCTTGCCAGTCAGTGTAGACCAAGGATTCTCAACGTTGGGTGCCCAGATGTTATTGGACTTCAACTCCCAGAAACCCCAACTAAAGGACACTGGGGCTGGGGATTATGGGAGCTGAAGTCCAAAAACACCTGGGGCCCAAATGTTGAGAATCCCCAGTGTAGACAATACTGAGCTAGTTGGACCAATGGGCTGACTAGGTCTAAGGCAGCGGAGGGGACTTTCTCCTTGCCCACTCCACCCTTACTGCAGCAGCCACTGCCCACAGAGAGGGGCGGAAAGATTTGAAGAGGGGCAAAATTTACTGCTCCCCAAATTTTGCCGCTGTAGGCAAATGTCTACTCTGCCTCTCCATTAATCCACCACTGGCAAGTGCATGCCTCAAAAATGCAGCTTGGGGATATTGCTGGACCCGGCAGTGGTTTTGGAAGCTCAGGTAGAGGCGATGGCCAGGGGTGCCTTTGCACAACCTCGGCTAGTGCACCAGCTCCGTCCTTTTCTCGAGAAGGCAGATCTGGCCACAGTTACCCATGCCTTAGTCATGTAACGGCTGGATTACTGTAATGCACTCTACGTGGGGCTGCCCTTAAGAATATTCAGAAACTGCAGCTAGTGCAAAATGCAGCAGCTAGGATTTTATCTGGAGCTGCCCTCTGGGATCACATCACACTCATTTTGAAAGAGTTGCACTGATTACAAGTTTGTTCCTGGGTCCAATTCAAGGTGCTGGTTTTGACCTTTAAAGCCCTTAATGGTTTAGGCCTGGGGTAGCTGAGGGACCGCCTGCTCCCAAGGGTTGCTGCCCACTTGACGAGGTCATCTGAGGGGGCTCTGCTCCAGGTGCCAACAATGAGGGAGGCTCGACTGTCGTGCACGCGGGACAGGGCCTTCTCTGTTGCTGCCCCCAGACTCTGGAATGCTCTCCCGGTGGCTGTTCACTCCTCGGTCTCCATCAGAGCTTTTAGAAAGAGTGTAAAATCTTGGCTTTCTACCCAGGCTTTTATAAGACTGTGAGGCTCTTCTCACGATTAGTGAGAAGAGCCTCTAGGGCGTTTGCGGGGAGAGTGGGCTTAGCACATGAGCAGCAGTCTGCTCTGGGCGGCCACAGCAGCCGCCCACATGACTGCTGGCTTCGTCACAGAGCTGGCTGGGGCTGCGGAGTTTGGGGGCCACGTGGGCCCCGGAAGCTCCAGCATGCCCTGCGTGAGCACACAAGGCATGCTGGAGAGACCCCTGAGCCGGGAGGCTGCTTTTCAGCCTTCCAGCCGGGGGTCTGCTCATGAGTAGCCACACCGCGGCAACTCATGATGGGGAAGCCTGGGTTAGTGGAGCGCTCGCTCCACAAACCCAGGATTAGGGGAGGGCTACTTAAGCAGGTGACCCGCTAGTGGAGGCTACCCCGATTTCGTCCCATTGTGTGAACAGCCTCTGTCTCTACTACTGCTTCTTTGTATTTTGTATGTTTATCTTATGCTTGTATTTTAAATCTTTTTAGTCTGTTCTATGTTTTTATATTTTAGCTTAATATTTTAATGGTGTGATTTTTATAGTTTTGTTTTAATTTTTGTGTGAACTGCCTTGGGATTGTTTTAATGAAATGCAGTATACAAATTTAACAATAAATAAGTAAAGAAACAAACAAACAAACAAACAAACTCTTTGGATCATGGCCAGTATCAAACAAAGGTCACTTTGTACCACTTTAAGCCCAACCACCAAAATCCAGCAAAAATTAAAAAATTCCAAAAGCACCCCGGGAAGATTAACGTTAAGTCAAAAATCAGATGCTGCATACATAAACCCAGATGGATTCAAGCTCCTACCAGCTGTTAATCTGGTTTAATGTATGAGGCAGTTCTCACAAGCAGCCAAGACCAGGCTAGGGCAGCTATGCCCAGGCTTGGCTGCCCACGAAAACCAGCGGGAGCTGCCTGGCTCCTGTGGCGCCACAGTGGCAAACCCACCTATGGATCCCACCGATTAGCCGAGGTTAACGGCATCAGCATGCCCTTAACTCGGGCTAACTGCTCGTGTGCAGGAGCGGGCTCCCGGCCATTGCCAGAGGGATCATCACAATGCACTGTGCAGTCGCCAACACATCCTGGCCCCGGTACCTCCGCACTGCCCGGGCAGCAGAGCACCATCTGGGGAAGCAGCGGACCGCCTGGGTGCACGATCCGCACAACCTGACCTGGCCGGACCCAGCAGCCAGATTGTCTGCGGAGAAGGTGAGCTTCCGCTACCTTCCCCACTGCCCGTTCTCAAGCCCTTTCACGCAATCGTGAGAAAGGGCTCTGGCTCTTCCACGCTTCCTGGTTGCTCAAACAATGTTTGGGCTGCGTATTAGAAGAATGTGTTCATTAGCACTGCGATTGTCGTTTGAGCCTATTCACACCCTGAGGCTATTCACATGCACGTACTAAACCTAGCTAAGGGAGACCAGCCTGGTTTTGCTCACACGTCTTTACCGCTGGTATCGGCCCGATCTCAGCGGCACCACGGCAGCAAACCCGCCTATGAAGCCTCCCTTTAAAACGAGGTTAAGGGAGTGAGTTCCCCCTTAACCTTGTTTTCTGGATCATCTGTCAGCCTCTTTAGGGCTTCCTCCCTGCCAACCCTGTAGCCCTTTCTCACTGCTCATGAGAAAGGTCTCACTATGTCCAGTGCTTGTTCAATGGGTATATAGTGTACACAAGTACAGATCTGTACACAGGTGCAGTTATTCACACATTGAGGCTATTCCCACGATCAGGAGAAATCAGGCTAGGGGAGCCTAGCCCAATTTCACCTGATCGTGGGAGCCACTAGGCTTGCAGGCGAACCTGGTTGCCTCTCGGCAGTTAACCCACCAAACAACCCCTCCCCTTAAACCGGGTTTGCGGAGCAAGCACTCCACAAGCCCGGTGTTTTTCATCATGAGTAGCTTTTCATCTCCTTTCATCAAGGAGACCCCCAACTGGGAGGCTTAAAAGCAGCCTCCTGGCTCAGGGGTCTTTCCAGTATGCCCTGCGCAATCACGCAAGGCATACTGGAGCTTCCGGGGGCCACATGGCCCCCGAACTCCCCAGCCCCCGCTGGCTCTGTCACAGAGCCGGAAGTCATGTGGGCAGCTGATCCGGCTACCCAGGGCTCCCACCCTGCTCATCTGCAAGGAGAGCGGGCTTAGCCCACTCTCCCCACAAAACGTGAGACTCGCCTTATTATGTTGAACACAGGTACAGAAGTACACTTTCTATCTGTACAATGCATTTGAGGAACCTGTACTGGGGTTCACATTTAAAATGAAGGAACAGTCATTCACACAAAAACATGGGCAAGTGTACAGACATCTGTACACTTGCACAATTAATGTCTGCTTGTTAGCTTGGCTTACCTTCACCAGAGGCTTGGTTCGCACATCAGGGGAAAAAATGATTCGGTTGTTCATGCCCAAGCCTCAGGTTCACGCACTCCAATTCATATCTTCATTTCCTTATTTGCCAGTACATCCAAATCAAGCAAACCAAAGTTCTGGTTTGAGGGCAAACTATGGTTTCTGCAAACAAGGGCGTAAGGGAGGAAATTGGAGTTTGCAAAGCCGAAGTTTAGGCATGTATGACCCAACCATGATTGCTGTGCCATTATGTGTGAATTAAGCCTAGATCTCACACACCTCACTTTCTCTGCCAGTCAACCTTTTAGTCTAGTTTCAGTCCACTTCCAGTATCTAATCGTCTTACTGTATGTTTGGGGAACCAGCTTTAAAGTGATAATTAGCACTAACCATGGTTATGGACCATGTTCCCTGTAATGTTGTTGACTATAACTCCCATCATCCCCAGATGCAGTGACCTTTGGATGGGGATTATGGGCGTTGTATTCAACAGCATCTGGGAATCCCTATTACATGGAGCACTGGTTATGTGATATATCTGCCCTGGGCCCTAATGGCACAGAGCACTAGAAATGCTGGGCTTGATTTTCCTGTTTCTTCCATCACTTCTCACTTTGCTTATCAATGCATTCCAACCGCTGGATCCCCACCAGTCTCCAGATACTGAGCACTCACAATTTGCATCATCCCCTGTTTCAGACGTTTCATAAAGTTTATCTCCTTCCTTTCATCTGCAAGCTGAATTTTTAAAAAGAGAAACCTGTCGCTCTGCTGCCGCTAGAGAAGTGGTTCTCTCTGAGACCCCGTTTGCCTTCTGTTTTCAAGGAATGTTAACATTGCATCCCTGACTGCTGTTGACTTTCCTCTTCTCCCTTTGTTAATTGTGCACTTGGATTCTCCAGCCTTCTATCCTTCGCTCTCACTACAAGCTACCATTTCAGTGTGCTGTGGCGGGCTTGGAAACACTAAGGGTTTAACAGGCTTGGGGACTGTAAGGGATTCTAACTTTTCCCCGTTTCGTGTGTTGAGTTGCCATGGCGACAAGTTAGCCTCTCTCTGACAAGTAACAAAGAAGGCAGAGATGTCGTAGCCAAAATAGTTCAAGGACTGGTACTGTAAAAAAATTTTTTTAAGGAAGATCCCTTTGCCACAACACTAGAGTGTGTGTGTGTGTGTGTGTGTGCCCTGTTCTTCTTTATAACATCATCACCCCAGCTGCGAGGACTAGCTGGCAGGTCCCACTGGAATCTTAGCCCAGTTTCTGCTCCATGAACCACTCGCTGACAGAGCTGGCATCTGCCTCCCTTCTCTGTGTCTCCATTTTTTCCACACTCTCTCTAGCCTACAGATACTGAAACATTTGCCTTCCCTCACTATCAGTCACTTGGGGTTTCATCATCTCTCATTGCCTCGTTCAATGCACAGAGTTGGAGGAATGTTCTCCCTGGTGCTCAGAAGCTCTTCTTCCTGTGGGGTTTTTGGATTCTCACTGTCTCTTGATCTCTCTCTCTCTGGATTTCAATATAATGGTATCTTCTTTATAATGATACAATACGATACGATGTTATGTTATATTATGTTATGTTACGTTACGTTACGTTACGTTACGATACGATACGATACGATACGATACGATATGATATGATATGATATGGCTATTCACATGAGTAGCCCTACCCAGGCTTGGGCAGCTGTACCTGGGTAGGGCTGCTTGTGTGAAGCACCAGGATCAAGGCCGATCCTGGTGCTGCCTTCCACAGTAGCCCATTTTTTTAACCTGAGCTTTTCCCTGCGTTAGAGGGCACGAGTACACGGTTTACCCCAGCTCCAGGCTTGTGTGAATTTTGGGGCTGAAAGCAGCATGAGCAGTTATGGAGCTCAGATGGAGGAGGAAGGTCAGATTGAGGAGGAATCCTTCAATGCAGCCACACTCCTTGAGCAGTGCATTTTGGCATGGAGGCCAGGACTTATTTTCCCAGTCTCATTTTCTCGGAGCAGTGAGGATCATGTGGGTGCATGAGTCACATGCCCATACAAATTGCTGGAATGTCTTGGGGGAAGGTAAGATCAGTCTTGCCTTCCCACTGCACCTTCCCTGCTGGGCTGCAGTGGCCACTCATGTGAATGACCTTGATATGGGCTTTAGGCTTCATATTGCTTTAAAGCAGGCATCCCCAAACTGCGGCCCTCCAGATGTTGCTGAACTACAACTTCCAGCATACCCAGCCACAAACAATTGTGTTTAGGGATGCTGGGAGTTGTAGTTCAGCAACATCTGGAGGGCCGCAATTTGGGGATGCCTGCTTTAAAGGCATTGACGTGGACAGGGGTATTTGCATCCACCAAATCTGTTTTGACTACTATAAAGGACCCTTCTGATTGTAATTATTTGTGGAAGATCAGATTATATGCTTTACAGAGCAAGTTAATAAGTGATATTCTGACTAATCACCTGCAGAATATGAGCGGGGGGGGCATTACAATTGTACCTGCTGGCCCTAGCGATCGTCTACATGCATTCGACAAAATTTGTCATCAGAGATTTTATTTATTTATTTATTTATTTATTTATTTATTTATTTATTTATTCCATTTCTATACTGCCTTTCCAAAAATGGCTCAGGGAAATTACACAGAGAAATAATAAATCAATAAGATGGATCCCTGTCCCCAAAGGGCTCGCAATCTAAAAAGAAACATAAGATAAATACCAGCAGCTGTCACTGGAGGTGCTGTGCTAGGGGTGGATAGGGCTGGTTACTCTCCCCCTGCTAAATAAAAGAGAATCACCACAGGTGCCAAGTTAGCAGGGATATATTGACAGACAGTTTAGGAATATAAGAACAGCTCTGCTGTATGGGGCCCAAAGCCTATCTAGTCTAGCATCCTGTTTCACACAGTGGCCCACCAGGTGTTTCTGGGAAGCCCACAGGCAAGGGGTGATGTTGCTCCCCTGCAACTGGTATTTAGACATTGGAAGTGGCTTGCTTGCTTGCTTTATTTATTTAGATTTCCTTATATGCTGCCTCCTCCAAAGACTCTAGGCAGTGAACAACAACAATATCAATAACAATTAAAAATAAAAATAAAAGGCAAACACTGGGTGAAACAGGTAGGTCTTAAGAAAGGCCTTAAAAGCAACTGAGGGGGCTGAATGAATGTGGGGGGAAGAGTGTTACAAAGAAGAGGGGCAGCCACAGAGAAGGCCCTCCTATGGGCCCAAGCACCACATACTACACCAGGGCCTAAGACACTAAGGAGGGCCAGCTGAGAAGACGCCACAGGACAGGATGCAACTGGCTGAGAGAGGCAATCCCGGAGACGTACAGGTGCTAAGCCCATAAGCATTTTGTAGATGAGAACCAGCACTTTGAATTGGACCCGGAAGCGAACAGGCAACCAGTGCAGCAACCATTGGCTATAGTGACTTTCAACCATCAGACTAGTAGCTTAAACTTCAGACTTCCAGCATATAAGAACCAGTGCGTGCTATACGGGAGCCACCCTCTGTAGTATTTGTGAATAGTAGTAGTAGACTTTGGGGCTGTTCTCACGATCAGCAAAAATCGGGCTAGGAGAGCCTAGCCTGATTTTGGCTGATCATGTAAACCACCGGGCTTGCAGGCAAGCCCCATGGCTTACAAGCGGCTAGCCCGCTTTTTTAGCCTTCCCCTTAGCCCGGGTTTGTGGAGCGAGCGCTCTTCAAACCCGGGCTTTCTGATCGTGAGTAGCCGTGGTGCGGCCGCACGCCGCGGCTACTAATGAGGAGACCCCCGGAGGGGAGGCGAAAAGCCGCCTCCTGGCTCCAGGGGTCTCCCCAGTATGCCCTGCTAGAGCAGGGCATAGGGGAGCTTCTGGGAACCGTGCGGCCCCCGAGCTCCCCAGCCCCCACTGGCTCCGTCATGGAGCTGGCAATCGTATGGGTGGCTGATCCAGCCGCCCAGGGCTCCCTCGCTGCGCGTGTGTGGGGAGAGTGGGCTTAGCTCACTCTCCCCACTCACCCTGCTAAACTGAGTCTCACCGATCGTCTCACTGATTGTGAAACCTGGCTCTTTATTTCAGCCAGAGACCAGATACAATAACAAGGTTTACATACACTGCGTAATAATACATTGCTCCATCAATAATATCTTGCTTTCTGGCCATCTATTCCAGATAGTGGTACTTGATGGGCTATTCCAGGCTAATGGTTAATACAAATAACTTAAATTAAATAGCAGTATAAAGGCCTGAGCCAAAAAGGTGGTGCCTAAAAGGTGGTGCCTAATTCTGCAAACAGCTTTGCAGAATTTGGCCACCTTGAAACTAATGGCTGTATTCTTGTCTGAAAGTAAATAAGTAAGATAAAATTCTTCAGTACAGCTGGGAAGAGACAATAAAAGAGGAGTAATAAGAAAATTTCATATTTCCTGATAAAACGTATAATGAAAAAAAATATGTTCAATTGACTCCACTGAGCTTAAATCACATGAGAACACTCTTTCGTTATACTGGGAGGTTGCATTACTATCCAAACAAAACAGCTGAAGGTAAGACATTGCATCTTGCTATCATTTGTTCCCATGGGGCCATGACTGATAAAAGTGGAGAGTTGGTGAGCGGGGCTTGGATAGACCTGTCCAGGATAGACCTGTCCTCCATGAATTTGCATAAGCCACCCTTTTAAAGCTATCCAAGCTAGTGGCCATCACCACATCTTGTGGCAGAGAATTTCTTTTGGTGGTCTTGCATTTCCTGGCAATCCGTTTTATGGGATGACCCATGGTTTTAATGAATTTACTTCTTTTCTATTGGCATTGTAACCCTTTTGGGAACTTGGGTTGAAAAGCAGGATAAATATCTAAATGAACAGATAAAATCTCTGAACAGTTCTATATTCTCTTCTGAATGCAGCTTGGGGACTATCAGTGACAGAACCTTCTTTAGCCGTTAGCAGCTGATAATGCTCCCCATGTTATCTCCATGTTGTAAAAAGCTTAAACTTCAGACTTCCAGCATATCAAAACCAGTGCTTGCTATGGGGGAGCTGCAGGGGTGGGGCTTGTGGCTTTTATTAAGCTCCTCCCCCCTTGAATGAGACAGGAGCAGGCCAAATTGACATCTTTCTGAGCTCTTGGCAACACTAGGCACAGTGCAGAGAGTAGTGGTAGAGAACAATTCTAGTTATCCTAAAGTGAGCCATTACTGAGCACTTATTTAGAACCTTTATTTAAAAAACAGAATTTGCGAATGTGTGTGAGTTTGTGTGTGTTCTTCTCTTTCCGTGCATGCCTTACTGCAAGGAAAAATGAATCGCGAATGAATGGTAAATCTGGGCAGCTTCTTTGTCAAAGCAGAAGAAGGGGAGAGTTTCTGATCATTTGACCATGGAAAGGAAAGAGATGGGCTATAATTTCTTCTCAGTTCATTTCACAACTCAGCGTTAACTTTTCTGCTCCAATATCATGTGGGTTTGACCTTTTATGTTTGCAGCTCTTTCCCCCTATTTCTGTTTCATCATGTATACTTGTCACACACTCTGCAGTTTGCCCAGATTTCTCAGTTTAAAAGGGAGAGGGAACCCTCACTTGGTTGAAATTTTGTTTTTTGTTCTGTTCAGTTTCATTCTGTTTCATAATGGTGGAAAAAGTTGTCTTGATGCATGTGTCTTTGATGTTAAACCACAGAGGTGAGAAACAGACTGTTCCACAGCTTCAGAGCACACAGCAAAGGTTTTTCACATCGACAAAATGCCGCCTTGCAGATTAGAATCACTGTTCCAGAATGGGAAGGGGGTATCAGGAATGCTTTAAGCAGAGCTGAAAGGTACCACCTTCAGAGGCTCTTTGGGGGCTACTCCAAAAGACAGACAAACTGCTTGCCCATTCAGAGAGAGGACAGTGAAGGTTCAGGAAGCCTTGCCCTCAGTCTGAATGGGCTTTGCAATGTCATCACATATCCAGTTCTGATTGGGTAACTTATAATTTTGTTCACTGCATGATTCTATGACTGGCTAAGATATAGCCCACATGAATAATCCAAGGAAAAGGAGGATCCCTCCCCACACCAAAAAAAAAAATAGCACCCAGGGAAACAGAGAGGGCAAAAAGGAATTTTTAAAAAGGTAAATATTCACTTAATGTGGAGTTTTTATAGGGACCATTTTGTGTACCCCCCCCCCTTTTCACTTTGAGAAATGAAACAGGCAAACATCTGAGGCAGTCCTGCAATTAATCCACAAAAGTTCCAGAGACAGAAAACTTTCACTAGTCCCCACTACAAGACATACCCATGTTAGACATTTCCAGAACACAGACAGTCTGAAAGAAGAGAATGAACCAATTCTCTTTAAGTTTACATAAGCTTCTCTGTGAGACTGCCTAGAGGTGATTCTTACTCACCATAGGTGACTGACTGAGTACCTAATTATATTTTAAGACAAGATCTAAATATCCACTGAAGCCCACACAGGCAGTGTGGGTGAGAAGAGCTTCCACGTCAGAGGGCATAACTTCCACAGAGGCTTGATCCCTAGAATTTCCCTTTTACCACAATCATTCCTGAGGCTGATGAAAGGGATGGTTACAACTAATGATGCCAGTGAAATTTTCACAGTTTGGTCTCAAAAAAGAACATGGGGAATTCAGAAAAGCTCATTTCTAAGGGAGATGAGTATTTTAAGTTTCCAAAATTCTTCTTTGTTTGAGGAAGTTCATTGAAAGCATCCTCCATGCCAAACCCTAACCCTTTATAACCCACTCTATCACTACCCTTTACAAGCAGTCCCCAGGGCAGCGGGTGGGGAACAGAAGTCACTTCTTCCCCATTTTAAACATTGCTGCAGAAGAACTCTCCCCCCCCCTTTATTTTTTCCCCCCCTGCAGTCCAGAGAAAGGAGAACTGGTCTTGTGGTAGTGAGCATGAATTGTCCCCTTTGCTAAGCAGGGTCTGCCCTGGTTTGCATTTGAATGGGTGACTACATGCGAGCACTGAGAGATACTCCCCTTAGGGGATGGAGCCGCTCTGGGGAAAGTATCTGTATGCTTGCATGCAGAAGTTTTCAAATTCCCTCCTGGTAGGGATGTGCACGAACAGTTCGTGCACTCCCTGGAGTGGTGGTGGGGGGTGCCTTTAAAAGAGCACCACCGCCCCGCCGCTTTCCCCCCAAGGGGACTCAGTATTTTAAGACACACCGGGGCTGCATCACTGCTTCCTGCAGCCCTGATTGGTACTGGCACGTACATGGCCGAGGGGCATGCACACCAGCCATTTGCATTGCATGCTGACCACTTCTGAAGGGCCTCTGCAATGCTCTCAGCTTTTGGAAAAATTACTCATCTCAAGTGCCACCCCTAGACTGAGTAGAGGAAACTACCTTTAGAGGGGGTGGGGAACCCACTCACTCTGGGAACTGTAATTAAAGGTTGGGGGAATGCGTTGTTGAAGGATGAGGGACTGGCAGAGGGAGTTTTGTGGGGAGGGAGTAAGCCACAGATTTGCTTGGGAAATGACCCCATTCCCCCCAATGGTGAGGGGAAAGAAATCAGATAACTTCCGAGGACATCCAAGTTGAGAATGGAGGTGCTCACCCATATCTAATTACAATTCCCCCACCCGCACCTTGCCTTGTAATTATTTCCATTTTTCTGAGCTGTCTTAGAACATTTCTAGTGTGTTCAGCGTTCATCAAGTTAGTTCTTCATCAGCCCACCCTGCCAGACTTCTTTGCCCCCCAAATATTAAGAAGAGGGAGGTGGTGGCAGGGAGGATTTGTGAAAGCAATGGTAGTCTCAACTTTCAATTGAATGCTTATGCAGAGCTTAAGCATGTACACGTTTTGGTTTGAATGACTTCTATCATTCGTTTTAAAAGTGAACCTAGGTATAGGTCCCTCAAATGCATGGTACAGATAGGAAGTATACTGCTGGATGTATATTCAACGTGACATATGAATAACTGTACCTGCATACAGATCTGTACATGTGTACATTGTACACAGATTGTGTGTGCATTGAATATAATGTGTGTTGTGGGGTATATACCTCCACAGCTGTTGCATACCCTGCCTCTTTGTCCCCTTTTTGCAAGTATGCATTTTGGGGGAGGTGAGGTTCAGTATAGGGTTTATCTTGTAAAACTGAGTGGTGCTGGTGCGATTAAGGGAGAGTTTGAGCTCAGCTCATAAAAACTGCTATTTTTGAATGGAAAGGTTCTCTCTCTCTCTCTCTCTCTCTCTCTCTCTCACACACACACACACACACACACACACACACACACACACACACACCATTTTTGATGTTGGCACCATCATTACATAACAGGGAACCTCTGGAGAAATAATAACTAGATTTCCAGAGCACTCTAGAAGTGTACTTCTGCTACTGTAAAAGCTGGAAACAGAGCAACGATTTAGAAACAGGGATGTGCACGAAATGGATTCTGCATTTTGTTTCAAGCTCAAAATAAAATGTAGACCGCCAAAATGTTTTGTTGAAACAGCGGTCGACCTGGTTGTTTTGACTGAACAAAACTTGAAATGTTTCGAGTGTTTCATCCATATGGAACAATGGGGAAACTCGAAACACCCCATTGTTCCTAGGGTCACCAAAATGGGATGGGTGAAAGGTCATGATGGACAAAACCCAAAAAAGAAATGAGCAAGCAGGCAATTTTAAACAAATTTTTAACCTTTCCCCCCAACCCCCATAGGATTGCAAGCCAATGCCAGAAAACCAATCAGCAAGAGGGAAAAACAGGCCTGAATGGTATTCAGAACATCGAAACATTTCAGATCACAACTGAGTTGTTTTGTTTTGAGCTTGAAACAGGCCCTTTCTTTAAAGGGTGTTTTGTTTCAAGCTCAAAACACTTCAAACGGCCCATTTTGAGTCAAAACATTTCATTGTCAAAATATTTTGCACACCCCTATTCAGGGGCGGATTAAGCTTTTTGCCACCCATAGGCAAAAAGGTTTTTGCCACCCTTTTACCTTAAACAAAACATGTTTGCCTTTTTTTTAATAAGGTAAAAGAGGGGGACCTTTCTCCTCGCTCACTCCACCCTTGCTGCAGAGGGGCAAAATTTGTTGCTCCTCAAATTTTGCCACTGTAGGCAAATGCCTATGTCTCTCCGTTAATCCACCACTGCCCCTATTTAGAAACAAATGACTCAACTTTTTAAAAGCATATTGGGATCCAGTCAATCTTGACTCAGCTCTTGCTGTTGTAGAGATGAAGTTATCCTCTAACCAACATGAACAGCTAACCTGTCATATTACTAATGGGTTAACAGTGGATCACAGCCATTTCCTCTATTAGGAAGATTTTACTTCTTGCTAGAAAAAGGTCATTCAGACAAAATGGCTTACAAATTGTTGTTAAAAGCTGTGCTAACCATCAAAATGCTGTGATTGTCTGTTTATTTCAAGAGCACCTTTCTATTCTGTTCTTCAGGGCAGAGAAGACACTAACAAGTTTATGCTTTTAACATTTTCCCAAGATTTTACTGCGTCTGAAATATAGGCATTGATGACTTAAGGCCTAGTTCTCATCAAAGTGGTAAACTTGGGTCCTAGATAGCAAAAAATCTAGACTACTTGAAGGGCTTGTGAACAAGGTGGAAGTGATAACTTACTTTCCACACCTGGGTCATTCCAGTTCATGCTTCCTGTATGAACACTCATGAGATCCCTCAGGGAAAGAAGACACAAGCTTTTTGGAGTGTGTGGAGGATGAGTAAGCTCTCGCTTCCAACTTGCACGCACCTTTCCCAGTGAGATCTCACCAGCTGTTCATACAGCCAGCAGGGACCTGCAACTAGCTTTCACAGCACCACCTACAGGTCATCTCTTGCTTTCCATTAATAACCCACACCTTTTCATTGGCAAATGGGGAAAGGAATAGACTATTCTGTGGAAATAAAGTGAGGTCCTTGCTGGCTGTATGAACACCCATGAGATCTCACAGGGAAAGGAGAGGCAAGCGTCTAGGAGTGTGTGGAGTGCGCAGGAGGAGGTCATTCACACACTCAAAAACTGTTCTACCCAGGTTTGGGGGCTTCCTTGTGGAAGCAAGGTAAGAGGAAAACCTGTGTAGAAGTGATTGTGTGGAAGCAAGGGAGGAGGAAAAGGTATGTAGGTTTTCCCCTTACCTTGCTTCCACATAACCAAAAACTGGGAACACACACAGCTCCCAAACCCGGCTAGAACACAGTTTTTGATTGTGTGAATGACCTCAAGCTCTTCAAGTTGTGCATTTTTTTGCCATCTGGAAGGGCCTGCAAGCGTTTCACTTCACACCATAGGGCTCAGATGATTAGATCATATAGAAAACTAACACAGGTAGAAAATGAACGCAGCAGTGGGAAGCCTAGCCTTTTCCCAGCTAGTTTTCTATGTAGAAGGCTTTTCTCCCCCCCCCCTTTTTTTTTTTTGGTATTCAAAATAGGAGCATGCAATCAAGCAAGTCCCCATTTAAATAAATAAGCCATCTTTATTTCTTTATTATTTCTCTCTGTAAACTGCTTTGGAAACTTTTGTTGAAAAGTGGTATATAAATATTTGTTGTTGTTGTACTTCAAGTGCTGAGATAAAATATACAGTTAAAATATGATCAGTTGTAAGGAACCTAGGACTGCACAACCTATCCACACTCTGGATCCTAAGAGCATAGGAAGCTGCTTTGTACTGAGTCAGACAGTTGGCCCATCTAGTTCATTATTGTCTGTATTGACTGGCAGTGGCTCTGCAGAAGGTCCAGGGACATTCTGCATGCGAGCATGCACATGCTCTTCCACTGAACTAAAGCCCCACCCTGTTATATTACAGGGCTCATCTGTAATCACCCATCCAAATGCAAACCAAAGTGGGCCCTGCTTAGCAAAGGGAACAAGTCATACTTGCTACTGCAAGATGAGCCAGCATGGTGTAGTGGTTAGAGTGCTGGACTAGGACCGGGGAGACCCGAGTTCAAATCCCCATTCAGCCATGATACTTGCTGGGTGACTCTGAGCCAGTCACTTCTCTCTCAGCCTAACCTACTTCACAGGGTTGTTGTGAGGAGGAACATGAGTATGTAGTACACCACTCTGGGTTCCTTGGAGGAAGAGCAGGATATAAAGTGTGTTAAAAAAAAATACTAGCCCTCCGTTTCAAACACTTATTTGGGATTGAGCCCCTTGAACACTGTAATTTACTTTTTAGCAAGCATAGGCTCAAATTGTAAAACCACTTGCTCCATCACATTCAGGGAAAGTGCTGGTATAATTTTTTCAAAAAACACCTGAAAACACATCTCTTCAACCAGGCTTTCTCAGCTTTTAAAAACTTGTTTTTTAAATTTTTCTGATTATTTAATTGCTGTTTTACGATGTTTTTAATTGTTAATCATTGCCTTATGCTTTATAATTTTTGTTTTAATTATTAACTGATTTTAATGGTGTTTTAATGTAAACCTGAGCCTTTTGGAAGGGCGGTATAAATAAATAGATAGATAGATAGATAGATAGATAGATAGATAGATAGATAGATAGATAAATAAACTGGCTGCCAACATGGGAAAAAAGGCTAAATGAACTGTGTGTGCATGGACTTCATCACATCTTTTATAAACAAGATCAGCTAGAGAGATGTGGAAATGGAACCAGCTTTGTACTCCTCATCAGAGGCACTCTTTAGGGCAGGCCTGCTCAACAACTCTCCCCCCCCAGCTGTTTTTGGACTGCAGTTCCCATAATCCCCAGCCACTGTGGCCAATAGCCAGGAATTATGGGAGTTGTAGGCCAACGTCTGCAGGAGGGCTGACGCTGAGCAGCCCTTGCTTTGGGCATCCATGTTAACCTTGGGATGCAAGATGGCTTCTCTCTTCAGCCCTCACACATTCCAGTTGTGACTCTGTGTAATTCATTGAATTCACCCTGGAAATACTACAGTGCCAAAGAAACATCTGATTTTGACCTGAATGTGTGTTGTGTGAACAGACAGCATGTACTCCTGAATGCTTAGAGGAGTATCTTATTTTGTTTGCCTTTTGTAAGGAGTGAACCAGGAAGGCATAATAAGAGAGATAGGCAAGGCCTTGCATTCAAAAGAAAAATGAGACTTGAGATGCATAAAACCTGTGAGTTTAGGCAAGTTCAAACTAATTTTATAAACCGTTCCCCCAGTTCTGCCTTCCGTTTCCCATCTCATTTTCTCTTCTAGCTAAAAACAAATACAGCAAATGCCAGTAGACCTTGAAAAACACATTAAAATGGTGTGCATGGTTCCCCCTCCTTTCAATAGCTCTCCGCTAAATTGAAACACCACTATATTTTCAAAGTGACAGCTTCAAAAGAAAAAGATACTGAGTTTGAACTTTTTAAAAGGAAAACATCAGGATTATCTGGATTTATTTTCAAATGTTTGGGCAGGGAGAAAGCCTCTGACCTCCTAGATCAGAAGCAATCCCAGATGTACATGGTGACAAATTAGTCCCATTCACACGTTATGTTGAACACTCATACAATGAGTGTACAGTGTACACAGGTACAGATCTGTACACAGATAGAGTCATTCACACATTATGTTAAACTCAGATATAGCAGTACACTTCCTGTCTGTACCATGCATTTGAGCGGCCTATACCCTGGTTCACTTTTAAAATGAATGCAGGTACCAACACATATACAATTGTACAGATATCTGTACGCTTGTACAGCATAATGTCTGAATGGGCCTTATGTCTGCAATGTAAGAAATGGCCACTTTCCCCCCTGACCTTTGGGAGCTAGTAATAAAAACCACAAACCATGTAGATTGGGATGTGTGGGGAGGATGTGTGGGGAGGAACCCATACTTTTCATTTTGAATTCAAAGATTTGTTTCTTTACTTTTGTTTTGGTTTTGCCGGTTATGGCTGCTTGAAAGAGCTTTAATCCTAAGGGCCGTTTCCCTTGCCCCATGTCAGGTGTGATATTCTTCATGCATAGAGATGGTGAAGGAGCGTAAAGTGATGTCTGGATGGGCGGACTCACACATAACATGAGACCTGGGGTTGGCACTGCAGATGATCACATATCTTGGTTTATTGGAAATTAACCTAGAGATATACCCCCAGCCATGCCTCCCAGAGAGGCCCTGGATGTTATCCCAGCCTGCCTGGGATGAACCAGAATTCATGAAGAGTCTGGGTGGAGACATAACACACAGCTCAGGGCAAGCAGCACTTGTTTGGCAAGCCAACTTCACATCTTGGTTACATATCTTGGTTTAATGTCACAGCTGATACACTCGCGGTGGGGCACATTATAGGAGTTCGGGGGGGGGGCGATGCACGTGGTGCTTCCCGGCATCCCGACCCTCTGAGCTGCAGGGGAGTAGCCGCCAATCATCTGGACTGGCAATCTGCCCACCCAGGGAAGCAAGCACGGTTGTCTGCGGGGAGGGTAAGTGTAACCCTCTCTCCCCACAGACTGCCCCAGAGCTCTTTTCACTGATCATGAGAAGAGCTCCAGGAAATCATTCCCTCCTAACCCTCACCCTCCCTCCCTCCCTCCTCCCTCCCTCCCTTCCTTCCTTCCTTCTTCCTCTTCCTCCTCCTCCTCTCTCTTTCTCTCTCTCTCTCTCTCTCCCCAGAGTGTATGCCTGGACTTAGCAACCACAATAACACATGTGTGACTGCTTGGCAACCTATTAATAAATCTTCCATCTCTGTTGGTTGTGTGGAATTAAATGAATGTTGAGGCTTTTCTGGTCATCCTTCTCAGAGATTATTCTGCCGAGGTGGCTACTTCTTAAGTCCAAGGTGCCAGATTCTTCCTGGCCAAGCTGCAATTGCCAACTCTGACAGAAGCTATTCCTGGAGAATTCTTCCCCACCAGAGAGAGAGAGAGAGAGAGAGAGAGAGAGTTTATGTATTTATTCCAATAGTTTTCATAGGGTGGGTTCACACATTAACAAATAAGCAAATTAGAAGGAGAAAACCACAAGGACTCCTGGGACTTTTATGCACATCAGGTTTTACCGCGGGTTTACAGGGAGGCTTTACTGCAAATTTAAAGTTGTCCCCAGAAAATGCTACAAATAGTGGATGTTTTTACCCCAGATATAAATTGGGCTGTGCTCTAACATGCAGTGAAAAACCCAAATTGTGTGTGAACTGCTCCCCAATAAATCGCAGAGACTTCAGGGTAAATCTAGCTGATATGTGAATGCACCCCCTTTGTTCTGGAGGAGATGCGAGTTAAAGGGCTTCAAATGCCCCATGTGAAAAGCTTCCTGGTGCTGCCTCCTCTTCCACATTGTCTGAACCCACCAATATCAAGTGGACAGTTTGGGGCGCCCTCCTCTGCCTAACATTCGTGACCTACCTTTTAAGTTGGGCAGTAAATGTTGGTTTATGGAGGGAGCCCGACATTGTCCACTTGATATTGGCAGGTTAAAATGACATGCAGGAGGTGGTAGTATCAGAAGCATGCGTTTGCCAGGAACTGACTGTTCCCTCCTACTTATTTGTTTTATGTTGTCATGATCCCCAAGCATGACTCCTCCCCATCTGACCCAGACCCTGAGCCTGACCCCGCTACAGCCAACATAGGCCCCAAGCCTGAAATAGCCTCTGAAGACCTGGCTGAAGAAGTAGGATGATGAGAGGCCCCCCTGCTCCAGAATTTGGGGGACCCTTTGCCTCTGGAACCTCCCCATCATCCTGAGGAGGCACCCTTGCCCTCTTCCTGCTCCTTTCCTCCTCCTCCTCCTCCTCCTCCTCCTCCAGCTCATAGGGAAAAGCGGCCATGCCTCAGCTATGCCGTATCCAGCAACTGAAAAATAAGGAACAGCCACTTTAAGACTGCCACACTCCAGATCAGGGCGCATGGCCATGATCCACTTCCCTTGAAAAGGGTCCAGTCTGCTGCAGGTCCTTGCTGCAGCAACATTGTTGCCTAAGCTAGTAGCCTGTTCCTTGCCCTACTCTTGTGTAGACCTGGCTTCTGACCCTGGCTTTGACTGCCCTGACTTGCCTGTTCCCACATAGACCTGATCTCCTGGCTGCTGGCCTTGGCTTGACTAGACCTGAGTTCCTATTCCTCCTGTGTGGACCTGACTTCCCAGCTTCTGATCCTGGCTTGTAACCTGTCCTTGACTTCTGCCTAGCTCCCCTAGTGAGTCCTCACACTGCCTGTGTCCACAAGACATGATACATGTGAAGGTGCCTGTGGTATCAAGCCATTGAAATCTCTAGGATCACTTTTAATGAATAGTCACCTGGAGATGGACACCGCTTCCTGGAGACTCCGGCCCATCCTGGAGGGTTGGCAACTCTAGGTCAAGCTGCAGGGGGATGTTAACTCCTAAGTCGTGATATCTCCCTCAGCAGATTGGCAGCACGGGTGTATGAGAATCCCGCTGCTCACCCTGAAAGAAACTGAGTTTTGCTGCTGAACACCAGTTGCTGGGAAGCAACAGGAGGAGAGGACTCTTCCCTCCATCTCCTCTTTGTGGAGGCATCTGGTTAGCCACTGTGGAAAGCAAGATGTTGGGCTATATGGCCCTTTCCTCCGACCCAGCAGGGTTCTTATTTCTACTTTAGCCTACTTTCCAGTAGGCTTATGAGATCGCCAGGTATTCCTCTTGTGTGTCTGTCCGTGTGTGTGTTCCCCATCAGCTTCTCAATGCCTGGACCAATATGAACCAAATCAGGTACAGTTGTAAGGACACATAGGGACACCTCAATGGTGTAGTTTGTGATGATGTCTTCCACCCCAATTCAAGATGGCAGACACATGAACGTTTGAGGCACAGTGGGACTAAGTTGTGAACCACCTAACTGATTTGAACCAAATTTGCTGCAGGTGTAGGGACACATAGGGATGGCTCAAGGGTGTAGTTTGTAATGAAGTCATCTACCCTGATTCAAGATGGCAGATACATGGATTTTTGAGGTGAACGTTTAAGGTACAAGTGGGAACCGATTTGGACCAAATTTGGTACAGTTGTAGAGACACATAGGGATACCTCAAATACATAGTTCATGATGATGTCACCCACCACAGTTCAAGATAGCAGACGCATGAACATTTGAGATGCAAATGGACTAACTTGTGAACTGCCTAACCTGTTTGGACCAAATTTTAGTCCAGTTGTAGGGAGAGTGAAAGGAAATTAAGCAGATTAGTTCTTACTAGAACAACTTCTTCTCTTAAGGAATTGCTGACTTTGATTTCCAGTATCAATAGGGTGAGTTTCAAAGTTCTCTCTAGACCCTTATCCTTCTGTATGAATACAACAAGAACAACTTATTGTATGTAAAGATATGCTAAATAAAAGGATGAGTGCAATTAATTCGCGTAGTTTCTGACATCTCAGAAACTTGACTCTTTGGAGAAGTTGGGTGATCTTGGTGCCTAATTTTGAAACAAAAATTTAGCACAGAGTACACAGAGCCTTGGTAACAATATGCAAGAGTTATGGAAAGATTTAAGGCCAGATTTACAAATCAGCAGAGTTAAGGTCATATCTGTAGTTTAACAACAGGGATATCCTGGCATTTGAGTTTTCAGTCAAACAACCTGAAAACCTATTTCCCATCTTTAATCTTTAATAATTCTCCTAGCTGGCTAGTAGAAGATGTTTTAGTCTCATTCATTTCTGCGATACTGCCAAACTGGTGTCCTTTTTATAGACTGTGCATACTTAAGAAAATTTATTGTTAACACATATTGTTTTGAAGCTAGATAATGTCTTTTATTGAGAGCGACCATAATATTTTGCATAATTCCAATTCTAATGAAAAGTAGTGGTTTATATACTGATTCCATTTGACTTATTCCATTTCATTTTTAGAACTCATTAAAATGTAAATGATAGCAATGGTGAAATCATTCCATTTATGCTTTTATGAAGCATTCTTTTAAACAAAACAAGCGCTTGGTGTTTTCATCAGCTACGAGGCAAAGAAAAGCCAGTCCGTATTTTTCAATGGCTAATTCAGTGCATCATGCTTGCAAATATGATATATTAGGATGAGCATAATTTGAAGGCAAAATCGGCCAATAATCTTTTCCATGGGCAGAATGTAGGCTGAATTAGTCATGACTACGTCCCATTAAAATTAATGGGATATAAGTTAGTCATGACTCAGCCTGTCTTGTTTATGTCAGTGGTGCCCTGCTTAGACATGACTGACTTAGTCTGGATCCTGCCCACTGTTTTGCCTGCCCTCCTGAGCAACCAACTTGCAGCAGGGTGCAGTGTTGCTCTGTGCATCAACCCTGTGTTGAGAGCCAACGTGGCATAGAGTGCTGGGCTAGGACCGGTGAGGCCTGAGTTCAAATCTTCATTCAGCCATGAAACTCACTGGGTGACTCTGGGCCAGTCACTTCCCTCTCAGCCTAATCTATCTCGCAGGGTTGTTGCAAGGATAAGCATACCATATACACCATTTTTGGATTTTTGGAGGAAGAGCGGGATATAAATGTAAAAATAAATAAAATAAAATAAAATAAAGCCTGCAGAGATGGACTATCTCACTCTGGAGTGTATATGTGCAATATACACTCCTGAAAAATGCAAATCGGGTGCCGTTCCAGATACTCTACTCACCATACTGATAACTCCTAAGTCCCAAAGCAGACATTTCACTGGATATGTCAGTTCAGATCTCTGAACTCCCTTTTCTTTAAAAGCAGCAGCATGGGAGAGGAGGCTCTAGTATTGATCAGAGCACTAGTGCTGGGGAAGGGGAAGTTCAACTCTCTCTCCCTCTGCCATTTCCCCAATCAAAACCCCCTTCCTCAAAGCAGCTATGCAGGTACCTGCCGCTTTCCCTGCAGCCAGTCTAATAGCAGCTTTGAAGGGCTCATTTCATTTGGGAAAACTGCACGGAGGAAAGGAACACAGGAAGATACTTTATACCAAGATCGACCACGGGTCCATCTGGCTCAGGGTTGTCTGCACTGACGGCAGCAGTTTTCCGAGTGTTCAGGCAGGAGTCTTTCCCAGCTCTAGTGGAGATGTGAGGGGTTGAACCTGGCACCTTCTGCACACCTTCTCCTCTGGAGCTGGTCTTGTGGTAGCAAGCATGACATGTCCCCTTAGCTAAGCAGGGTCCACCCTGGTTGCATTTGAATGGCAGACCACATGTGAGCACTGTAAGATCTTCCCCTCAGGGGATGGAGCCACTCTGGGAGGAGCAGAAGGTTTTAAGTTCCCTCCCTGGCAGCTTCTCCAAGTTAGGGCTGAGAAAGATTCCTGCCTGCAACCTTGGAGAAGTCGCTGCTAGTCTGTGAAGTCAATACTGAGCAAGATAGACCAATGGTCTGACTCAGAATATGTTCCTATACCTAGCAGTCCTACCACTAAGCTATGGTCCCTCCCCTATGTGGAATTTGCTTTCACAAGTTGTGCATGTGCAGGGGTGTAGCTATAATGCAGCAGATGGGTTCAAAGAACCCAAGCCCCCAGCTCCCGAGGGCCCCCCAGCTCCACGCCTTCCTATTTTCTTCATTATCTCCCTCACTCCTAGGGGCTGCTGGGGAGAGGGGTGAACACCTCTCCCCTTGCAATGCCTCTGTGCATGTGGGAATGGTCACTGGCTTAGGATCAATGCAGATGTGATGCTAACCACATCATCGACCCTTTTGTAGGGTCACCTCCAGCCTCAGAGGCAAGATGTCTCTCAATACCAGTTGCAGGGGAGCAACAGCAAGAGAGGGGGCGTGCCCTTGCCCCATGCCTGTGGGCTTCTCAAAGGCAACTGGAGGGCCACTGTGCGAAACTAGATAGGCCTTGGGCCTGATCCAGCAGGGCTATCCTTAGGTGTGTGTGGTGGAGGTGCTCAGAATCAGACTGCAGCAAGGGGAAAGACATTTGTAACCCTTTATCCCTGCCCTGCAGTCCTGATGAAAATCATTTGCCAGACCTTCTATTTGTCATTTGTGCCAATGGTAAGGGAAAGGGAAAGTGTGTCGTCAAGTCGATTTTGATTCCTGGCGCCCACAAAGCCCTGTGGTTTTCTTTGGTAGAATACAGGAGGGGTTTACCATTGCCTCCTCCCGTGCAGTATGAGATGATGCCTTTCAGCATCTTCCTATATTGCTGCTGCCCGATATAGTACCAGTGGGGATTCGAACTGGCAACCTTCTGCTTGTTAGTTAAGCATTTCCCCGCTGCGCCACTTGTGACTGTGCCAATGGTAGCTTACCTCATAAGACAGTCATGGGGCAGGGAAGAGGGCATTTTCTTTGGCACTACAGCATGAGGATAAAAGGTTTATAGACACCCTCTCTGCAATCTCAGTCCTAATTCTCTGTCTCCCCTGCTCGACTGCTGTTCCACTACAAGAGCTGATTATGTGCTTAATGTCACATCTGCTTTGGCCCTCAGATGACTTTTAAAAGGGGAATTAAGAAGAATCATGGGGAATGGTACCATAGCTCAATGGCAGAGCATCTGCTTTGCATGCAGAAGGTCCCCAGTTCAATCCCTGGCAGCATCACCAGGTAGGCCTGGGAAAGACTCCTGCCTGAAACCTTGGAGATATGCTGCCAGTTAGTGCAGGCAGTACTGAGAAAGACCCATGGTCTGAATCAGTGTAAGGCAGCTTCCTATATTTCTGCATAATAGATTTGGTGTCATGGCTGATGGCCTATTATGGAGGAAGTAAACTGAACCTTCATGCTCTGAGGTAGTCGGCACATTCACACAACCTCTGGGCAGGGTAGGAGGAGTGCCCTGCCTGGATAGGAGAGCCAGATGCACTCCTGATTTTCAGTCAGGTGCTTGCAAACATTAAGGGAGGAGGAGGAGCGAGTGAGAATGTGTGAGGCATCATCTGGGTAGGAAGGCTTTCCCTCCTACTGTGCCGTCAAGTCGGTGTCAACTCCTGGTGCCCACAGAGCCCTGTGGTTTTCTTTGGTAGAATACAGGAGGGGTTTACCATTGCCTCCTCCCGCGGAGTATGAGATGATGCCTTTCAGCACCTTCCTATATCGCTGCTGCCCGATAGAGGTGTTTCCCATAGTCTGGGAAACATACCAGCGGGGATTCGAACCAGCAACCTCTTGCTCCCTAGTCAAGTCATTTCCCTGCTGCACCATTAGGTGGCTTCTCCTCACTCAGTAAAAATCTAGGGATGGCATCAGGGTAGGGCGCACTCCTCCTACCCAGCTGCCGCTTCTCACACAGTCACTCTCCCCTCCTTCTGCCTTCATGCTTGCAAGCACGTGGCCGCCGATCCGGAGAGCATCTGGCTCTCCTACCCAGGCTGAATGCTCCTCCTACCCTGCCTGCGGTCGTGCGAATGAGCCTAGTATGTTTCTGCATGGGAGATTCCTGGGACAAGAGCTGGGGAGAGCAGGGCCCTAGTCAGCCAGGCCTCCGTAGCCTGCCTTGTTTCCTGTGTGCACAGCCTGCCTCGCTTGCTCTCCTCATGTGCCGCATGGCTCTCGATACGGCCGACAGCGGCACATGCTGTCACGTGTGTGCCCCTGGATACACACCACAGGCGCCACACTGCAGTGGATGGACGGAAGCGGCTGTCTGCCCCAAGCGTGTGCCTGGAGGGAGGCTGGAGATCAGGCAGGCCGGGGCAGCCCTCACTGCTGCCAGTCATGGGAGTGCGACTCATCGGGACAGAGAAACTTGGGGGGGGGCTGCAGTTGTGGGGTGGGGGAAGAGAAACGTATGGATGGACACCCCCTGGCTATGGACCTGGGAGACAGCAGCTGCTTCCCAGGGATATCTTTCTGGCCACTGTTGGGTACTGGATGCAGGACTAGATGTACTTTTGGTTGAGTCTAGCAATGCTCGCCATATGTCCTGATGTCGTAATGAGGGGCAATTTCCTAGTAAACAATCATGACGGTGTGTCACGGACAAACACAAGGTCTGTATCTAAGGCTAGTGTGGTGGCATTTGAAAGTGGCTGAATTGTAACGGAGATCTGCACGATACAGACTAGCACGGTCGCTTTTTCCTGCATCCCAAGGTACTCATCTGCTATTAAATCCATCTCCCCTTCTCATCCATCATGTAAATGAAATGCGGAACAGCCCCATGTTTCTTCAAGAGGCTATTAGCCTGCTAAAGCAAGTATTTGAGACTTGATTAGATTAAGTAAGTAGACATGGACTCCACATTACAAATGTACTTTCCATTTAATTTATAGCTCAAATGTCAGAAAATCTGATGAACCATAATCAGCAATAAAGTGACA
This sequence comes from Hemicordylus capensis, assembly GCF_027244095.1. Taxonomy (NCBI): domain Eukaryota; kingdom Metazoa; phylum Chordata; class Lepidosauria; order Squamata; family Cordylidae; genus Hemicordylus; species Hemicordylus capensis. The sequence continues at coordinate 152,498,024 of NC_069662.1, forward strand.
CCTCAATATCTATCTAGAACTCGCCAGTCCCAATATATTTAGGTCAGTAACATTGTGCTATGGCAAAGTTGCTATGTCAGGATTCTGATATTATTTTATTTCCAGGAAGTCATAAATCTCCAATACAAAACGGAAAGAAAGAAACGATTTCTGGCAGCAAGCTTTGCAGGTGGTGTCAGCTGCTTTCAGAAAAGAAGGGCCATTTTCTGCCAACATTTCCTGGATCTGTGCAGTGATCTCACCTCACCTCACCCTATGCATGTCCCAAGGCACTGTACAGGCTGGTTCATACAGCTGTTGGGGCCCCCGTGATGAACTCCAGGGGTGTCTGGGGCTACAGGGGGGCTTGTGGCCCAGACAGGGTAACTTGTTGGCACCAGCTGCATCGCACATCAGGGATGTCTAGAAAGCTCCCATGATTTGCACAACCGTGAAGGTGTAGTGAGAAAGGATTGCCATTAGAGATGGAGGCGATTCTCACGATCGGCCCAAATCGGGCTAAGAGAGCCCAGCCTGATTGCAGCTGAGCATGAGAACCACCGGGCTCACAGCTGAACCTGGTTTCTCCAAAGCGGGTGACCCGCTTGAATACCCCTCCCCTTAGACAAGGTTAGCGGACCAAGCACTCCTCTAACCCCATCTATTTGATCATGTATTGCTGCAGAGCGGCTCCGCACCACAGCAACACACGAGGAGACCCCTGCCGGGAGGCTGGAACAAGCCTCCCGGCCGTGGGGGTTGCTCCAGGATGCCCCGCGCACTCGCTCAGGACATCCTGGATCTTCTGAGGGGCGCACAGTTCCCGATCCCCGCAGCCCCCACTGGCTCTGTGACAGAGCTGGCAGTCGTGTGGGCAGCCGATCCGCCCACCCAGGGCTGCCTGAATGATCGTCTGTGGGGAGAGCGTGCTAAGTCCGCTCTCCCCGCTAACCCGCTCTCGGCGAGTCTCACTGATCGTGAGCCTCGCCTCATGGTCTCCTGCTTGCCTCACCGTTTGGGTTTTCCCAACATTCCTTGCAAATGGTCAAAACCCCTCAAGGCAGGGGTTCTCAATCTTAGGTCCCCATATAGTGCTGGACTACAACTCCCATCATCCCCCTGCCACAATAGCCATTGTGGCTCTGTATGATGAGAACTGCAGTCCCGTGCCATATGGGGGCCAAGGTTTGAGAACCTTTGCCTTGAAGAGCTTTGTGAGGGATTCAAAAGGAATGCTTGCAATATCCAGGCCTCGCAGGTCAGCCGTCCCTCCCTTGCTTTGCCAGTTCTCTGTTCGCAAACCAAAATCCATACCTTTGCAAAGGGAGGGTAACTAGAACTCAACCTCAGCGCGGCATCCTTCCACTGGCTGCTGTTGGTGTCTACCTCATGTTTCTTTCTAGATTGTGAAACTTGTGGGACAGGCAATCATTTATTATTTATTTTTCTGTGCAAACAGCTTTGCAACCTTTTGTTGAAAAGCAGTATAGAAGTAGTAGTAGTAGCAGAAGAAGAAGACAGTGGTAGTGGTGGTGGCGGTGGTGGCGGCCAGATGGCAGTGACCTGTGCTGCCTTCTGCTGCTAGTTGCCCCCATTTCACAAACCTAAAAATACAGTTGTTGTGGGTTTTTGTTGTTGTGCTTGCAAAAGGTTGGGAACTAGTGCTGGTGCAATATGATTACCCCAATTTTACCACTCCATTTTCAGGTGGTGATATTGGAGGGGCATTGCATGGTGGTGGTGGGGAATTAACTGGTGGCAGTAGCATGTCTACTGGTAGTCCCAAGAATGACTGTGGATGGATCCATGTGATCATTGCAATGCTGGTTAGACCATGAAGAGGGATCCCTACCCTATCCGTACATGCTGATGCGGAGTGTGCCATGGGAACCCAAGACTTGGGGTCTTAGCCTGCTCTCCCCGCAGATGATCAAAGAGCAGCCCTGGGGCGGCCGGATTGGCCACCCACATGACTGGCGGCTCTATCACAGAACCAGTAGGGGCTGCAGGGATCGGGGCCCACACAGCCCCCCGGAAGTCCCAGGATGCCCTGCACAAGTGCACAGGGCATCCTGGAGAGACCTCTGAGCCCGGGAGGCTGGTTGAAGCCTCCCGGTCAGGGATCTATTTGTGTATTGCTGTGCGCCACAGCAACACACGGGCAAAAAAATGAGGTTAAGAGAGCACTCGTTCTGTTAACCTTATTTAACGTGGGGGATTAGGCAGGCTAGCCACCTTGGGAGCACCGGGCTTGCTTGTGAGCCTGGTAGTTCCCACGATCACTGGGAAGCAGGCTAAGCTCCCTTAGCCCGCTTCCCAGTGATCATGGGAATATTCTCACTTTGTTTTTCTGCATCCATTTGCCTTGTATACTCCAGAGTTGAATTGTAGGAGTTGGAGAAAAGAGCTGGTCTTGTGGGAAGAAGCATGACTCATCACCTTAGCTAAGCAGGGTCCACCCTGGTTGCATATGAATGGGAGACTACATGTGTGAGCACTGTAAGATATTCCCCTTAGGGGATGGAGCCACTCTGGGAAGAGCAGAAGGTTCCAAGTTCCCTCCCTGGCATCTCCAAGATAGGGCTGAGAGAGATTCCTGCCTGCAACCTTGGAGAAGCAAAGTCTGTGTAGACAATACTGAGCAAGATGGACCTCAGTATATGGCAGCTTCCTATGTTCCTATGAATTCTAGTATTCAAAACAGAGTCTGATTCTGAGCCAGCATTAGCATCTGGATAAGTAAACTCCACTGTCTTTTTCTGTATATTGGAACGCTGAGGTGAGATGAGCAGACCTTGGACCAACTGTCTCCTCAAAATGCCTTTCTGATGTAGCAACAAAGCCTGCCCTTCGTATTTGTGGAAACTGCAGTTTAAAAGGTTACTGGTGTTGTCACTATAGTGCTCTTAATGGATGCAACGCTGGAAGGAATGTACTCCATTCAACCAAAGTACAGCCTTTTAATTCCCTTTGGTGTCAAGAATTCACTTATCACCATCTCACAACGTCCTACATCCCATATCAAATCTGCCAGCCACTTAAAGTCAAAGTTGCATGTAATTTAGTTACTAAGGGAATCACTCCAAGTTCCTCCCCTAGCTTCAGACAGTTTCTTTTCAAACTATGCAGACGTGTGTTACATTAAGCACATCATTAACCCTTGCATGCATGCCTATGTTTTTCGAAATAGCAGCCACAGCTAGGCTGATATGGACTGGGACTGCAGCATGGGGGAGAGAATTCTCTTTTCCCCTGCCATGGTCCAAATTCATATCATCCCCTCTGTGCCTGCTCTTTGCCCCAGAAGGGAATCTGCACATTTCAATGGAGCCTTCCTTTTAGGGCCTCTTTGCCCCTGGACTTCTGGGGTTGTTGTTGTTGCTTTAGTTTCTGCACTTCCCAGAACCTCTTTCCAGTCCATAGCCTGACCCATGCTAGATTATTTTTCCAGCCAGACTGTCAACTTCCCCTTTCCTCTCATGAATTGAACTGCAAACTGTTTTGTTCCCTAAGCAACTGAACATTCCATGCTCATGCATACCAGCTCAACCAATCAGTGTTGGAGGCTTCACCACCTCAGGTGCAATGCAATACAGATACTTGGTGCATCTGAGATGCAACACCATAGAAATGCAGGGGGATCAGGGGTCTGGCACAAAAAGAAAAGAAAAGCTCAACCAGAATGTAACACACCTCCCCAGCTGATGTGTATATAATACTCTGATAAGTGCAATGTTTCTTTTGCCCAACAGCAGAGAATTCAGGGTGGGTTCACACCCTGCTTCCCCGGCTTTCCCAGCGGTTGCAGGAGCGTTGTAACACTCAGCTCACCGCGTGGTTGGAGGCGACAGACACCTGCCTCTCCACGCGGTTAGAGCCACCGCGCGGTAAGTTTTAAAGCGGGCTACACGCGACAAAAATGTTTGTATGGGTCTCCACGTCCATGTATGATTTATCAGTGTATAACATTCACTTGGAAAGCAAAAAGAAACCATTCCTGAGTTTTAGGGAAATAATTCTGACCACATGAAGCTAAATCAATGTATTGGATTTATTTTTAATATATTCATACCCTGCCCTTTTTCATAGTCTCAGCCCAACATGCTCCCCAGTCTACATTCCTTATGAAATTTGTGCCACTGCTTCAAGCACCATTTTTATCTGGGCAGAGCTGGTCTACTACCATGGGAGTCAGCAGATATACCAGCCCTGCACCCCAGATTTGGTGCATTGGTCTGACTGGATTAGTCTCCCTGGTAGACCAGTCTTCTGAGGTGAGCTGACACACTAAGTCCAGGGTGGAGGGCTGGTCTACCCACCGACCCCAATTGGAAGACCAGTTCTCCCTAGGAAAAATGGCCTGAAAATGGCACATGAACCACTCCGATTGATTTGAGTTGAATCGGGGGTGATTTAATTAAAATCGAATCAGGCCCTCCATTTCAGGTGACTCGAGTTTGAATCACTCAAATCACCCCAATTCAAGTTTGAACTGG